>NC_085072.1:6315428-6648096 GCF_963662255.1 Cinclus cinclus
GGCCACTGTGGGGTAGAGCAATGGCAAACAGTTACAAACACCGCTGATGGCACCAAGTGCAGAGGAACAGGGAGTCTGAGCCCAAGGCTGGCAGGAGTCTGGGACAGGCAGCTTTCTCGAGCACATGCTCACCACCTCGAGAGAGCATCTGAGAGAGTCCAACCCAGGAAGAGCCCGGGATAGCAACAGGTGAAAGCGCTGCCCTTCCCATGAATGATTTCCCCAGGAAGCTGTGGAAAAGTCCACTGTGGGTCTGTGTAAAAGCCCTCTGGGTTGTGTGGGCTCCTTGAACAATGGGGGACTTCCCACACCCTCTTCTCCCAGATGAAGCATGGCCAGCAGCCCTGCAGGTCCTCTCTGTGTCAGAGCCCAGACCAGGCCAGCCAAACTGAGACCCACAGCACCTCACTCCATCTCTCAGTGCCTCCACAGCAGACACTGTCCATGGATGCACTGACCATTACTTCCAGCTCACCCAGAATTCCCACTGCACCCTGTCTTCTGCCCCACTGATGTCTCCAGACATGCCTGGAGGGTGTCCCCAGTGAGCCAAGGACAGTCTACAGGGAACCTCTGCAGAAGGAGGGACTGAGAGAGCACCAGGTCACCCCAAAGGGCCCTGAAGCCCAAAAGCAGACATGCTGTAAAGCACAGGAGCTTTTCCTCACTGCTCAGTGGGGAACCTTTTCCCATCAAGAGTCCCTTGGCTCTCTCCAGGGAAGCTCAGTTGCCTCTGAAAGCCTGTGCCCCTCTCCCGGCAACTCAATTGTCAGCCTCAGAGAGAACAAAGCTTCTTGGAGCACTGCACAAAGCACCAGCCAGGATCCTGCTCTCCAGCTCCCATGGGGCACAGAGCCCTTCCACACATTGTTGCTCCACAGGCCAGTCAGGGGAACTTCACTGAGCATAAGCTGGTCTTGGAGCAGAGATCTGTTCCTCTGCTCCCCAGGTCATAACAGCCCATCAGAGCCCATTGGCAGCAAACACAGCCTGAAGCCTTCTCTGAGCTGTGTTCCTTGCAGGGTTGCTAAGGGGAAAGGAGGGAGCATAAACAAAGAGCATGTTCTGTGCTGACCCAAGAGTTGCCTGAGAAACAGTGAAAGTTTATGGATCTGCAGATGTGCAGGAAACAGAAACCAGCACCTTTCTATTGCTGCTGCAGGCCATAAATCCAGAGTATGAGCTCTCTGGAAAATGATCATTGAAGTGTTTTTCACATCTCTAACATGGTACATACTAAACACTAAGTTCAACAATTATTTTTTTAAAAATTAAAAAGCAAAAGCAATCCTACACCACTCCATCTCCCTTCCTAGCCATTGGTTTGGCCCTTACTGGTGCCACTCTGCCCCACCTTTGGGCAGCTCAGCCCTCAGCCACCTGGTGGTACCTGGGGGTGACCCTGCTGCTTCTGCAGGCAGCACATCCTGCCTGGATTAGCCAGTTCCACGTGCAAGCAGGAGTCAGCTTAGACTGTGTCGCCCATTTCTGGTCGCCAGCACAGATGTGAAATTACCTCAGCAAGGCCAGAACACAGGAAAGCTCTTGCTCCCCTCCACCAGCAGAAGCTCATGAGGCTGCTCTTCTGCCTCCTTTCTGCTCCGGTCAGGTGAGACCCCACCTGCAGCTGCCTCCACTTCTTGGGCCACCAACACAAGGTAGATGTGGATCTGTGGGAGCAAGATCAGAGGAGGCCATTACATCGATCACAGGGCTGGAGCCCCTCCACTCTGGAGCCAGCCTGGAGAAGAGAATGCTCCAGAGAGATCTTAAAGCCCCTTCCAGGACCTAAAGGGTCTCAAGGACACCTGGAGAGGGACAAGGATCTGGAGTAGTAGGACAAGAGGGAATGGATTCCCACTGCCAGAGGACAGGGTTAGATGGGATATTGATAAGGAATTCTTGGCTGTGAGGATGGGGAGGACCTGGCACAGGGTGCCCAGAGAAGCTGTGGCTGCCCCTGGATCCCTGGAAGTGTCCAAAGCCAAGTTGGACAGGGCTTGGAGCAACCTGGGACACTGGAAGGTGTCCCTGCCCATAGCAGGAGTGGAACAAGTTGAGCTTTAAGGTCCCTTTTGACCCAAATCATTCAGATTCCATGATTTTAAGTGGAGCTGGGCTGGGAGTCCTGATGTGATAAGGCCACACTGCAAGAGCCTGAGTGTGCAGGAGGGCACCGAGGTGACAAGTTGAAAGGGAGGAGGTTGAGGCCATTGTGGGCTGCATGTTGGCTGAGGAGCAGTATTGGAGACAGAAGCCTGGGCGTGGGAGGGTGACAGGCACAGCTGCTCTGGAAGCCATTGGCAGGGCTGGGCACCTTTGAGGTTTCCCCTGCACGTCAGTAAGGCACTGCCAGGACACCCTGAAGGGCAGACATGGCATGTGTGAGGAGGATTCTAGCCCTGAGGGACCCGGAAGCATTGTCTAGCAGGACAATGTGGAGGAGGTTTGTAGGCACGCTCAGATGTCAGTTTTCCCCTCGTCCAGCCCTCCTGGCTGGAGATGTGCAGCTTCTCTGAAACAAAGCCAGCAGAGCAAGCACCCTACAGTACTGTTTTTTCAATCTCATTGTTTTTTCCACCAACATTGTGATTTCTGTAATACTGGGCCATGATTGGGAACGTTTGGGATGGCAGCACGGCCGTGGCCATGGGAATGCAAATGATGAGGAACAAACTGTGCATGGGATGGCAATGTCTGGTACTGGCCTCCTTGGAAGCCAAAGGAAAACAGATGTTTTGGAGAATGCAAGCCCATCTTCAAGACTGGAATGGACCACCCATCAGGTCTGGCAGGTGACCTCATACCTGAGCTACCAAGGGGTAGCTCACTTCCAGGTCCTACTTGAGCTACCAAGGGGTTAACATCTTGTGCCTGCTCCCCAGTGACACAAAAACCACATTCACTTTTTCAGGCAATTTCTTCCAGTACTGTCCCAGACCTGACTGGCAACTTCCAGACTCTCATTCACACATTTGCTGGTTTGAACTCCTAGAAGCAAAACTGAGGCACTTCATCTCAGCTTTTCATCTGTGAATATTTTGTTCACTGTAATTCCTGCTGGGATCATTTCCCTGCCATCCAGTCCCAACTTTTCTCCATATGGACACTGTGCTCCAAGCCTTGAATCCCCACACAGCTCTTCCTTCCACCGCAGACCCAGGAAAGGGCTGCTGGTTGGTGTAGTACAGAGCAGGAGCATCACGAGGACCAAATATATCAACTTTTGTTCTCCAAGTGAAAGACACTGTGATCTTCAATCTGTACTGTCCATGCTGGAGGTTTCTCTTGTATCTCCTCCATTCCATGGTCCCTGTCAGAGTTTCAAGGTGGAACAGTCAAAGATGGGCAGACTGGCACAGGAAAAGGTGAGATCTGATGGATGTTGTCACAGAGGACTCAGCTATGGGGTTGGACCCCAAAGAGAGCTGCGAGCCAGGGAAAAGCACGGAGCAAGAACCTCCTGGCATCCTGTGCTGGGTAAAGGCTGCATTGCCTTCATGCAGCCAAGGGCTGGCACTCCTCAGAGCCTTCAGGTACGAGCACAGTAAGTGGGGACCCCAGGGCTAAAGCCACACATCCATCTGAAATCTGCCTTGCTTCAGCTGGATGTTTCCCATAGGCAGAGGAGGTAGAGGCACCGCTTTGAAAGGTGAACATGGTGCAGAGGAAGCAAGATTGGAAGGGGCTGAAGAGTTAACAATCTCTTCTGATTCCTCTGGCCAGTACACTCTCCTGTTCTGGAAAGTATTCTGTTGGGAAGCAGAAGTATTCTTGGAAATATTCTGCTCAGAGATTTCTTAAACCTTGGGTGAAAGCAAAAGTGTGTGCAAACTCTGTGCATCTGTGATCACAGGTACACAGCAAACTCCAGCCCTTGTATCTTCAGCTGTATTAAGGATGACACTGCACATACAACTGTTAAGTGGACACTTGGGAAAAATCACAGGAAAAGCTGAGTTCCCAGTGTGAAAAACCAATCTGGAAAATAGTAAAAAAGCTCCAGCCTCCTGAAAGCCTTAAAACTGGAGTAATGTTCCTGCTACTGTGAGGAAGAAGAATCCCACTCAAATACTGGTCAGTCACAAAATAAATCAAACATCTTGATCTCTTTTGTGGCTCCCCCACCCCCAAGACATACAAAGCTGAAAAAATTAAGGTTTGTCTGGGGCAGGGTAATGGTCACAATGGTGACAATTCCTTGTCCGAAAGGGATCCCAGGGCACAGGTGTCAGCAAGCACAGGTGCTTAATCTGCTCCATACAGAGAGATATTTCCTGAAGCACTTTGGTAGCTACTTATGAATGGAAACAAATGCCCAGGATCATTTGACTGTGTGTAAAGCCTCAGTGTGCAGTGAGGGATGGGGAGAGCTGGGGAATGCTGCAGCTGGCTCTTGTCTTTCCCAGATATTCACTGCAATATGCCCTTTCTGCAGCTCCACAAGGAGTCAAGCAGCAGTGCTCACTCAGGATGAGGTTCCTTTGGCCCCTCAGGACCATAAGTGTGTGTAAAAGCACAGACAGCAACACAGAAACAATGAGGACACTCTGCCCTTTGGATGCTGGCTGCAGGTGGGTGCAGCAGGAATTGCAGGTTTAGGACATGGATCACATCCATCTCCCCCTGTCACAGTCACAGAGCTCTTGAGATGCTCTTGCATTGCCAGCCTTTTGATGGGAGTCAGGTGTAAGGGCATCTCTGAGAGTTCCCACCTCACCTGGTTTGAGGATGCAGAGGGCCCTGCATTATGCACCTGTGGCAGGTATTGCTCAGAAGCAGCAGGTGATATCCCATTCCCTCCAGAAGTGAGGAGCAGCAGGTCAGGTGCTTCCTTGAGTAGCCTGAATGGAAGAGCAGAGCACCAAACTCTTGACTGGCAAGAGCCAGTGCTGTCTGCTGGACTGAACTGAAGCTTGGGGAACATTTATATTGTCCCTCTCTTAGCTTCCAGTACTTCTTGAGGAGTACTTCCAAGTCATCATCTCCTCTCCCTCTTTATACTCTAGATAATCTTCTGCCTGCTCAAAGGCTACCTGTCATTTGTCTTTTAAATTGTAATAATGTCACTATTACCTATCAGACTTTTTAATGTCAGCACTTCTAGTGGGAAGAAACTATTTGGCATAGTCTGCTTTTAAAAATGAAGTATGTATGTAATTATTATCCCTTATTCTTAAGAATAATCCACACAATTCCTAATCTGCATCAAGAATAATCACAAAATCATAGAATTGGAGTCACTGAAGCTGGAGGATGACCAAATCCAACCTGCCCACTGAAGCAGGATCAGCTATTGCACCTTGCCCACAACTATTTCCAGTCAGATTTTCAATAACTCCATTAAAGGGGAGACTCAACAATCCTCTGAACAATCTCTCCCTGTGTTTCACCACCCTCACAGTAAAAAAGCGGGGGTTTATGTTCAGATGGAATTTTCTGTGCTTCACATTGTGGCCATCACCTCTTGTCCTGTCATACACTGGACAACACAGAAGAGTCTGACTCATCTTCTTCAATCTCCCTGTCAGTATTCAGACACATTAACAAGATACTCCTCAGCTTTCTGTCCACCAGGTAAAACATCCCAGTTCTCTGAGTTCCTTTTCACATCAGAGATGCCTTATGGCCCTTCACTGGACTCTCCCCAGGAAGTTCATGCTTTCTTGTACTGAGGAGTAAATGGTCTTGAGGGCGTATTTGATTTCAGGCACATGCATGCACACATACACATCAAGTGACTTCAATATGTGCATACTATTCATTTATTTCTATGTAAAACACCTCGCCCCAAAGTTTTGCAGCTCCCATTCTAAACTGCCTTGTGCATCATCCTGAGAAAGGAAGAAAATTGCTCTCTGCTGCAGGGTGTAGAGCTGGGCTTATTCCCAGCTCAGGGAGAGCAGTAACCAAGGCTTCCCAGCATGGAATAAAGAGGATTAGGAATTTCTCCACAGTATCCAACACAGTCAGCTAGACAGAGAGCACAAAACTGCATCAGCATGGCAATCTCACCTCTCTTGTCTTTTCAGAGCTGTGGTTCTCACCTCCCCAAACCGATCCAAAATGTTGAACATCCACAGCATCTCTACAAGCCCAGCTCCACTTGCCTTGACTGCTATCACAGCACTGTGAAGGTTCAAAATCCAGTTATGGCACTCTCATTAATAATTATGCATTAATATGCAAAGGAGTAACACTGGTGGAACATCAGTGTTAGGGAACCAAAAGAAGTAGGACTAGAACAGCCTCCTGTCAATGCCAGCCTCCTGTCCTGACTCACCTGGCTGCATTTTGCCTGTAACCTTCATCCCCTTTTTCCCCCTTCATACTTAAAAGAGCCACAGATGCTCTTGCCTTAATCATTCAAAGTCAGACCAACTATGTGTGGAGGAGTAGGTGACAAGGGAGGAACACACAAAGCTTCCATTTACAGCTGAAAGATGCCAGTTCTGCCACCAGAACACTAAAAGGAATCATATGCATGGCAAGAAATATCCTTCAAGGCTCTTCTGGGACTTACCAGCAACCAGTGAGGTCATTTGCTCAACATGCTGAAATAATCTGCTTTGAATGCAAAGCTTTGCTGTTGAAGGCACAGTGTGACAATGGCTGGATGAAAGCTGGGACTCACCAGTACCCCTCATGGGTATGGTGCTGTGAATGCCACCTACTCTGTACCACTGATAGTATTGTATCATTAACTATAATGTTTGAACTCCAGAGAAGGAAAGCAGGCATGCTGTAGCCAGGCCTATTGGTGACCAAAACATGGAGAATAATGGGACATCTTTTCACCATTAAAAAATCAAACCTGCTCTTTCATTACTCCGTGTGGTTTCCATCACCCAAAAATAACAGAGCAGAATGCCAGGCTGCCAAAGTACTCCAACAGTGCTAAGGAACTGTTCATTCATTTATTACATCATCAGCACAGGGACTGAGACCATCAGGACTGTCAGAATCCATTTTTTATTTATTCCTTTTCAAAGTGTTCTGAAATAAAACACAAAGAAAAATGGAGCAGGACCCATCAGGGGACATGGGAGATTCTGTCATCATAAGGAATACAGTGCTGGGTTTGAAGGCAGTGACTGACACACATCAACAACAAGAACCTAAACCAGAGGAGACTGCCCAAACACTCACATCACAGAAATATTATAAGATCTACTTCTTTACACCAATCAGGTGATTCTCCTGAAGTGTAAATCAAGTTGACAGCAAAGCCATCTGCAAACTAATGTCATATTTTCCCCTGCTCCTGATAACAGCATTTTTTTTGCTTGGGGAGTTTAGATTCTTTGGGATATTGTCTCCCTGCCTTATCCAGCAATCTGTGATAGTCTTAGAGACAAAGAAATCTGTAGAATGTGACCCATGTCCTGATCCTCCTGCTGTCCAGCAGACTCCCAGCCTCATGTCCAGGGCTCCCCACCACATTGCAGAGGCCCAGGATGGAAGCAGAGGGAGATGCATAGTTGATCTCATCCAAGCATAGTACTTGACCCCAAATATTGGGGAATAATAATAATAATAACAACAATAATTTTTACACTTATAACTCAAGTGTACATTTTAGAAGTTGTAGGAGACAACAAAGGGCAAGGAACTTGGTGAGTAGAGGCAAAAAACATAATTAAAAAAACATCATTCTAAATTCATTTTACACCACAGTGTGTGGAAGAACTGATCCTGAATTGCTGCCAGTCCAGGTATAAAATCCAGCAGCCATTCCACACTACCTAGGAAACGTTTGAGATTAATTCTCGACAACAAAAACAACAACAACAATGGCCACTTTCATTATGGATGCTTTCCTGAACCAGGCAAAGAGAGGAGGATGGAACCAGATGAGTTGTTTTGGTGGCAATGACAGCTTTTCCCAAAATCAGCTGTTCAGGAAACTACAGCCTTCAGCAACACAGCTAAAGCAAGTCTAATACTGAAGGAAAAGGCAGATGGCAAATTGAGTCCAAGTTTGCCACTGAGGTTCAAGGGGTGCCCAGAAGAAATTGTGGCTCCTACACAGCAGGGCTCTTCCTCCCCTTTGCTATACTGCCCCATGGAGCCAGTCAACAAACAGAAAAACAATTGCACCAAAAATTCTGCAGTTGTTTTACTCCAAGCCCTCGGGGAAAAAAAAGCCTTTTATGCTTTTAATTTTCTGGTTTTCCCTTGCAATTTTGCCAATTGAGTTAATAAATTAAAATAACTGGATTATTTTCCTTGCCTAACCCCTCTAACCCACCTCTCCTCTTCCTTCTACCACTCTCACGTTCAGACCTTTATTTTCCTCTTTCCTCCTCCCCTTTTTTTTTAAACTCATGGTTTGGAAAATTCCACAGCTGGAGTTTCACATTCCCTTTTGTCACCAGATGGGAGACATCTGAGGAAGACACTTAGGGCATTGTCACAACAGGCACAGTTACATTAGGGGCAAAGGGAAAAAACACATAAAGGCAAAGCAGGTTTCAGTCCAGTTTCCTGAGCCTGGGTGACCTTCCCCTGCCTTGCCATGGCTTCCTGGCTGTTAAAATCCTCTATTCATCCCCATCTCTCTGTCTTTACTGCATCACTTCTTCCTCTTGCATCTCAGTCTTGTTTCTGGGAATCCATTCCTGCTCCGTACACCCCTCATCAACCCACACAGAATAAAATCACTTATAACAGAATTAAAACTGCCCTGCACATCTGAAGGTGTCTGGTGTGAGTTCATTGAGCAAAGCTTTGAAGAGTTCCATTCTCTCTTTTGACAAGTGCCAGGTCCTTCACTTCAAGAAAGACATTGAGGTGCTGGATCAGCAGGGGAGGTTTGGGTTGGACATCAGGAGGGATTACTTTCCTGAAAGATTTGCACCCCAACAAGCACTGAGTCACTCCAGATTTTCTCACCAGCTCCATCCTGGGTTTCCTATCACAGGACTCCATAAGAGTCTCAAATATCCAGATACTTAAAAGAATTTTATCATGGAGCAATAGCTAAATAACAAATAGCAGCTTGAGCTGGGGCCTCTGAGGAGGCACCCCAAACAAAGAAAACCCTGGGCTTTTATCCCGTCACGGTCTAAGGACAGGAAAGTCTGGGGGTCCTTGGCTCTCACTATGTCTCTGAGTGTCCAAGTTCTTGGCCTGGCCACAGGACCTTGGGCCCTTTGTTGTGCAAAGGGTCAGCAGTTCACAGTTTCTTGCCTTGGGCTCTGGCCCCCCTAGCTCAACCTGCAGCTCCAGTGCAGCTGCCCCAGGCCCCAGGCACTGAATGGATTCTCCACCAGGCCAGTCCTGTCACAGCAGTGGTGGCTGCTCCTGAGGCTGAACTGGAGCACTGGTCCTTTGGATTCTACTCCCATCCCACAGTGGACAGCAGAAGTCCTCACCTGTCCTTCAGATTTCCATGGAATGAGTGCACCAAGGTTAAGATTTTTGGAAAACCCCTTCTCTTGCAGGTTTATCTGAAAATTCCAGTCTTCAAACAACAGAACACAAAGTTGGGAAGCCACAGCCAGACACCACATATACTACACCACCACCTTCCTCATCCTCCCATGTGAGTAAGAAACAGCAAAAAGATTTTGCATCAGAGAAGGTGTACTGCACAGGCTGTTCCATATCTCCTCACCTCCTTTATCCACAGGCAGATAACAGATATCTTTAGCAGTCAGAATAAGGGGAGAGGGCAGAGAGAAAATCATAGAATCATAGAATGGTTTGGGTTGGAAAAGATCTTAAAGATCATCTGCACAGAAGTCTGGAGAGACACATCCTAAGAGGAAGTGTTGGAGAAGGAGAGCCCTTGAGGTCTGTATTCCAGATCACAAGGAACAGATGTTAAATCCCCTGGCCCAGATCACTCACAGAACCTTACCCCCTCTACACAGCAGCTCTGGCAGAAGTAATTTCCTTCTCTAACTTAACTGAAGCTTCTGCCTACCTCCCTCAAATGCCTGTTCCTGGCTTCTGACATTTCCCATCCTCAGGGATCCCTTTGCCAGCTCTTAGAAGCAGCTTTCTCCACCTGAATACCTCAACAGTGATCAGGAGGACAGACATATTCTCAAAGCCCTTTTTCCTCCTTCCTAGCAGTGTTTAATGACTCCTGGTAACAAAGTCTTGGGGAGCCTGTAGTGAAGTGAATTTATCAACCAAGAGAAAAAGAGGAAAAAATCAGCATATAAAGTCCTTCATCCTTAACTGAGGGTCTGTGTTCCAAACACCATGTCCAGGGATCCAACCCTCACCTCTAAATGCCTTCCACATGCTCAGAATGATGGCAGAAATTGCAGCTGCCTCATCATGTTCACACAGTGGGGTGAGGTGCAATTCACCATCCAGAAACAAGTCCTTCCAAGCTGATTTTTTTTAATATGACATTTTTGCTGCAGAGAAAGTTCCTGAAAAGGGAAAAGAAACCCAACAGAATTTACCAGAAATTAGAGCTCAGTCAGACACAAGGAACAAAGAGTGTTAGCTAAAGGCTGCTGAGCTGGATGAGATTCCAGCTTTAGTGAGTCCAAGCCGTTCCAGTGCAAGATGAAGAGTTTCCAGATTTGAAAGGGAAAGAAGAAAAGAAATTGGACCTTGGCTAACTCAGGGCACCCAGGTAGCTCAGGCTGGGCACACACACTGTTCCCAGCGAGCTGGGGCAGTGATTCTCTGTCCTCTCTGATGTGGCTCTGCCTCTCCCCAGGCAGAAAACACTGAACTGCCCTCAGGCCAAGGCTGTTCAGTTCTGTGCCCCAGATTGTCCTCCCAGCAGAAATGCCTCCTGTATCCAGCACAATGGGTGTGACTGCAGATCATACTGCATAGCCCTTCTCGGATTATGCTGCCATCTCATATGGCTCACTGGGAATTCCAGGGCCACAGTGATACCCATGAGTGCAGGCCACTTGTCAGGTGCTAACAGCCTCCTGCAGCTTTTCTCACTCCCTTGGATCAGACAGGAGAGGCTCAGACTTGCAGACCAACCTCACAAGCAAGACAGCTATCAAGGACAGGCATGTTCAACCTTCTGGCAAAGCTCTGTGGGGGCTCTGGGTGCACACCCCCATGGGATGGACCTTGAGAAGTTAAAATAAAGAGGACCAAAAACAGTAAAAGGAACTCCATTACATTTCTGGCAGTCCATAGTATCAGTGAACTTCATTTTCTAGTGAGTTCATTTTTCCTATTCAGTGTGATAAGACTCTTATTTACCAGAATTTCAGGGACAGGAGGTATTACTGAAGAATAATGACTTTTACTGCCTATAGCCCCATAAAACTTTAAAACACATGAAGGCAGCAATCTTTCCTGCATAAAAGGCCTCCTATCCATTTCTCACCCCTACAACCCCATCGCTCAAAGCACAGTAACAGGTCCATTGCAATGCTACAGACAAAAGAAAAACCCTTGTGGCTTTCTTAATGAAACCTATACAAGGTGGGCATTACCATTTTAGTCTAGAGGAAGCAGGTGTCAAGAATCCAAGAGCAGCAGAGAAGTCATTACAGAAAAAAAATTGCAGATATCAAGATTCTCAAAGCATCAGCTTTTGCAACAGTGTATAGGCAGAGAAACATTTGCCTTTGCAGTTTTATTTCACTTCCATCCAGACCTTTTTGTTAATGAACAAATAAAATGTGAACTAACCTAGTTCTACATTCCCTGGACCTTATCATCTGACACTAAAATACAGACTAGTTTAGAAAGAACCTTGTAAAGCATTCAGGGCTGCAAAACACAGCTAAAGAAAGTTTCACCTGGCTCTGGTGAACTACACAGGGATTTTGGAGTACTATCCCTATGCAAAGAAAGCCTGTAAAGCAAAATGTGTTAGTAAAAACAACAGTACCAGCCAGAAAATCTCTTAATGGTCATTTATGATTTTGAAATAATTTAGACTATCCCAGATGTGCTACAACAGCAACCAGCCTGTCCAAAGGATCTTAGAGAGCTTCTGCACAGGGAAAAATTAAATATTAAAAAACCTAATATAATATAATACAATACAATATATAAAACCTATATACAAGATAAGTGCTGGAACATTTATGGTCCTCAATATGATGTTTAGATTAAACTCAAATACAGCATTTTACGCAGAGAGATAAAAAAAAAAAATCTAAAACAATTCTGGTCAGATTAAGCCTCTGGAAGACTCCATTCTAATCCCCTCCCCATAGCTGGACTAACCCCAAGGACAGAACAGGCTGCTCACCACCTTCTCCTGGTAAGTTCTGATCCCATCAAGGATAAAAATTCTCCCAGCTTCCAAGGATCTGCCCCAGAACTACACCGCTCAAATGGGAAATCTGCAGCAGAACTTCCCTTGCTGAAATTGCCTCTTGCCTTTCCAACGTGTCCCTCTGACATGGCCACACACTAAGCTGTGGCAGGCAGCAAGATGTCCCTTTTGTCCTCTCTCCTCCAGCTGAAACCAGCTCTGTCAGCCTGTCATTTTTCCTGTGCTTCAGTCCCTTCAGCCACCTGAGTTGACCCAACAATACTAACACAGCCCAGTATGAGGTTGACCTTCATGGCAACAACATCACAGAGGAAACTGTGTCAGGAACCCTGCCAGGGCCAGAAGAAGCAGCACCTACTGACCCTCCACCCACACAGGCAACTGGGAAGGTCCACCTTTAGTAAAGCTACACAGACTGTTCTCAGTTCCCTTCCTGTACTTTGAGTGCCCTCACATCCTTGGACATGCTTTCAAGGGAGTACAGAGTACTTTCAAGAGTAAAGCAGGTTGGCACAGACAGCATCAGCCACCTGCAAGCACAAATTTGGTTTCTGAAAACAGCAGGGCATTTGAATTGAGGCTTCTCTTTAATGTGAATTTATAGTTCTAAACAAAATCAGTATGGGATGACATTTCCCAGCTATTCCATTGATTATCTGGCTTGGCACAGATATTGTTTGATGTCTGCTGTGGGAACTTCCATCCCCTATGCTGAACGTTTCCCTCCTGTTTGGTGACTGATAAACATGGATGGACAGGTGGGTTCTCTGCACCTGAGCAAGATCTATTTACTACAAAACTTTCCCAGGCACTGAGGTGAGGCTGAACAACCAGCCATCTCTGAACCTTCTTTTTGTGCTTTTTGTAGAAGAGTATGACACTGACCTTCATGGAAATCAACAGGATCCTTCCACAGCTGCTAAGAGTTTTCAAAGGTGCTGTGGAATGACCCTGCAATGACATCAGCCAGCTCCCTCAGGGCCCTCGGTACAGCCTGTATGCTCTTACAGGATTGTCTACATCCACTTTCCTTACATGACCTGTAATTCTCTCTTCCTCTAATTTATCTCTCTCTCCCGAGCTCTGTTTCTAGGCATGGATACCAGGGAGGCTGTGCCAGGGAAGCTTGGAACCCTTGTTATACCCATTCTGCAGAAGGATATTTCCCAACCGCACCCCTGCACACTCAAGCAATATCTCGATGTTCCTCCTGGGCAGCCCATCCTGGCTTTCACTTTCTGTGCACTTAATGTGGTGGTTTTATCAATTTGGTTTAGCCATGAGCTCCCTGTTCAATAACACTGGCCTCCTACCAGGCTTGGCTGCCTGAAGACCAGTCTGGGCCTTTCTGCTGTTTGGGGAGGTCATCCTTGAAGATTGAGCAGCTTTTTCTGAGAGGCCCTCTGAGGGTAAATTAACACCTAAATACACCAAAGTCTGGTTTCCTGGTATCAGAATTGTTATTCTGCTGCTTGCCTTCCTAATTTCTCTCAAATCCACCAAGCTGTGAGTCTAGTAGCCAAAACTGCCATCAACCTTCACATCTCAAATCAGCTCTTCCTTACTCCTAATTCACAGACCCATCACCTCCCCTAGCTGGACTGCCCAGCACTTGGATCAGAAATGAAATCACCATTTGACCCGATGGTGAGGCTCTTTGAGCTTTTTTCTCTGCATCTTCCAACCTATGAAATCCCTGTCTGAAACCTCACAAAATCACGAGTCTTCTGCATCAATTGCACTGGGGCCCTTATCATGCTGGCTAACCCCAACACCAGAAGAATGAAACTCAGTTGCAGGGGAAAGGAGGGCCACAAAGCTCCTCTGAACTACAGTATCGAATCTTTTTTCATTTTAAAATAATTATATAATTATTTTCTGTGTGTCCTCCCATCTGGGCAGGATGCACCAGACCCTTCCTAGGAGTGTGGGGAAAGCCGGGGATGCTCCTGTGCATTACCCCCACTCTGGTCCTCTTGTTTTAGCCTTTTAAGTACACTGTCATCCTTCTCTCTTTACTACTTGGCCCATATGATCACTTGAACTCCTAAGTCTGGCCCTCCAACCCTCCCTACCAGTAAGGGGCACGGAAGGGGAAGAATGCAGATCACACATGTCACAGTATTGTAGGAAAGAGACACAGAGAAGATTGTTTGTGAAATGGAAGGTCTCGGTTTGGATGAAAACCCATTCCAGAAAGGTGAAGGCAAGAGGCAGAGACATGTTGGGTCCCACAATCACTTCCTCACAAGCCATCAGGGAGGTACATGCTTGCCCCTGGGTGCCCAATCACAAGAGGTGAGTAGATGTCCCTAAGATACAACACATGGCCATTGGGAGCAAAGTTAGGTAAAACAGGTTATGAAACAGAAACAGTTTCAGTGTGTGGCAGAAGGTGAAAAGAAACTGGTCCCAGTAGCAGCAGCTCCAGTGCCTGGCATGGCAGCCAGCAGGTGGGCTCTGCAGGGAGTGGCACAGCCCCACACCAAGCCCTAGGGACAGGAACAATTCCCGGATCCCACAGCCAGCACTGCTTGTTGTTGCTGGGAGATCACCCCTTCTGTGTGGTGTGCAGCCCTTCCAGTGCTGATGTCTGGGAATTCAGTCTCAGGGAACAGGTCAAGGACACAGGAGCCTTACAGCACACCTGCCCTACAGCAGGAAGGACATGCTTCCACAGCCATTCCACCAAGAGGGCGGCATTGCAGGTGGGCTGTACCTGATCCCACATCAAAACAAGGACACTGCCTTGGGCACTGCAATCCAGATGGACAAAGTGCTGAGCAACCTGGACAAACAGCAATACTCATATTTCAGCCCAGAAACCTCTCCGTGTCCTGGGCTGCATCAAAAGAGGTGTGCGCAGCAAATGAGGGGATTCTGCCCCTCTGCTCCACTCAGGTGAGACCCCACCTGCAGTGCTGCTTCCAGCTCTAAGGGCCTCAGTACAGGAAGGACATGGAGCTTCTGGACAGAGTCCAGAGGAGGCCATGGAGATGCTCCAAGGACTGGAGCTCCTTTGCTCTGAAGACACGCTGAGAGAGCTGAGCATGTTCAGGCTAGAGAGGAGAAGGCTTTTCTTTGAGCCCCTTCCAGTACCTAAAGGAGATTTAAGAGAGCTGGAGAGGGACTTTGGGCGAGGACCCGGAATAGCAGGACAAGGGAGGATGGTTTCCCACTGCCAGAGGGCGGGGTTAGATGGAATATTGGGAAGAAATTCTTGGCTGTGAGGGTGATGAGGTTCCGGCACAGGCTGCCCAGAGGAGCTGCGGCTGCACCATCCCTGGAAGTGTCCAAGGCTCGATTGGACAGGGCTTGAAACAAACTAATCTAGGGCTGGATCAAGATGAGCTCTAAGGTCCGACCCAACTCAAAGCATTTTGTGGTTCTGCAACACTCAAATACTGCCCTGGTGAGTTTAGAGGAACCCTTATCTTCTGCTTGGGGGCGTCAGAAGAAATCTCAGGGGTCTTTCCAGCCACTGTCACTCACACACGCACACACAGAGCTTCTGGAGCTCTCCCAGCGCGGGCGCCGGCAGGAGTGGGTCCCTGGCGGGCTCGGAGCTCCCCTGCCCTCGTGCGGTGTGCGGGCACTGCTGCAGCTCCGGCCGACAGCCACAGCTACAGAGCCACAGCTACAGACAGAGCCACAGCTACAGAGCCAAAGCCACAGAGCCACAGCCACAGAGCCACAGCCAAAGCCACAGACACAGCTACAGCCACAGAGACAGACACAGACACAGACAGAGCCACAGCCAGAGCTACAGCCACAGAGACAGACACAGAGACAGAAACACAGAGACACAGCCACAGACAAACACAGCCACAGAGACAGCCACAAACACAGCCAGAGACGGCCACAGCTACAGCCGCAGCAAGAGACACAGACACTGTCACAGAGGGAGACACAGACACAGTCACACAGACACAAACACAGTCACATGGACACAGCCCGAGCCCCACGGGTCCCCACACCCAGGCATGGGACTCTGCTGTTGGTACATGGGGTCACACACTGTGCCTGACAGATCCAATCCATATGATAGAACCCCCCAACAAATACATGCCATTTGAAGCTGAGTTTATGACAGGAGGTTTTTAAAGCACTTCTCAGACCACCCTTGTGAGACTTCTCTTACAGTATTCTTGAAGACATCCCCCAGTTCCAGAACCTTGATATTCCAAAGTCATTTTAAATTGACTCAAAGCTCTCACCTAAAGGACAGAACAATTTGAAAAATTATCCAAAATCCCAGCCCAGGAACCAACCATTCTGTGACTCCTCTGAAAGCTGGAAAAAAATTCTGTACTACAGACACACCACACCAGAAACCACAGCCAAAGGCAGTTATGAAAATACATAGATCTACAGTCCCAGCACAGAAATTTATCAAAAGTCTCAGAGATCCCATTGAAGGGACACTTAGAAAATGCCCTCAGGGAATCACTGATGAAACAATTGTGAAAATCATCAAGGCAGTTGTAAAACTGCCCTATAGTCAAAACCATATGGATTTACTGGGAACATCTTGATGATTCTAAAATTGCCCCAATAACATCACATAGAAGCCATTTTGGAAGTGATCTGTAATGTCAAAGCATAGCAATAATCACCTCATTAAAAGGACCATAAAAAAAAAAAAAAACCTGAAGAATCCCACAAAGCATCCAGTATTAAAAATCTTTTGTGTGATATTTGGAAGTATTCTCATGGGGGCCTTTTGAAGGGATTTGTACAATGCTCCCTCCATTTTTTTATGGTTATGTTTACAATGGCTTCTCTGTGGGAATTTGGGCTTACTCTTGATAGCTGCTTGGCAGTATTTTTTGGTCTCCTCAGTGTGTTTTCACAATAGCTCCATGATGGAGGTGGGATATTTTTACAAGAGACATTTCTTAGATTTTTGGGAGGCAGTTTACATAACAGTTATGTAATGGTGTCTTTGGGAAGGAGCAGAAATGTGATTTAAAGGTCTGAGTGATGTTGTATTTGTGAGTGCTTTCTCTGTTAAGTCACATTCACTGGACCCACTGCATGCCATGAAGAGCAAAGTGAAGACAACCACAGTAACTATGACCTCAGGAAAGGTAGAAAAGCCATACTGTGGACAGCTGAAGATGACAGTACCCTGCAGTTCATGGGAGGAGCAAACTGAAACTGCCACAAATATTTCCATCCATGACTGCAGTAATTCCAAACAGATCACCTGAGTTCACCAGCACAGTCTGGTTCCCTCTTTCACCACGCCCCTGACAGTGAGGATGAGTTTCTCACGCAGGGATGCACTTGGCTTGCTCCACAGTCCAGCCAGATTGAAAACCATTGTATAAGAAGTGAGGGATCAAAGAGTCTGGCTTCTTCCATGATCACAGCCACAATAGTCTTGCCCATCCCAAACTGGTAAACCACTGCTGAAGAAGAATTTGGAGCTCCCTGCTGCTGCTCAGACTTGGAGAGCCTGGGTGCACGCTGGCCTGTTTTTCCAAGAATATCAGTTTCTCTGATATAAGAAATCACCTCTTCCTTCTTTACAGCTGAAGAACATCCATTGGGTAGCTGGACAGGAAGAGAATAAAAATATTTCTTAACCCAGGGCTTGCAACAGGAGCTGAAATGCAGTAACTGAATTTTTCTCCTGGAAACTGCAGCACAGGAATTGAGAACAGACTCAGGCTCCTCAGATGAAGAGCTTCATGCAGGAGCTGAAGCCAGGAGGCATTTCGCAGTAGCCTTTGAGTGCCTCTGGCTGGTAAAGGATTATCCTCCAGAGGATTATGTTCTCAAGAGGATATTCCCAAATCCGGTGGTGGCTTTTGTTAGTTTTGACATAAGAGACTTACAGTCAACCCAGTTCCAACATTTCTTCTTCTGCCTTCCCCAAACCATCCTTCTCCCACAGCACCACAATTTTGCAAGCCCTGCAAGAACTGAGAATGTGCCTAGTGTGGGACCAAGGGGATGAAAGTCCTTGAAAAAAAAGGA
This sequence comes from Cinclus cinclus, assembly GCF_963662255.1. Taxonomy (NCBI): domain Eukaryota; kingdom Metazoa; phylum Chordata; class Aves; order Passeriformes; family Cinclidae; genus Cinclus; species Cinclus cinclus. The sequence continues at coordinate 6,333,640 of NC_085072.1, forward strand.
AACTTCTAATAACAGAAACTTCAACAGAAAACATTTTCTCTATGAATGAACAATGAAACACATAAGTCTTGTGTCTAGAAGTACATGAGCCCCCAAAAAACTTTTTGTAACTGAAGTATTTCAAATAAATCTTTCTTTTTCATCAATCAGAATTGTTTGTAATGGTCCTGCCTGTACTCAGGGTAAAGCTTCTTGCTATCTCATGGGCATATCTGGTTTGTGTCTCCAGAGTTCTTGCACACCTCTACTCCTTGAACACCACAGTGCAGTGCAGAGTCACACAGGCTCTGAGTGAGTTTCTGAAGGTGTGAAGGCAAACAGGATTGGCCTGGCTTTGTCATCTCTGGCTTGGATGCACCCTCAGTTCTTCCAAAATTCATCTATCTGTTCCCTGAAATCCTTGTTCCTCCCTATGGCAGACTTACGCTCATCCAAGCCACATCAACCACTTTCCCAAGCACACAATTGTGAAGAATAGCCCTTCCCAGGTTACTCTGCTGGGCAATGATAGCTCTGAGGAATGTTATTCCTGTTAGCTACAGACAAGGGAGCAAAGAAGCAGTGGGAGAGATTCCAACCATGATCCATAGAAACAGTAAATGTAAAACATCTCAAACGGGGGATCTGGGCTCTGCACTGCTGTTCTCAAGTAAAAGGGTCTGACTTGTCTTTCTAAGAGAGTGAGTACATCTGGGACAAGGAGGGCAAGAGCACAGCTGGAGCAGCTGCCCTTCCTGGGGATCCCATCTCAGTGTTCTTAACCCACAGGACCTGCAGACACAGACTCTGTACTCACTCAGATTTGCAGAAAACCAGGTTTGCTTGGCAGTGTGACAGCAGGTTCCCCAGCATGGCCTGTGCAGGAGACACTGAGCCAGGACACACAGCAGCCTTGGAGAACCAAGCCAGCACAACTGATGGGAACTGTGTCCCTGATGTCCCAGCACAGGGCTGGGAGAACACCTGAGTCACCAGGAGTGCCACGTTTGAGTCAGGCACCCTGCAGGAAGTCCTGCCAGCACAAGAGCTGGCCTGACCAGCTCTGCTGCTGGTGAGATTCAGTACCATCCACCCCAAAAGTCACGGAACACAGATCTCAAAAGCCATTCCACCACATTCCAAATGCCTCTTCAAATAAACACAGCGCAGGTGGCTCCTCTACTCACTGGGCTGTTCCAGTGGCAGGAGGTCTCTAAGTCCAAGCCAGTTTGAGAGAGAAACCCAAAAAGAAGCTACAGATAAAGTTCTCCCAAGTTTCTCCCTTGCACCATACCAGATGGGACCTTTTAATGCAATCCCAGAGGAAACTCCAAGGACCAGACAAGTCCTATCAAGACAAGCCAAGGAACTTGGCCATTATCTGCTTATTCTGAAATATTTGCCTTTTTGGAATATTTGCCTATTCTGTAAGAATATTGCTGCAGTGAATTTATTTGCACATTATTTCTGAGCCCTATAATGCACCTTGCTCTTGTTTATACAAACTTGATAGTTTTAATTCCTGTATTTTAATTACTTTTTCTTATTTTAAAAATACTTATTTCAAAGCATAAAAAATATAAGAACATTAATGAGAACAATAATGTATAAGAACATTAATGTACAGAGCACTGCAATATATATCACCATTCAAATAAGAACATGTACATAATTCACAAACATACAGTAAATTGTGTTGTGCTTCTCATCCTTTGAGACATAAAGTTTAATTTTAATATGCAATTTTTACCGTGGCTGCCTTAATTTTCCCCAGATTTATTTTCGTGAAAACAATCATAGAATTATAGATGGAACACCTGAGCTGGAAAGGACCCACAAGCACCATCAAGCCCACCTCCTGGCCCTGCACTGACATCCCCAACAATCGCATCCTGTACATCCTTGAGAGCCGTGTCCAAGCTCTCCTAGAGCCCTGGCAGCCTCGGGGCATGCCTGCTCCCTGGGGAGCCTGGGCACTGCCCGGCACCCTCTTGGGGAAGAACCTTTCCCCAATATCCAGCCTGACCCTCCCTGACACAGCTGCAGCCCTTCCCTCAGGTCCTGTCCCTGTCACAGAGAGCAGAGATTGGAGCTGCCCTCGGGAGGAGCTGCAGCCCCCAGTGGGGTCTGACCTCAGGCTCCAGGGCGAACCGACCAAGTGCCCTCAGCCACTCCTTGTGTGGCCCCTCCAGACCCTTCCTTATTTCCATGTCCCTTCTTTGGACACTCTCCAATAGCTTCAGATCCTTCTTGTATTGAGGTGCCCAAAACTGCCCCCCCTGACTTGAACTGAGGCTGCACCCATGCAGGTGGTGGGGAAGCCACTAATTGTTCCAAACAGGCCTTTGATACTCCCAGGGATTTCATCTGTAGCCTTGGAAAATGAGCACCAGGGAGATAGAGGCTGACTGTTGGGAAACGAGGAGCACAGAGAGCTATAAGCAGGCATATGCTGCCTCTTTCCTCCATTCTACCAGGCTGTATCTGTCATGCACCGAGTCTGCTCTGACACTCTGGTCACACATCCCTCCTGACTTTATGCTCCCAGATGATGATGCAGTCTGACACACATACTGGTACCTCCCTCCAGCACAATAATTTCTGCTTGAGTTGGATCTAGAGAATGAGGTGTTGCTGACTTAAAAATCCCCTGTGGCAGAGCATCTGCCAGCTCTGAAGCCAGTGGCAAACTGCCCTCCTTGCCGAACACTGAATTCTCATCTCCAGCTGCTGGATCTTGCCAATCATTTGCTTCTTTAGCATGGCTGAGGTCAAATGAATCCTCCAAATTCTCATTCCATGTACAGCCTCCAAACAGACTGCCCCTGGTTCTTGGAGGAAGAAGCCTGTGAATTAATGATCAACCTCCAGGCCAGGGTAATATCTCAACCTCAATATACAGTTTCTTTAAGTCACATTCTGTTCTACATTTAGCTGGGAATTTATCTCAGGTTGCTGACAATGACTCTATACCTGACTGTATGTACAGATTCAGGTTTTAAAATTCATCCTCAGGCAGGATTGGAAGCAAGCTCGAGGGCAGCGGGGGAGCAGAGGAGGCTCTGGGCTGTCAGCTGGAGGCGATCTGCCAGAGATGTTGAGCTGTGTGTGTGGGAAGGACTCAAAAATAGTATTAATTTTAAAATCTTGGGATTCTAAAGCAGGCTCCTGTTTCCTGGCTCACAGCTTGGCTCCCACAGCCCTGGCAGAGCCAGTTCCAGGGGTTCACCCGGCAGGAGCCGCACCACAGGAGAGGAGGCAGCTCACTGCCGTGCCCAGCACCCTGTGAGGGCTCTGCTTCAGAACCGAGAACCATGGAGTCACAGGATCATTAACGTCGGAAAAGCCCTGTAAGATCATTGAGGCGAACCACTCCCCCAGCATTGCCATATTCACCATGAATCCACGTCCCCAGGTGCCACATCCACACATCTTTTGAACACTTTCAGGAATGGTGATTCCACTATTCCATCCATGCCCGCTGCCCTGGGCAGTCTGTACCAGGGCCTGCCCACCCCTTCAGGGAAGACATTTTCCCCAGTATCCAAACTAAACCTCCCCTGGCCCAGCTTGAGGCTGTTTCTTCTCGTCCTGTCCCTGTTCCCTGGGTGCAGAGCCCGACGCCCCCTGGCTGCCCCCATCCTGTCAGAGGAGAGCCACAAGGTCCCCCCGAGCCTCCTTTTCTCCAGGCTGAGCCCCTTTCCCAGCTCCCTCACCCCTCGCGGTGCTCCAGCCCCTTCCCCGGCCCCTCAGGGTCTCTGTCCTGCGAATCCCGCGCGGGCCGCTGGGGGGGCGCTGTGGGGCCCGCCCTGGGCTCGTTGCTCGGTAACCGCCCGGCACCCAGGGGCGGGGCGCTCTGCGCGCGGCGCGGGGAGATGACGCAATCAGAGCGCGCGGCGTGGGGAGAGGGAAGGGCGGGGGGAGGCGAGGTGTGCGGGCCGGGACCTCTCCCCGCGGTGGTGAGTGCGGCCGGGCCGGGCAGCTCCGGGCGGGGCCGGACTGGTGGCCCCCGGCTGCCCCGGGCGGGTGTCGCCGGGGTAGCCGCGCCGCGGGGTCGCGGTGGGCGGGGGCGCCGGGCGGGGCAGGCGCTGAGGGCGGGCGGGGCGGCGCGGCGGCAGCGCCCCCTGTCGGCGGCGGGCGCCGTGCCATGTGGCCGTGCTGGCTGTGCCCGCAGGTGCCGCGCGCCATGGCCCCCCCCAAGGACATCATGACCAACTCCCACGCCAAGTCCATCCTCAACGCCATGAACGCCCTGCGTAAGAGCAACACGCTCTGCGACGTCACCCTCCGCGTGGAGCACAAGGACTTCCCGGCCCACCGCATCGTCCTGGCCGCCTGCAGCGACTACTTCTGCGCCATGTTCACCAGCGAGGTCGGTGCTGCCGCCGGCCCTGGGTGCTCCGTGGGTGGAGGAGGCAGGGCCGCCCAGTGCTTGGGCTCTTCTCTATTGCGCTGATCAGCAGCTGGGCCATTATCCCCCCGTGGGGGCCCAGGATCCCCTTGTGGTCATCCTGGAGTCCAGTGGATACTCCCCGTGGTTGCTCAGGTTGCACTTGTTGTGGTTCTTGGTCCCTTCATGGTGGCTCTGGGTGTCTCAGGAACCCCCATGGTGGCCCTTGGTGTCTCTGGGTTTCCCCACGGTAGCCCTGGATTTCTCTATGGGCTCCAGGTCCTGCTATGGTAGCCATGGGTCTCTGTGAATCCTCCCATGCTGGCCCAGGAGCCCTCTGGATTCTGTCGTGGTGGCCCTGGAGCCCTTCGAGGCGATTCTGTGTCTTCTTATGGTGACCCCAAAGTGCTTTATTGTGACCTGGTGGGGAGTTAAAGAGGTTGTGGTAGGGACTGTGGCCTTGATTGATGGTCTGCTGTGACCACCCTGTGCCCAGCGAGCTGCCAGGCTGACCTGCCAAGCCGGAGAGTTCTGATACATTTACTTATTTTTTCTAGTGGTGATTTGTGGTTTCTGTGGTTCTGGGCATCTTTCCTGCCCTGGTGCTGAGCTGTGGGAGCCGTGCTGGGGAGTCTGGGCAACACTTTCTGTGCAAGGGATGGTGATTGATGCATGCTCTGGGCTCCCCTTGGCACTGGCTGAGAGCCGAGCTGTGCTGGTCTCTTGCCATGAGGGTGTCACTGGGGCTGGGGTGGCTCTGAGCCCCAGGTGCTGCACTCAACATATCTCACCTGTGAGCACCTTGGCTCTCAGCCCTTCCTGGGAGACTTGCACTATCTGTATGCAGTTTCCCTGAGTCACTGACAGGCAGTGCTTCAGCTATAACTAGCACTCATTGTTAAACATCAGATGCTTTGCCAGGCTTTGTGTATGTAAGTTTGACTCAATCTGCAGCTTTTTCTTATGGAAAATGTTTCCCTTATGCTACCACCTTGCCCATTAGCAAGGAGAAACGTTATTAAGTAGCTCACAGCTCCTAAAGACCTCCCTGCTCACGAAAGAGTCATTACAGCAGAGAATGTTTTTTTTTTCCTTTGTTTTACCCAGGCATGAAGGCTGTGGCAGAGCTCTCTGTGTGCCCACTTTTCTCAGTGCTGTCACAGCAGCAGGTGTCTCAGTTTTTACAGTCCTGTGAAAAGAAACCAAAATGATGCATGTGTGGCCTGACCACAGACCAGTATCTTTTTTTGTCCATATCTTTATGAAATTTGTAAATTCATCAGGTTTGTTCTCTTTCTCTGCATAAAGGAAATGTAATTAAATGAAGAAAACACACAAAGCAAATTCAATCCCTGGAGACTGAAGTTCTCTGTTCTCCAGTACCCTTGGGTGCTCAGCAGTACAGTAGAGTATCTCTGCTTCTCTGGGTTTGCCTCCACGTTCCTGTCAATGCTTTTGGCTTCTGGACTTTGTCTAGGCAATGTGCACAGATCCAGTCACTCTGTGTGCTCCAGAACGTTCTTCATGGCTGCTAACAAAGGCTGGTGGTTGGTGTGCTTTGGGTCTGAGCTGAGATGTCTCTCCTTGCTTTGTTACGCTTACATTAACTGTAACATCATAGTGACCTTCATTCAGACATGTAAATCTTCCTAGGAAATGAAATTCTTCCTTGGAAAACGCCTGTGCTCAGTAGGTAGAATTGCTTGTTTCTTGTACTCCCTCAATGCCTCTGCTTTAAGGTTTCTTTTTTTTTTTTCTTTTGCTTAGTTTGTGTTTCTTTCTAGCTTACTTCTTTGTTATGGAAACCCTAAAGTGACCAACCTGCCAAGGGGCATACAATTACAGAGTGTTTGTGGGAGAGCTTCCTTCCAGGAAGGGGCAGCTTGGTAAGCCTCAGAGTGGACATGTTTCCTGTGTGTGTCAGCAAGTATTGTCGGGGCCTGTGATGGGACACTGCTTGGACACTCTCCAGGCACTTGTGGGTGCAGGGTTTGGCCAGGCTGGGACTCCAGGGAGCTCAGAGTGTGTGTGGACTGACAGGTCCTGCTAGGGCTTCCTCAGCACTCCCATTGCTTGCCTCCTGCAGGTCTGGGGACTGCTTGACTGCTCTGATGTGCCAGACTGGGCTGCACAAGGCTTTGCTCAGAATTGATCTTGGGATTATGCCTTGGCATTCCTGTCATTTTATCCTGGGGTTATGCCACAGTATTCCTGGTGTCACATCTGTGCATGGCCAGTACAACGCTGAGACTGCCAGCAGATACTGTTGTCATAAAGAGCTGTCTTTGCCTCTCCCTGTCTCAAGTTTCTTTCCTTCTCTCTCTTCTGACTTTTAACATTTTAAAAAGTTCCCAGTCTTATCTTTGTACTAATTTCTCCCCATTTTCTGTTCCCATTTTACAGAATGAGAAGCCACTGATCACCTGATGAACCCCAGGCTTTTTACAGCACTTTCCTTTACCCCTGTACTGAGCAGTGTGGGAGAACTGAAACACAATCACTTTTAACTGAAGGGTTGTTCCTTGCAGTGAAAATTGCATTTAGAGCAATATGAACAAATAGAACAGTTTTATCTCCCCTGATTCTTGGTTGTGCACTGGTGTTTGTTAACTGGCCAAGTTAACATAACTTGGGATCTTTTAAGATACTGGCTCTACCTCAGAATGAAACTATTCCATCTTCTCTTGGAGGCTGTGTTCTAGAAATGAAGGGTTAGTTCCCCCAGAACGGAGAAATATTATTCTGAAAGTAAACAGCTGGTGTTTCCAGGTTCTTACATGGTCAACTTCCCTGTGCTGTGATTTGTCTCCACGGTACAGTGAGCCACACATTAGGACTGTCATGCCAGCATTTCTCTTCCCCTGTGAGCAGAAATTGGGGTTTATTCCAGTATACTTCTGTATATCTGCATTAGTAAAGGCAAAAACAAGAAGTAGCCTTATGTAAGAAAGGAGTTGCAAAATTTTAGACCCATTCTCCTGCATGATTGTCATGGCTTAGCCCCAGGCAGCAGCCATGCCCCTTAGAACCCCCTGCTTGCTCCCTGACCAGCAGGATCAGGGAGGGAGTCAGAAGGGTAAAAGCTGGAAAATTCATGGGTTGGGATAAAGACAGTTTAATATGGAAAGCAAAAGCCACACTTGCAAACAAAGCAAAGCCAGGAATTCACTCCCTGTTTCCCATGGGCAGACAGGTGTTCAGCCATCCCATGGAGAGCAGGGTTCCATGACACATAACAGTGACTTGGGAGAACAAACACCATCACTCCAAACATCCTTTCCCCTCCTTCCTTCTGCCCCCCACTTTATACACTGAGTGTGACGTAACATGGTCTTTGATCACTTTGGGTCATCTCCTCCCAGCTTCCCATGCACCCCCAGTCCCCTCGCCAGCCTGGCACTATGAAAAGCAGAAACGGCCTTGGCTCTGTGTGACCACTGCTCAGCAATAACAAAAACATCTCCATTATCAGCCCTACACTCAGCACAAATCCAAAATAGCCCCATGCCAGTCACTGGGAGGGAAATTACCTCAGCCACACCCAGCACAATGATTTACGGATGGAGTGGAAGAAGTACAACATTGTGTTTCACAAAAGAGCTGTCACCTGCAGCCCCTGCCTTAAGGCTTTCAGCAGCTTGGGCATCTTGAGGTAAAACTCCTGAGGCCTCGAGGTGACTCTCCTTAGTTGCTTTCCTGGATGTTGCAGTTGTTTTTGGGATCTGTACTGCTGCACACTTCCTATGATGTTAGAAATGTGCTTGTATGAGGGAGTATCAATCCCTGGCTACTTTGCTCCCTTCAGGGAAAATGAGCAGAGCTCTGATACTAAGCAGCAAAGTGGGAAACTGATCTGAAATTCTTACTGCAGACTTTCAGAGACATCCAGTGCCACTGAACAACCTCAAAAGTATACAGTGAACACCTTGGAGAGGAAAGCTGCCTGGCCTGTGTGTTGGTTAGCATTGTATGGCCATCATTTTGCATTCTGAGCCCAAGTATGGGGCGGCATGGATGGGTGAGGGATGGTCTGTGTCCCAGCAGCCCAGCACTGAGCACTGCAGGCAGTACTCTAACACTGCACACACAGGCTGGAGCTCAGCTCAGTGTCCTCATGAGTCTGAAAGGCTGAGAGAATTGGGATTGTTGAGTTTGGAGAAGGCTCTTGGGGAGGCCTTCCAGTACCTGAAGGGAACCAACAAGAAAGATGGAGAGGAACTGTTTTCACTGGGGTTACAGGAGAAAGGGGAATGGCATCAAACTGACAGAGACAGTCCACGGAAGGTCCCTTCCAAGCAAGACCATTCCATGATTGTGTGTTCAGAATCAAGTTGTCTCCACAGTGAGATCCTTCTTTAAGGTATGATGTTAGGATCCAAATTCTGCATCGCACACATTAGGTGAAATTACTTTAAAAAATTCCTTCCTTCTAAGCATTCTTAGCATGTGAGTAAACTGAGCAAAATAACAACCAAGTAGTGGAGTGCAGCAGAAATACAAGGGAAGCAGGAAGTAATAATCTGTAGAGTATTAGTGTTGTCCTTATGGTTTGTGTTGTGGTCAGCAATATAAAGAGAGTATGTGCATGGCTGATTGTGGGTCAGGAGCTTCTTTATCAGCTCTAGGCTGATGTGTGAAGAGCTGATGCTTACAGCTATCAGGAGATCAATAGAAGTTTGTAGCATCTTTGATCCTAAATGTGTATGGTCTGTGTCTCCATTTGTTTATTGGAATCATCCATCTTGTCTGATAATTTCTGAACTTTGGTGGCATCTGTGTCCTTTGTGGTAAAAACAGCTTAGTCTTGTTTGAGGAATGTTTTGTCCGGCCCAAGGCAGGAACTGGTTTTAGCTTCTGAATGCAATGCCTGGCCTGTCACACAGCAGGTCAGACAAGGTAATTTGCTGTTCCTTCCCAACTTTGGAAGCCATAAAGTTTGTTCACTGAGTCAACAGATTTGAAAGGCCTCTTCCATTAAATTCCTTTGAGGGTCACCGTTGCCTCCTGTACTTCTCTACAGCAAGTGAATCTGCATCATAGACAGACAGATATCTCTGCTGTGTTATGGAGTGCCTCTGCAGGAGCAGCTTCCACTGCTCTTCTTTTCTGTATCACCTCCTTTTTCCCCAGCTGTGGCAGATTTGAAGTTCTGTGATGATGCTTTGACCATGCTTTCTGCTCCCTGATCCTCTGCCCAGCTGGCTGTGCCAGCTTCAGACTGACTCTTGGCAAGAGAAGGCATGGGCTTTCACCTGCATTGTGCTTGCACTGGTGCTGACTGCTCCAGAAGTCAGGTGCTGGTTTTGCTGCATGCCACGGGAAGATCATTGTCTCTTGAGGTGCAGCCATGCTGCTGAGCTGACAGCAATGTGCAGCGTGTGATCAGTGAGCCCACCAGCCAGTCCATTGGTCAGGAATCATCTGCCAGCAGCTCTGTGCTGGAGGCACTGAACCATAAAACTGATGTTTTGTGAAATGTAATGTTTTCTGCAAATTTGATGGATTCACAGAATTTGCTAGTCACAAAGATTGACCATTGAGAGGATTATTTTCCTTGGAAAAAATAATTATTCTAAAATCAATCACAGAGGTGATAAAATAGTCAGGGGACAAAGTATGGATTGTGTAAGTGCCATCACTGCGCAGACTGTCATTTTACTTAATTTCATTTTAGGAATGAATAAGCTTGAAGAATGAATTGGGAAACTGAGAAGTTGAGAAAGCTTTTTCTTTGGCTTGGTTTTAGAGTGGAGTGGTGAAGGTGTCCAGGTGTTGGAAAGGAAAATTACTTGTCAGCAGAATTGACTTGTTCAAGTTTAGGGCTAGACATGTCCAGGGGGAGTTACCAAAGCTCAGGCAGAAGGATGTCCTGCTTACTGGGGGCACAGAGATGCCAAATTTCTGGGCCACAGAGACATTTGACAAAACTCCCAAAATAAGGAAGAAATTGTTAAAGCCAGCTGAGCAGCTGTGCTGAATTCAGCTCTGAATGGGTAGAAGGTAATTCTGGCAGGGTCATGTCATGACTGCTGACTCACAGCCACCAGCTCCAGAAGTCCCCTGACCCAGAGGAAGAGAAAGACTGAGCATGGAACTAATTAGCATAAAAAGCAAGGAAATCATTAACCAATAGAAGATAGAAAGCTAATCAATAAGAGAACTAGGTAGCTTGTAGCCAATGAGCATTAATGCCTTCGTTTGCTAAGATATATAAAAAGTAAACAATTTTGCCAGTCATGTGCTGGCTTTGGGGATTGGCCCCCAGCCCCATTTCTGTGCTGAACTGAAATTAATCAAATACCTGGACCCTGGGTGTGGACTGGCCTCTTTCACACTGGCTGAAAGAACCTGGTTTGGGCCAACACTTAGGTGGGGACTCTATGTGAACTGCAGTGTCACACACATCCAGCTCAGAGAAGAATTCCCTTGGTGTACTGCATGGAAGAGAGAGTTGAGTTGTCTTGCACAGATGACAGATGTAATCTCTGCTGACTCAGATCTCAGCTCAGGTTTTACTGTGCAATGTGGCTGTCCTTTTGATCCATAAAGAACTTTGTCTGTTACTCATTCTGTAAGTGAATTCTATAGGGGAATTCCCTCCTTCCCTATATCCTTTCAGTGATCACCATAATAGAAAGGACAAATCTGTATTGAAACCTCTGACAGATCTTATTTTCAAACCTGTTGAATGGTACAGGCTTTATGATCACATTAATGAAAAATAAAGCTATGTCTCCCTTTCAATTTACAGCTTTCAGAGAAAGATAAACCCTGTGTGGATATCCAGGGCCTGACAGCCTCCACCATGGAAATCCTGCTGGACTTTGTATATACAGAAACTGTGCATGTGACTGTAGAAAATGTCCAAGAATTGCTGCCAGCAGCATGTCTGCTTCAGCTGAAAGGTAATTCAAGATTAGCACATATTCCATCATTGCTGCTGTTTAGAGATTAGTTTGTTTGACCTTCTGTGCATGGAAGAGAGATTGGGGGAGGAATGATATTTATAAGTAGTTATGTCAAACTTCTTTTTTCTTGTGTGCTTTGGTCTCATTGGTAGAGGAACAGATTTGGGTGCAAAACAAAATGGTAAAACAGGTTTCATTCTTTGGGCTACTGTACTTCTGTAGGAGTATTCCCAAGAGGAATTGTGAGCTGTATAACAGCTCAGTTTCATTATTATAATAAGCAATCCTAGATGTCATTTGACCTGCCATCACAGTGTGTCTGGGTCAGTAACAGACTGGTTGTTGTCATTGCACATGCACCTATGGAGCTATCCCAGACAGTTATCCCAAATTCCAGACAACTTACCCAAAACTTATCATAGACCTAGAATCTGGTGCCATATCCACTAGCAGTCACATTAGTGATTTACAATCCATGAAGCTGAGTGCAACTCACGTTGCACCATTTTTTCATTGGAATAGAACAGCCAGAACTCAAACCAGCCCAAACGCATGGTATGGCTGCTCCAAGTGTCTTCACAGTCTCCAAAGCAATACATGCATGTGTGTGTTTCTGTAGTACTTTGACTTGTTATTTGAATTGGATTTTCATTATTGCTTAGAACTTTCTTTTTTGAACCCTTGCCAAAGCAGTGGATTGATAGTAAGCATGCAGTGCTCATTCACCCCTCCAATTTTCCATAGGTGTGAAACAAGCTTGCTGTGAGTTTCTAGAAAGCCAGCTGGATCCATCAAATTGTTTGGGCATTCGGGATTTTGCTGAGACACACAATTGTGTGGATTTAATGCAAGCTGCAGAGGTCTTCAGCCAGAAACATTTTCCAGAGGTGGTTCAGCATGAAGAGTTTATCCTCTTAAATCAAGAAGAGGTTGAAAAGCTCATCAAGTGTGATGAAATTCAGGTAAAACCTGAAAAGTACCATTGCTGTGCAAAGCATTGAAATAAAACATTGAAACCAGTCAGTAATTAGTCCATATTCCTGGGGTAGACTCCTCACACAGTTCCTGAATTTGAAGTTTAATTTTCAAAAGGCGTCTATTTTTAATTTTGCTAGTTTGTAATTTTATCAATTCCATATAGCTTCTCTGTAAGAATTTGTTGTTACACACGTGTTTCTTGCAGGTCAATCACAGTGAGTTAGTTCCCTTTGCAGAGTTATTGGACCTGCATTCCCTCGCTTCCCTTCAGAATATATGTTGTCTCAATGCCTACATTTCAGAAATAGTCCCAAGCTTTAACTTCTGTTTGCCTGCTGATCAGCAGCATAAGGAATCGTGGGATGGTGCAGGGTGGTCTGACTCTGCAGGAGGTTACAGGTAGACTTGGTTTCCTGAAGGTGAGCTTCTGGAGGATGTGCTGTGTGACTGAAACATGTCAAATACATTTTTCCAACTTTTCTATTAATACGTTGAGCATTCCCTGAGAATGAGGACCGAGCTTGATTACTTATTGAGGTGGATTTTTGTGGAAAGCTGATGTTCACTGCAGTTGAAAGGCTTGAAGCAATCACTGCTCAGAGTTCAGGGGAACAGGAGTGCTTGGAAGCAGACCAGTGTATGGGATATCTTTGGTGGGATTCCTGAAAAGCTGGTACGGGGGTCGCCAGAGGAGAACTGTTGATATATTCCTTGCAAGTGGTCTTCAGCCATGCTAACATCACCTTGTTAATCCCCTCGTTGTTTATCTTGCTTGAGAAAGAGCATGTGAGACAGTGGTGAAGGATCCAGCTCCAGCTGGGCTCCACAGTGGAGGAGGCTGAGTGCATTTGGTATTTGACAAGCTGCAGTTTTGTGCTGTGATGGGCTGAGCTGTGGGTTGTGATGATACTGAGAGCAGCTTCTGGGCTGGAAGCAGAAAACAATGAGAAACTTCAAAATGACCAGCCAAGCTTCTTGAATGATTTGCTCAGGAATAGTGACATTCCTTGTGGATTAGAAGGTCTGGTTCGACCTTGCAGCAAGAAGTGTGTTGGGTATGCACTGTTGTGCCCTTAGAATATGTCACAGGTAGGGCAAGGGAGGGGATTCTCCACTTCTTCTCTGTCCTTGTGAGACCTCACCTGGGGTGCTGTGTCCAGGTCAGGGGTTCTTAGCAGAAGAAATGCGTGGACCTGTTAGAGAGGGTCCAGAGGAGGCCACTGCTCTAAGGGCTGGAGCCCCTTTGCTCTGAAGCTGAAGTGAGAGCTGGGGGTATTCACCTGGAGAAGAGACAGTTCCAGGTAGACCTTAAAAAAGGGCTTATAAGAAGAGGAAGAGTAAGTTTTTACATGGGCAGAGTGATAGGGCGAGGGATAACAGTTTAAAGAGAGATTTAGATTTGATGTTGGGAAGAAATTCTTCCCTGTGAGGTTGTTGAGGCCCTGGCACAGGGTACCCAGAGAAGCTGTGACTGACCCTGGATCCCTGGAAGTGTCCAAAGCCAGGCTGGACAGGGCTTGGAGCAACCTGGGCTAGTGGAATGTGTCCCTGTCCATGGCACAGGGTGGAAATGGGATGGGCTTTAAAGTCCCTTCCAACACAAACCAGTCTGGGATAAAGGAGCAAATCTCTTTCCTGCTGTTCTAGCACAGAGGTGCTGTGTGGAATCAAGAGCATGGTGAGGGAACACCCTCAGAAAATCTCTGGCTGTTCAAGAAGTGCAATGACAGGTCCTCACTGTGATCCTGCATTTAGTGTTACTCATCATTTATCAGAAAACATAAATGATTTAATGAACAGTCAAACTGTTATATATATCTGAGGACATTCAGTTCAGAAGGGAATAAATCAACACAGGATTATTGCATTTAAAGAGGAGGTTGGCGAATTGGAAGCAATACAGTAGTCTGCTCTCCTTTTATGAGCTCTAATTGTCCTTTCCTTGTAATTTCAAGAGAAAGAGGCTATTCCAAATTACACTGTAACAAATATAAAACAATGGCATAGAAGAATGCCTTGTGTAATTAACCTCCGTGGCTCCCTGCTTCAAGACATTCTGCCTGACAGCTTCAAACTGGACTTCAAAGAGGACCAGTCATAGGCTGGTGGGAAGGCTCAGTCCTTTCATCACAGGCTCTTCTTTTATCTTCATATTTAGACTCAGTTAACAGACTTCGTGATAATAAATTCATGTCTGATTTCCTTTTACTTTGTGTGGTCTGATAGACGCACAAAAATAAAACAAAGTCTAAGTAATATATAATTGAGATTTTTACAATTCTTTTGTTTTTGGTAATCATAGGTGTCCCAAGCGGTTCTCTAAGGTGTCTCTGTGGTTCTCTAACAGTATCAAATTTGGATGGTTTAGTCAGTGCAATCTCCAGAATTGGTATAAACACCAGCATGTGCCAGTCCTAAATGGAGACAGAAATAAACTAGTGATAAAATAAAATAAACAGTAGAAATAAACAGTAACATTCATGCCCTGGGGTTCTCCACTCTGAAATCATATGTGGTCTTTAAAAGGTGGATTGAAATAAAATGATACCTCAAATGTACCTGCTCTGGCTGGAGTGTCCCAGGGGCAGTATGTAAGCACAGGGCTGCCAGGGCCTAAGCCAGACACTTCGCTGTACAAAGGAAACCTGATTCTAATCATCTCTTTGATAGGACTTTGAACGTTGCAGGATCACAGCTCCTGCTCCAGAGAATTGGAGGAGCTGTCCTGTGAGTTCCCACTGGTCAGTGGATGGAGCTCTCGGCTCCAAGCTCTGCTCCACACTGTAGCATTCACTGCTCTGGAACTTGGACTGCCCATTGTTGATCTCAGCTGCACGGGAAAAAGCAAACGCAGGTTTAAGGAAAAGAAAGTGAGAGAACTCACTGTGCTTATGGGGATTTCCCTAAGGGACTCATAGCTGAAGGGTCCTGCTCCCTTGCTCACTCTGAAGCAGTGCAACAGCCTGGACGTGTGTGTGCTCCCTGGCAGTAGCTCCAATGTTATGCTGCCACCTGATCAGGATGTGCCTCCTGTTTGCAGGTGGACTCGGAGGAGCCGGTGTTCGAGGCAGTGATAAACTGGGTGAAGCACTCCAAGAAGGAGCGAGAGGCGTCGCTGCCGGAGCTGCTGCAGTACGTGCGGATGCCGCTGCTCACGCCGCGCTACATCACTGACGTCATCGACACTGAGGTACAGCGGTCCCTGCTGCTCCCGCCTGCTCTGCTGAACACTGAATGTGCTCAAAGCTCTTTCTCTGCTGCCGCTGTTTGTTTTGATGCTGTGGAGCTGTCCCTGCTCAGCCGCAGCGCCGCTGTCACACTGAGCAGTGTTTGCTGTGCCAGCAGTCACAGCATCCCGCTCTGCAGCCGCAGGGTGCCCTCTCCAGGGCCATTAGTCAGCTGTCGCTGCAAATATCCACAGCACCTTTCTGTTGTCATCTGTTATAGTCTCCAACAAGTGCTTTCTGCCTTCATTCCTGAGCGCTGGCAGGTTCCCCTTCCCCAGGCTGAAGAATACTGGTATTGATCTCAGGGAGGTCATGGCTCCTCAGAAGGTGTCTGAGGTGCAGATGGCCAGCAAGTACCTCTGAGTGAGGAGGTCAGCAGCTGTGTGGGTCCAGGATCAACACAGAGCCAAGAGCCATGGCTAATGCCACTGCTTTGTGTTCTGGGATGCTGCAGAGGCAACCCAAAATGGGAATGCTGCAAAGAGACAATTAAGCTTTTCAGTGCAAACTTAATTCCAGACAGGAAGTGGTGCTGACCCCGGACAAGATTTCAAAGGAAGGTCCAGAGAAGGTCAAACCAGCCTTCAGGTTAGATGATGATAGGATGTACTCAAGGGTTACTAGCCCTTGTGACCTGACAGGTGCCAAATGGTGAGTGACAGACGTTTCTCTGCATCAGGAAAAGGCTGGTTTAGCAACAGTCATCTCGGATGTGATAGATCATGGATGTTATTAAATCAGGACAACTCAATGGGCTTTTGTGTTAGGTTGTGCCAGACCTAGAGGGTGTTCAGTCAGATTGCCATGGTCCACTTCAAACTGAAATTGAAGTTAATGGAAAAGGGACTGGTACCAAAACAAATAGATCTGTTCCAAATCCAGCCTGAGACAGAGTATGTACAGCCCTCAGTTCTCAGAGTGAATGTGCAGGATGACCTTTTCAATGTGGCAGTGCCACACACTAGTGGCACATCCTTAGTTTGGGGCAGTGTGGAGAGTGGAGCCTTGGCCCCATGTGGCTGCCCCACACAGACATCAGGACCCTGTAGAGATAAATCTGAACTTACTGAAGCAGTATGTACACTCAGCACCCAAGGGAAAATGAGTGCCGTGCTGAAGGGAGGTTGGTCCAGGCCCTGGGCTAAGGGAGGGAATTACACAGCATTGTGCAAGATGAGGCTGTCCTTGGGTGTCCCTCACTCTTCAAGAAGACTTCAGTGCTCCTGTTGCCTCTTCACAACTGCATGTCCCATGTGCACAATGATCAGGGCAGTAAATCATCTAAACAGTTTCATTGTGCTGTGCTCCTTGTGTCTTCCCCAATGGCAGGTGCAGGACAAGTTATGTGGGGCAAATCAAGTGTGGTTCCACTGCCAGTTCCTTTTCCTAGTCATACTTCTGCTGGCTTAAATGGAGCAGAAGTGGCCTTTCCTTAGTGTTCCAATGCAGCCATTTTCCTTAAGGAGCCTTCAATACCAGACTCTGAGAATGGAGCCATATCTTCTCAGCTGCAGTCTGATTTTGCATTTCCCGCACACAAGTCCTTTTCGTGCTGTCTGAGCTGATGAGAGTTGGCTTTAGGACAGTTCTTCTGTTTCTTAAAATACATTCCATGTACCAGTGACTCATGTTTCTCCCCAGCCTTTTATACGCTGCAGCCTGCAGTGCAGAGACCTTGTAGATGAAGCCAAGAAATTCCACCTTCGGCCCGAGCTCCGGAGCCAGATGCAAGGACCCAGGACACGAGCACGTCTGGGTGAGCAGCAGGGGAAAGGACCCTGAGAGGGGCCAGGGCACTGGCAGGTGTTGTATCAGACACCTTGTCCAGTGCCTTCTAATTGTGTTGATGTTCTTCACAGCAGCAACTTGTCATTACATGGTACCCAGTGGGACAGAAAGGGGACAGGGAGCAAAGGACAGAGGTGCCTCCTTTAACAGAGCATGATTGTTTAATGGCAATGTGGGGACTAGCTGATTGCCTTTAATCCCAGGTCCCTGCTGTGGCCTTAAAACCAGTTTTCTGAATTGCTGGTGCCTGCAGATACATTTGTCCCAGCATACAGCTGTCCAAGAACTGTGGGAAGAGTTTCTTCCTCTGAAGAGGCAGGTATCAGAATCCAAAATAGACCTGAGGTGAGTGACAGCTGCCTTACAGTGACAGCAAGTTTCCACAACAAATTGAACAAGGGAAGGTGGAAGGAGGGAGATGGAAATGTCCCTCTTCAGCTTCAGAGGTGCTTTGTGTTTTCTCCCTAGCCTTGTTAAGGCAAATAAATTATGATATCTTCCATTATTTCAGTAACTTCTACCAAGCATGGTCACTGAATTGTTTGGAAAATGCTTGTCTTAGGGCTGTGAGCACTCAAGAGCACCATAAATGTAGGAATGACCTACAGAAGAAGGAAAAGTATTTTACAGGCAGCTTCTGTGCTGTGCTTATGTCCTGGTGCACTGCAGGGTACTGCCATCAGTGCCAGCATGGACCACTCTCCCTGCAAGGAATCTTCCCTGTGTGTTCTCCAGTGCTGCTGCAGGCGTGGTGGAGAGAGACCCCAAAATCCCTTTGTGACCTCTTTTAGGGAACAAAAAGCAGTTTAACCACAAAAGGAGAAGGGCAGATTAGGTTTGTCAGAGACGCACTGATCAGACTTTCCTGGCCTGAAGTGGATATTGTGCTGTTCCTGCATAGTCCAAGGCTCAGCACATTTTGTGGGAATTCCTCTGCCAGTTTCAAAGACCTGCACTTCAGCTCAGCCTGTCACTGGTGTCAGCCTTCCAATATCTGAAGGAACCTGCAGGGAAGCCAGAAAGGGACTCTTCATCAGAAGCTGCAGCAATGGGACAATGGGGAATGGTTTCACAATGAAAGAGGGGAAATCTAGGGAAGAAATTCTCCCCGTGAGGGTGATGAGGCCCTGGTACAGGGTGCCCAGAGAAGCTGTGGCTGCCCCATCCCTGGAAGTGTCCAAGGCCAGGCTGGACAGGGCTTGGAGCAACCTGGGCTAGTGGAATGTGTCCCTGCCTATGGAAGGGGGTGGAATGACATGAGCTCTAAAGTCCTTTCCAACACAAACCATTTTGTGATTCTATAATTTTAGACAAACATATTTCATTTTATTCTTAGTTGAAATACTTCACCTGATAAAAAAGAAAAAAAAAATGGTTTATTTCTAATTGTACAGATTAAAACTGCACATTATTGCTGAGGTTCATCCTTTGGATTCAGCCCTAGCTCTTTTAATTGATTCCATACCATCTGATATCAGCAATATGTCACTTATAAGCTGTGATCAAGGCATGTATTAACTTTGCGTGGAAGGAACTGAAGTGATTGCACTGTTAGCTGTCTTACTGGAAAGGAGGCTTTCCAAGATGTTGGAGCTCTTGTAAATCCTTCCCAGGTTGTTTCTTTTCTTATATTATTCCTCATCTGATGTGGCAGCTTTTCTGCTGTGTGACAAAGTCTTGTTAAATGTTTGTTGCTTGGTGTTCAGTCCTTGGGTAGTGAAAGGCTGGACAGTCATGAATTCTAGTGGTAAATTCCCTGTTCCAGAAAGAGCCCATGGAGTCAAGGGGATACTGAGCTGTTCTAAACCTGAGACAGAAGCCTGCTTCCAGGCACTGATTAGAGGGGAAGTTGAAAGTCTCCAGGTCACACCTGTTATTAACAGTCATGGAGGAAATAAGAAAAATCAAGAGAATTCATGTCAGAGAAAAGAAAGTAGAGGAAAGGCAAATTTGAAATAAAATACACAAGATTTAAGAGACAATTCTTGGGAAAATATTCAATTAATTTTCCAAGCTTCAGAGACAGCCTGACTTGTGTCTCAGTTACTCTCAGTTTCTCTTTGTTCAGTGGTGAACAAAGTCCCCTAAATCAGGTCTGGATGTCACTTGAGACCAAGAGGAGACTTTTGTTGTGATGAGGCTGCAGGGAAGCAGCCATTCTCCTACAGATTCCATGGGGTGGTGGGAGGTTTGGGAAAAACAGTGGAAAGGATACAAAAGGACATACAAAGGAGTGAACTTCAGCACCTGTCTGAGGCAGCTTGTCTTCTCGAAGTGCTTGTGATGTTAGAAGAAACAGCCCTCCAGCAGCCAGCTCCTAACACCTCAGTCAATTGTCTCCCGCATGCTCTGAAGAGCTTCTCCCTTCTCTTCCTTGCTGAGCGCGCAGGGAGTGTGAGTGCCTGAGCCAAGGTAGGTCCCTTCTACACAGCCAAGACAAAAACAGGGATTTAGAGGCAGCTTTGAGCCAGAGAAGACTCAGAGTTTCTTCAGGTTGTTCCCCTGAGGTGCCCCTTTGGTTGTGAAGGGATTGACTCGGCTTTGCTGTCCTTCTGTGCCTCAGGAGCTAACGAAGTGCTGCTCGTGATCGGCGGCTTTGGGAGCCAGCAGTCCCCCATTGATGTGGTGGAGAAGTACGACCCCAAGACTCAGGAGTGGAGTTTCCTGCCGGTAAGGGACTGCAGGGACTGCTTCTGACCAGGCTGTGAGCAAACACTGATCCTGCAGCTGGATAACAGTCTCCTTGGACTGTCCTGTGCAATCTGCTGAGGATTTCTGACAGAAATTCTTCAGAGATTTACGTGGTGAATGCTGAAACCACTTCAGCTGGCAGAGTGACTGAGGGAGAGGGGGTTGTTGTCATAGACCAGATCAGCTGAGCCTGCAGAGACCCACATCTTGGCTGTGGGAGTGAGAACTATCATGTTTCTTAGTGAAGGGGTGTTAAGATTTAAGGTTAGTGATGATAATTGGAATGTCAATAGGAACAGTATAATCAGTGCAGTCTTCAGGCTGCTGTGTGATCCCACTGCTTGCAGTGTTTTGGAGCATATTGGGAAGAGAGAATTCCTGCACTGAGGAGTATTTCTACCCAAATTAAAATCACCTTTATCTGTGTGAAGTGGTGGAGAGCTGACTCTTCTTTAATATCACCAGTCAGGGCAGACTCAGTATCAGCTTGTGTTCCAAAATTCTGATCTTTTTTGGAGGCTAAAAGCTTCATCAAATGTTCAGAGTCTCCACTTTTTTCACATTACCAGTGTGTGCAGGAGCCAGTGGAAGGCTAACAGAACATCCCAGATGCATCAAAGATTGTGCAGCAGCACAGGATAAATGACAATTAGTGTGAAATATTTCAGTGCAGAGAGACATAGTCCTGAGAAGAGAGGACAGCAGGGAGAGGCAGGCAGAGTCACTCAGGCTGTGTCCTTTAAACCCATAGTGCTGCCTGCTATGGCAGTGGGCCATTTCCCAAAGGAGCAGCAGGAGAGGGTGGAAGAGCAGTGGCTGGTCTCGATGCCCAGTGTTGTTCCTGTCTTTGACCTTGGTGTTGCTTTGCTGTCCCAGAGCATCACCCGCAAGCGGCGATACGTGGCCACAGTGTCCCTGCACGACCGCATCTACGTCATTGGGGGCTACGATGGGCGCTCCCGGCTCAGCTCCGTGGAGTGCCTGGATTACACGTCGGATGAGGATGGCATCTGGTATTCTGTGGCTCCCATGAATGTGCGGCGAGGGCTGGCGGGAGCCACAACCCTTGGAGGTACGTCCTGGTCACTGCCGGGGTGGAACAGCCTGTTCAGCTCTGGCCTGAGATACCCTGAGCTGGTATGTGAAGAGTGAGCTGGCTCTGGGGGAGGAGGGGAGCCTGAGATTCTGCCTTCTCATCACTGGGATGCTAAAATGGAAAACTTGCCCACATATCCTGGAGGAGCTCTGCCTCCACTGCATTACTGCAGCACGTATCTGTGAACTGGGGAGAAGGGGTTCTGAGAGATTATGGAATAGGAAGCTCTGAGCGTGGTCACAATGTTCGACAGCACTAAGCACAGGACACTGAGTACAGCTGTGACCATCCAGTGCTGGAGTGACTGGAACATCTGCAGGGAAGGAGTGAGGACTTCGGGGAGGTACTGACACAAGGCTCACCACAGGCAGAGTTTGAGTTTGGGAATGGCAGTGTTTCAGTGGCTCTGCAGCATGAAGAAAAGTAGCTGGATTCTTGTGTTCTCTTTCATCGATCAACAAGAAGCAGATTTAAAGGCCAGATGGGATTTGTGTTTGTTTGTTGGGCCTGTGAGCCTGGCTGAGGAACCTGGGTTCATCTTGGCTCCCAGCGTGCCACAGTCTGTTTTCTGGGGTTTGTAGTCCATGTTGTAGCTTTGCTCCATGTGTGAGGGCCCTGCTGCTCCATGTGCATGGCTGACTGGCTGGGTGCCACCTCTGTCACTGCAGACATGATCTACGTTTCGGGTGGGTTCGACGGGAGCCGCCGTCACACCAGTATGGAGCGCTATGACCCCAACATTGACCAGTGGAGCATGCTGGGAGACATGCAGACAGCACGGGAGGGAGCGGGGCTCGTGGTGGCCAATGGAGTCATCTACTGCCTGGGTAGGTACCCTCAGCACCTCTGGGAGCTGTGCAAAGCCTGCCTTTTTACCCATGTGACCATTCAAGTGCTGCCTGAGCAGCATCAACTTGTCATGTCCATGTTAGAAGAGGTTTAACCTCACTGGACACTCACAGCTGTATCAGCGAGTGCTGCCTGATGTCACTGTTCCCATCACAAAGGCTTGGACTGCAGCTGCCACATCACTGCAGGGAATGCTGCACACTGCAAATGACACACAATTTGCACACACTGCATTTGAAGGATGGTGGAGGTGTGGAAGATAAAGCAATGCCAGCTGAGGCTTTATGTGGCCTGGGCAGTGTGTGCCCAGAAATGAAGCTGCTAGCCATGGGACAGAGGGTGCACCTGCACCACACAAAGCAATGGTGGCTGTATTGCTTCAGAAATGTATCCTGAGCTGTTCTCCAGTTTCTTCCTGTAGCACTCATTTCAGTTCCAGAGCACCACACCAGCTGTGAATACAGTCAGATTGCCAAAGGACAAAGCACTCTGAAGCTTGTTCTGTGGGTCACGAACTAGGCCACAGCATTGCACCCACATCTGTTGCAGTCCTGCTTGTGGGGAGTCACAGATCTTAGGCTGGTTTCGTAGAACCGCTGAATGGTTTGGGTTGGAAGAGACTTGGTCTCGTTCCACCCCTGCCATGGGCAGGGACACCTTCCACTAGACCAGGCTGCTCTGGGCTCTGCCCAACCTGGCCTTAAAACAACTATATTCCTCTTCCTCATGCTGTCCCCCAGGGTGGATGGCAGCACACTGCTCCTTTGCTGGGGCTGCACAGAGATTTTAGTATCCACTTGTGAAACAGCTCTTGAGAGATCCCAGCCTACACCATTCAGCTGCACACACCTGGGAGCTGCACATCTGCAGGGCTGCACCAGCAGTGGCCTCAGTGTGCTCAGAGGCAGCTCCGTGGGGCTGGCCTGGTTTGCTGGTTTGGGGAGGTGATGCTCTCCCACATGGCCCAGTGCAGTGGAGGGGCAGATGTGGCTCTGGGCTGGCTGCAGGATCTTCTGCCCCATCAGGGTGGGCTGTGCTGATGGCAGTGCCACAGGGCCCACCAGGCACAGTACTGCTTTCTGCACAGGAAACATTCTCCCCAAGTCAGCCCCATGGTTTGCTCTTGTGTTTTGTTTCAGGAGGCTATGATGGGCTGAACATCCTGAATTCTGTCGAGAGGTATGACCCCCACACTGGACACTGGACAAATGTTACTCCAATGGCCACCAAGCGCTCAGGTAAGAGCCCACAGTGCCTTGAGGTCAGTGTGTTTCCTGTTGCACTGAGGGAGCAGTCACTTCTGCTGTGTTCTGCTGCCCTGGAGGATGCCCTGGCCCCAGTGGGTGGGCTGGCTTTGAGAAAGGATGATTTTACTAGCTTGAATTCCCATGGGAAATACTCATTTTCACATGCCTCCATCCCACACCAAGGTATGTCTAGAGGAACGTAGTGGCAAGGTTATAGGTTATAGGGAAGGAGATGAAATACTGTGTGACTTGCACAACTAGCAGCAATGCCTGACATGGAGAAGAGCTCACAAGGCACAAACTGACCACAGTACTGGGTCAGTGCTCATCAGCTGCACAGGACATGGTGAAGGCACTCGTTCCCTGCCAGGCTGCTCCTTCACCTGAGCCCTGCTCCATGGCAGCACTGCCAGAGCAGTGTCACCCAGCTGTGGGGTTACACAAATGGTGCAGTCACACAGTAATTATCCCCCACCAATTCTTTACTTGTCTCTCTGCCTGGTGTTCTATCCAAGCTTTAAGTTGGCAGTTGTATTTAGGACAAAAATACAGTTTAAATCCTACTTCGGGAGTATCTTTCTGATTAAGCTCTTCTTCATTTCTCAGAGGAGTTGTTGTGGAGCTCCTGTGCGTGCCCAGGTGTGTTGACCTCCTGCTCTTGCTGTGTGCCTCAGGCCTCCTGCCCTGTCCTCCAGGCCGTGCTCATGGGCTGCCTGGCCCTGCCTGTGTGTGCACGGGAAGGTTGCTCTGTGCCTCCACACCTGTGTGGCTCCCAGTGCTTGCAGTTACATGGTTAGACCATCTTCCAAATCCCTTTTGAAGTTGCTTTTTCTCTGCTTCTTTCAATAACTGGCCCTCACAGTCAGCCTGAGCAGCACTGCTCCACATGATCCCTGGGCAGTGTTCCTGGTTAGGAGCAAGTACTGGGTACTCAATAAAACTGGGTTCTGGTTTTCTTGTGCCTGCAGTGGCATTCACCTAATAAACCCCAATCTTTAAATATTTATTCCTGTGGCAGGGATATTCCTGTTAAGTGTTGGTTTATCTGCCAAGAATGAATTTAAATTAGGAGTTAGGCAGTTTCCACATCCAGGAAGGCCATACATATAAAACACAGGATAAAATCTGCAGGTTTTTCTAGGTCAGAAACACCATGTGAGACCAATCCATTAATCTCTAGGAAGCTTGAGGGATCAGATGGCTTTCCTCAGGATGTCTGCTTTGGGCATCAGAGAAGGTTGACTTTGGACCAGACCAAAAGCAGAGTGTGTGGAAAGCTTTCTACAGCAGGCATTTCCCAGGTCTGTGCACACCATAGGACCTGGAGGCTTTAGTTGCTGTGCCTTGGCTGCAGCATGAGCTTCTTGGAGCCACAAGCCAGCAGTAACCTGGTGAGGCTCTTGACCCCAGCACTGGCTCACGCAGTTCCTTCCTTGGTACTGTGACCTGGAGCACCAAGATCTGAAACGTGGGTGTGCCCAAGGGCCTTTTATTGCCCAAATTTTTGTGCTACCGCTCTGGTACTAACACCCCTAACTACTCACCCCTTAGATACGTGCAGCCTTCATCCTGGTGTCAGTAAAGTCTGTCCTGGTGACCTTGGACCCTGGATTTCTTTTGCCCCAAAAAACCCTCTAAGAGTTATCCACGTGCATATCTTTGAATTCCAAGACCAGGGCTAAGAGTAATCGTGGCTTTATTCACAGAGATCATTTCCTCCTTGTTTCTTTTCACCTTTTAGGACAGATTCTGGAGGGAGGCTACCTCTCAGAGACGTTGGCCATATTGCATTGCTGGACCCAATTTCCCGGATCAGGCCTTGTTTTGGCCTCTTTAGCCAAAGGTCCTGGGGAGCCCACTGGCCCAGCCTGGCCACTCCCAGTTGTTCTGGTGCTCTCAGCAAGAACAGATAGGGAAAGCCAGGATGTCTGTAGTGGAACAGAAAGTTTCTTATACCCTGTTTGTAAAGAAACAGATCCATGCCCTAGAGCTGCAGGGTAACTGGCTCATTTCTTTCAGGATATTCATTAGTGCAAGAGTTCCATGGTGGTGGTGACAGCTTGACAGGGTTGACTGTGTTTCCATGTGCAGGAGCCCCTGAGGCCACGAGTGCATGGTAATGTCACTCGAGTGACAGTCCTCCAGGGCTCTACCTGAGGGGGCTGCCAAGGAGGAACCAAGGCTGGTGGGGGTTATTTGTTGCTGGTTTCATAAATTCCCAGGTGGAGCAGCATATTATTGTCTGCTTTCACTGTGAGAACACCTGTTCAGGCAGCTGCTCCAGCCACTTCTGCCTCTGCAACAGTGTAGAAACCAGTTTTCATTTTGTCTTCAAGAGGAGTAATGTCAGGGAAATCCCTCCTCCAGCTTTGCATGGAGCAGTGTGCAGCTACTCTCCAGGTCACAGCCAGGAGCTGGGTGACACCAGGGAGCCAGAAACACCAGAGGAACCTGTTTCTGTGCAGCCTGCCAGCAGAGCAGGCCTGGTGCTGCTCTGTTCACACACCTGTGGTCAGGTATCAACCCAGGTAAACCTCTTGTGCTGCTGTGCTGCCTAGGCCCCCCATGCCACATAGTCAGCAGTGTTTAGTGGAGTGAGGTGTTTTCATGTATCATATTGGAGACAACAACAACAGAGGAGCATATTGTAAGCTCTTCTGGGAGAGGTGCAAGCGTAAGAAGTGTCCTGTGAAGAGGGAAGAATTGACCTGTTCCAGCTTGTGACAGCGAGCCCGGTGCTGCTGGTGTCATTGTAGGTGTGACTGTGCCACCTTCTCTCTGCAGGGGCAGGCGTGGCTCTGCTCAATGACCACATTTACGTGGTGGGTGGGTTCGATGGCACAGCTCACCTCTCCTCAGTGGAAGCCTACAACATCCGCACGGACTCCTGGACCACGGTGACCAGCATGACCACACCTCGCTGCTACGTGGGGGCCACGGTGCTGCGGGGCCGGCTCTACGCCATCGCCGGGTAAGGCCACAGGCTCCTGCAGCTCTGGGTGCTCAGCAAGTGACCTGAGAGGACACAGCTGCTGCCCCTTCCACGGGACCTCTCCTCTAGGAGAGGAGACACCCATGGAGTCACCCAACCAAAACTGGCAGCACAAAGGTCCCGGGCCCAGGCAGGTGGGAGAGTGGCTGCAGACAGTAATGACAGCCTGGTGCAGGGTTATAATTTGGGCTGTCCAGCCTACCAGGAAGAGCTCTGAATGCCTCAGCCTCTTCCTCCAGCACCGTCCTTCATTTGTAACTTTCTCTCTTGGCAGATATGATGGCAACTCACTGCTGAGCAGCATCGAGTGCTACGATCCCATCATTGACAGCTGGGAAGTGGTCACCTCCCTAGGGATGCAGCGCTGCGATGCCGGAGTCTGCGTCCTTCGGGAGAAGTGATCAGGAGGGAGCTCACAAAGAAAAACATTCTAAAAAGTCTCGGCTGGAGGAAGAGTCCCATATGATTTGTAGTGACTGTTCTTGAGAGTTGTGGATGCTGTGGGAATAGGCACCAGAACAGCAGCTTTCTGTGCTGCTTGTGACTAGAGCATGTGCATAACTGTGTGATCTCAGCAGTCATCTGAAAATCAGGGGCTCTGTGGGAAGCTGGAGGAAGGGGATGAATGGGTCAGGAGAAGCTGTGCTCTCTGCTGTTCCTGTGGCTCAGTCTGTGGGCAGAGCAGAGTTGCCCCAGCCTGGTCTCAGTCAGCCTTATGACCCCTCCCAAGGACATCTACGTACCCTTGGGTCACCTCTTCAGCCACTGCAGGACCCTGTGGGTCCTCGGGTCGCTCTCAGCCATGTGGGTGTGTGAGGGTGAGTCCAGCTGCTCTGTGTTCCAGCTTCAAATCATTGTGTACGTACTGAATGTTCCAACGTGCAGAGCCAGGTCGGGTGATATGTGTGAGGGGGCCTGCACTGTCACTGTTTCTGCAGGGCCTCGATGGGCTGCACAAAGGAGTCGCAGGTTAAAGCTGTCAACTACTGTGACACAGAGCCTGAGGCCGCTGGGGCAGAGGGCAGGGGAGGAGCTCATTTCCTGCCACAGAAGCATCTGCAGTGTTTGTGCTCATGATCAGGTGGTCAGCAAGGTTCATCACATCGTGTTTCTTCAAAAAGCTTAACAGCTCCAGCTGCAAACAATGCGTGGCACTGGATGCTTGGTTGTGCCTGTACCCCACGCTGTGAGGAGGTCACCTGAGCTGAGGCCAGAAGAGTAGGGACACAGTGGCTGCTGCCCACCAAGGTCCTGCTGGGTGAGTCACTGGGGTTTGTCCCCAGCCAGACCCGAGTCCAGCACACCCAAGGCAGCCTTTGACTCAAGTTCATTGTGTTGGTTTTCCTTTTATCTAGGATTTTTCTGCTTCCAGGGCTGTTCCGGAGTGACATCCAGGATTCTGTTTCGCCTGTTGTTCTCAGCTGTTTATTCCCTTGTCTCATAACTCCAGATCCCGTGACACTTGCTATCCCTGGCCTGCCCCACGAGCCCAGGTGAGGCTCCATCAGTGGCTCACACCAGCTCCTGGAGCACTCCCTGCTCAGCATGTCCTGCCTCACTGCATTCCTGGGAGCACAGGCTCCCCTCTGCCATCAGCTTGGCCCCACAGTGCCTGGGCTTCATGTAGTGCTGCTCGTTGAGCTTCCTGCTGACTCCTTGCTTGGGGACAGGGTGGGATCAGGGACCTGGTAGCATGACCTTATTATGCACTTTCAGCCAATGCTCTGACCTTCTGCGTTTGTTTCTATCACACAAGTGTTCTGTGGTTTTGTTTCCTATGTTTATTTTTTAATGAAAGTATAAAGAATAAAATATTTCCTGAGCCAGTAGGAGTTTAGATTCTGTTCTCTAGCTTCCAGACATGTCTTACTACTATGTGAAGGGTTTGTGCAAACCTTGTGTTAGACAGGCAGCTACTCTCAGGTGTGTCTCTGCCCTGCAGCTTCAGCCCAGTAGTGAAAAACAGCTGCTGCAGGTGTGTGATCTGTGGCACAGAGACCAGCCAGGCCTGGAGGACTCCCTAATAGGGGAATTTTGGCAGCAGAGAGGAGCAAAAGACTGCATTTACAGTCGACAGCAATAATGAATCATCAGGGGCTGAACATAAGCCCAGGTGGCCAGGAAGGCCAATGACACCTGGCTTGTACCAGCCATGGTGTGACCAGCAGGACCAGTGATCATCCCTCTGTGCTGGGCCCTGCTGAGGTCACACCCCTAATTCTGGGGCCAGTCTTGGGACCTTAAGGAGAAGAAAGACATCGGGGAGCTGGAGCATGTCCAGGGAAGGGAACAGAGCTGGGGAAGGGGCTGGAGCACCAGGAGCAGCTGAGGGAGCTGGAGGGGCTCATCCTGGAGAAAAGAAGGCTCAGAGGTGACCTTGTGGCTCTGCACAACTCCCTGACAGGAGTGGGGGGGGCGGTTCAGGCTCTGCTCCCAGGGAAAAAGGGCCATGACAAAAAAGAAACAGCATCAAGCTGGGCCAGGGGAAGTTCAGGTTGGATATTGTGGAAAATTTCTTCCATGAAGGGCTGATCAGGCCCTGGCACAGACTGCCCAGGGCAGTGGTGGAGTCGCCATCCCTGGAAGTGTTCAGTAGCTGTGAGGATGTGGCCCCTGGGGCCAAGATTTAGTGGTGAACATGGCAGTGTTGTGGGAGTGGTTGGACACAATGATCTTAGAGGGCTTTTTCCAAATTAAACAATTCCATAATTCTAATACTATTACAGTAGAGCTGCAGTTGCAAAAAAATTACAGCTCCTTTGTCCACGATGGGCATGTGGGATGAATGGAGCCGAGCATTAATTCATCTGTCCATATGCAAAACAGATTTTGTTGATTTCAGGGCAAACTGCAGCATTCTGCCCCAGGAGCCTTTGATGGCTCCAAATCCTCCACCTACTACGTGGTCCCCCCATAAACAGCTCACAACTCACTCCAGATGTTCAGGAGCCTCTCCTGACACGTGTCCCCCAAACTGCTCCATCATTCTTTAGCCCGTGAGAACTGGGGAAGCAAAGAAGGGAACAGGCCCATTTGGGGAGTGCAGCATTCACCAGGAAGCACTCACTGGTCCCATAGATGATCTGTCCTACCTGTGCCCCTCTAACACCTGCAGGGAGACAGGCAGTGCAGGGGGAGTTTCCAGGCTCTGATACTGACCCTAGAGCTGTCAGCAGCTCCTCTCCCTTCCCTAAGGAGCCCTGCTCTCCTGCAAAGGGCTCAAGGGGATGCAGCTCCAAAAATGAGATGTCCAGTGTGTAGTTAGGCAGATTGAAGCAGCAGCATTAGAACTGGGTCACAGCAGCATGTAACCACAAGAGAGTGGCCAGCAGACCCATCCCTGCCTTCCCAGGAGAGGATGTACTGAAGGGTTTGAAGAGGAACTGGTGTTTCCAGAAAGGTAATGAACAATATAAATATTTAAAATGTTCCATGTTGGTGCTGGAGATGACAAGATGTACGGGCTCCTGCTGAAAGCAAAACAAAGGGACAAAATGTTCTGCTTGGGAGGAAGCTGGTATTGATTCTCCCTGGCCAGCAAGAGTGAATCTTTTCTTCATGAATAATCCAGCAGAAAATGCTAAAAGGCAGAATTAAGACTGAGTTTTCAACAGAGAAAGCTCCCACCCAAGATTTAAGAATTGGCCAAAGATCCTATTAGCAGATTTTTGTTTACCTCTTGAATTGTTCACAGGAACTGTAACAATGAGAGACACCACTCCAGTCACCAGCCCTGACCAACCAGCCCAGCCCAGCAGCTGCCTTGGGCCACAAGCTGAAGACATCAGTGTGGTGTTGTGCTACTCGGGGCTTATGGGCTGGGGATCTTGTCAGAAGTGCTCCATCCCACCTCAGTGTGACAAGGTGAGAGTGGATCCAGCACCAGCCTCCCCAGGGCAGGCAGAGGGCTCACCTTCCTCCCCCCACATCTGGCTGGGATCTCACCCCTCACAGGCTGTGTTACACCCAAAATGAGGATGTGCATACGTGGTACAACCAGGCAGAAGCCTTACAAATGTGTCACTTCATGTCCTGCTAGTCAGATTGGGAGGGAAAGGCTTCACCCACTGACCTTCCTGCAAAGCAGATGCATGGGCAGGAGCAGAGCTTTCCTGGCTGGTCTGGGGCAAGAGTGACCCATGGGGAGGCTCTGAAGCTCTAGAGAGAGAGAGAAGTGATGCTCAAGCGGACTGTCCCTGCTCGAGTGCCTCTAGGGCAGCCAGAGTCAGTTCCCAGGGCAGAGATGGATTTGGGCTCCCAGGAATGTTCTGGAGTGTTTTTCTCAAAGTGGTGTTGACACCTACATAAGCAGGAAAGAACTCACAGAATCCAAGGATAATTGTGTTTGGGAAGGGCAATCTGGTGGTCTGTAACCCTGCCTGAAGGAGATCCAGTTTGGACCAGGTTCTCTTGAGCCCAGAGTATCTCCAGGCGTGGGAGTTCTGTGACTTCCCTGAGCCCCCAGACAGGTGGCTCCGACTGTGGAACAGGACTGAACCGTGTCACCTCCCCATGGCTGTGGGACACAACTGAACCGTGTCACCTCCCCGTGGCTCAGGGCAGTGTGTGCCCCAGGGCTGCTCAGTGGGCACTGCTGAGCTCCACATCTCCTCATGCCCCACTCCCCTCTCGAGCCCTGCTCTGACTCCCCACACACATCCAGACAGGGCTTAGGAGCTCAAATGCCCCAAACACTGTCCCTGCCTTAGAAACACCTGCACAGGTCACAGGAGAGTGGGGTGATGTCTCCCAGCTACACTCACACCCCAGCTCATGTCAGCATTGCCCAGGGCTAGAGCCTGAGGTGAGCAGCTAGATTGCTGCAGAAATCCTCTACTTTAATTTAATACCTCAAATATTAGTTCCCATTTCTGACTTCTCCTGAGGGTTTTTGGCAGCAGACAGTCAGGAGTGAGACAGCAGGAGGATGTGGCATATTTACACCAAATCAGGACTCTTCTGGGATCTGGCCTACCCTTTAAAGAAACAGTGGCCCAATCAAAAGGCTCTTTCAATCTTTTCAACACTAAGAGAAATGCTTGCAGCAACCCAGACCAGCACACAGTCAGAGTGGCTCAGAAGTGAGGAGCAACGGTCACCTGGGCCCCAGGACCTTTTCCCCAGCACTGCTGCCTGTGAGCCCTGGCACTGCCTCCTGCTTTGTCCAGGCTCTGTGGGGTCAGGCTGATCTCTGCATTCCTCTCCAGGAAAACACTTTGCTACCAATGTCAGCCCTGTGCCCCTTTCAGGGCACTCTATCCTCCCCATTAAAGGGATCCTCTCTGCAGCCAAGAGAGTTGCTGTGTCAGAGCAGCCCAGGCACACCAAATGCTGATGCAATCACTACATGCAAAGATGTGCTGCAGCTTCACAGCATCCCAGAATGGGTCAGGAGGGAAGGGACCCCGGTGGCTCATCTGGTCCCACCTCCCGGCTGAGGCAGGGTCATCCCAGAGCACAGGGCACAGAACTGCATCCAGACGGTTCTGGAATATCTCCATTGATTGAGACTTTTAAGGGTGACAGCTTCCCTTTGTCCAGCATCAACTGAGCTCCTTCTCCAGCCATGAATTCGAGCACCTACAGACTCCCACGCCTAGGACGTGACTGTCCCCGATGGCTCCTGTGGGCAGACCCAGGACAGACAGACCGCACTGCTAACTCCTGCCGGTCCAAGATCACTGGGGGACCAGAAAATCCCAGATTGCCTTGGGTGGAAGGACCTTAAAACTCATCCCCCCCGTGCCATGGGCAGGGACACCTTCCACCATTTCAGGGTGCTGCAAGCCCCGTCCAGCTTGGCCTGGAACACTTCCAGGGGTCCGGGGGCAGCCCGTGCCGGGGTCTCAGCCCGTGCCGGGCCAGCATTCCCAGCCCCCATCTCCCGCACGCTCCCGGGGATAGGGAGCGGGGCGCGGCCATATCAATGACGTCACAACCGCGCTCCACCTGACGTCACGCCGCCGGCCCCGCCCCTCGCCATGGCGGCGCCCTGCGCGGAGATGGAGCCGGAGGCGCCTCCGCCTTCGCCCCCTGCTCCTCCTGCGGCCGCGCAAGGCTCGGCCGGGCTCGTGTGCGCTCAGGGCCGCAACCTGCGGGCCGTGCTGTGCCAGCGCTGCGGCTCCCGGGTGCTGCTGCCCGGCGCCGCCACCTTCGCTCGCCGTGAGGTACCGGGGGGTTCGGGGGTGGGGCGGGCGGTGCCGGCCGGGCGGTGACGGCCCCGTGTCTCCGCAGCTCCTCCTGCCCGCCATGAGGAAGAAGGCGGCGGCGGCGGCGGCGGGAGGCGGCGGGGACGTGCTGCGGGAGCACTGGCTGGTGCGCGACATGTTCTCCTTCGAGAACGTGGGATTCACCCGCGACGTGGGCAATGTCAAGTTCCTGGTGTGCGCCGACTGCGAGGCGGGGCCCATCGGCTGGCACTGCCTCGACGACAAGGACAGCTTCTACGTGGCGCTGGAGCGCGTGGCCCACGAGTGACGCCGGCCCCGGGCCCGGGCTGGGATCCCCGGGAGCCGCGCAGCCCTGCGGCCTGAGCGCAGCCGCTCGCCCCGGAGCCGGACTGACCGCGGCCTGCCTGCCCCGTGGCCACAGCTTGCCCGCTCCCCGGTGTGACTGACCCGCAGCCCAGCTGGTCACCCCATTTCCCACATACACAGGCTGAGCAGCGTCAGGAATTTCAGCCCTGGCACAGCCAACTCCTCATCTGCACCCGCATGGGAAGAGTGCTGGTGTTGGGAGGGTTCCTGTACCCTGCAGGGACAGCTCACACTTTTTTTTTTCATTTCTTTTTCTTTTTTTTTTTTTTTTGCCACCTAGCCTGATCTAACCCAGTCTGGCTGCTCTACCACTTCCCTGGTGGCTGCTCCAGGGGCTGAGATGTCTGTCATGCTGGTGGCCCTGTGGCACCATGTAAATGGGGAGGACAGGACTGCTGCACTGAGTCACTGTGGCAGCTGAAAGTCTCTGACCTGCAGCCAGAGCACTTCCAGGATTTAAGGCTGAATCTTCTGTTGATTTTCAGAAGGAACGTTTGCTGCCCCTAGCTCTAACATTTATGTTGTCTGAAACCTCATCCCACCTGACAGCTAAACTCTGTGAGAGTTGTGGCACTGAAGTGAGTGTAAGGCATTGCAACTAACATGTGCAGTTCTGTTAACTGAGTAGTTGGGAACAAAACACTGGTGGAATGTCCAGGCAGCCTAGGCTGAGAAAGCAGCAAACAAAGAAAATGTACCAGACCATAGAGCTTTCAGGCAACAAGAATGAAGAGATTCCAGCCTGAAAAGGATCTGAATCATTGGACAGGCAGTGCTGAAGCATGTCAGAACGTGTGTGTGTGTGTGTGTGTGTGTGTGTGTGTGTGTGTGTTAAACAGCGATGTCAGGAAGGAATTTCTCTTCTGTAAAAGCTGGTGGTAAGAGTAATCTGGGATATCTTGACCAGTTTTGGTTTCTGCCTTTTAAAAGCTGGGCACAAAGCTAATTAAAAACGGAAGGAGACTGCAGCAGCTGTGGTTCTCCCTGCATTTATCATTGCTGATAATCGTGGCCCAGGTCATTCTCCATTGTAACCCCATTGTACCCCCATTAACCCCTGTATGAGTCACAGAACGGCTCTCCAGGGATGTGCTGGGGTCCCTGGTGCTGTGCCTCACTGTGGGACATGTCACTGTCCTCTGTGTCATGTCCACTGTGCTCATAAGCACTTGGGTACTAACCCAGCTGTGATGGCAGAGCTGTCACAGTGCTGGAGTGTTGGACTTGTTTGTGCTGCCAAACTCAAGGTGGGATGTAGGTGTACGGCCCCAAGGCTGTGGGAAGAACCTTTCCCTTACCCCTCTAATGAAACAATTTTGCTGGCAGGGCTCTGTAAGGCAGGCACAGCCTTGGACATGTCTCCCAGAAGAGGCATCCTGACAGCAGGAGGGGCAGAAACAAGTCCCTTCTTCCTGCTGTGCTTGAGCACCTGCACTTCTAAGATTTGGAGACTGCCTTAATGTGTGGCCTGGTTCTGAGGCTTCACTGTCAGGAACCTCTGCTTGGGCACTCAGGATTTATCAGGGGAGGGAGAGAGACAGAACTGTAGTCTGGGGGCTGAGGGTCTCACTGGAGCAGGAGCCAAATGCTGTGCTGTGTCCTTGCTAAATGTGTAAGATGGACATTTGTCATGGAAACTGCTTCTTCCCTCCTGCCCTTCCTGTCTCTTAGCCCTAAGCTCAAGGACTACACAGTTTCATCAAGGAGATGTGCCTCGAAGGACAAGAGAGCTTCACTTGGGTTCTGTACAAGCATGGCAAATGGTGTGATCACATCACTAATTTCACACTTCCATTTGGATTGTTGTCTCTCAGGATGTGTTCTGCTCTCTAATACCCAGTTGTAGTCCATTTTACTTCAATATGCTGTGCTGCACAAGCTTCATTTTGAAGGCATCACTGTGCAGAACAGACTGTGGAAATCAGCTTGGCTAACACTGAGTAAATGACCTCCAAAAAATGGTACATGTGGATTCCTGAGTAGTGGGTGGCAGTGGGATGGAGCTGGGGGTTGGGGGCACCTTTCCCAGTCAGTAGAACACCCTTGGATAGTGAAATCCATCTCAGCACAGTGCTCCTTGCTGGGAGCTCCTGCTCCTCTTTGGTGGGAGAGGGGAGGTGAATCCTCCATGGATCCAGGTGTGCTTTCTGCTGACTCTTAAATATTAAATAGGATCGCATAGACTTGAAATGCTAAGAAGAAATGAACAGTCTGGGAATGGATGGGAACGGGATGAACGGATGGGAGTTCTTGGGAAGAAGCTTTTGTACCATGAGATCTTGGGGGCCATTCAGCCTCGGGTAGGGTCTTGGGTTCCTGCAGCTTGGTGAGAGCATGAGAAGCACCTCTGCAATGCAGGTGGCATGGGCAGAGACCTGGGGGCAGGGGATGGGACAGCTCTCAGCACCTGGGCTAATTCATGTTCCCAGAGGTGACTGAGAATTTCAGGGGGGCGGACAGGAGGTGGGGAAAAGGCAGCATCACTGTGGAATTTGAGTTCAGGCAGCTCCTCTGTGCTGTTAATGGCGCTTTGGGGGAGGAGCGTCCCAGTCAGCAATCGTGGCCTGGGGGAAGAGCAGCTGCTGCTCCACCGTCACCAGGTTTGGGATCTGCTGAAGCTGCACCATTCCTGTGTCAATGAGAGCTAATAAAAATTCACATAGACTCACAAATACTTTCACTGCTTTTTATCCATCCTGTTGAAAAACTCCTTTCCAAGTACCCGCAGTAACTCCTAGAAAATTAGGATAGACAACCCTCAGGGATGGTAAGCACTTACATAGGACCTGGGAAAGCTCATCTTGCAGCCCATCTTTCTCTATCAACACCAAGACAGTGCAGAAATCCTTATTTCCATGTTTAGGTCGCTTTAAATTAATTTGAAAATGGATTCTTCTATTTAATGACTGCATAGATTTGACTCCTGAGACCACCCTGTGTTAAAATGTAGCAGTGCTTCAAGAGGGAACAGTAACAAACCTGTGTCCCTTGCTCCAGCCAATCCCTCCAGCAAGGTTCAGGGGGGCAAATAACCACAGTTTTGTCTTAATTGCTTCCTGGTGTGAATTTAAAGCATGCCTTGTTTCTAAGGGTCAGGTGTTTATATGCCGTAAATATGCTTAGGATGGTTAAAAGCACACCTTGCTCCACTCTGGTTCTGGTGTTGGGATGGATTCACAGCTCAGAGCCATGGTCTGGGCTTGGCTGACATTGACGCCTCCTGTAGCTTCACGTCTCTGCTCCCATTCCCACCCAAATCTCCCACTTGAGCAGCTGCTGAACCCTTTGCCTATTCAATTTGGTGAGTTAGGCTAAAGCTTCTTTTCTTGACTGCTGGGTTGACACATGGGAATTTGGATGCTGCAGCCTGTGAGATGTTCCAGGGGCAATGGCATGATGAAGGCTTTCCCTCCTTTTTGGCAGCTGCAGGCTGTGAGATCAGCTGAGCTGTCCTGGGGATCTGTCACAAGTCATGCCTTGCATAGAGGTCACAATCACACTCTTCCTTCTGTAAACTGATTACATTTCACTGGATCAGGTAAGTGGTGCATGGAGCAGGGGCTGGGATTTAAGGCTCCCTCTTTCCCAAGCTCTACAAGTCAACAAAAGGCCTTGGTGCGTGGGCCTGCCAGGACCTGAGGTCTCCCCCTGATTCCTCACCTCTTCCTGAGGCAATCTTCAGCAGGGCAGTGATGGCAATGTAGAGTTTGAAGCAGTAACTTGGAGAACTTTGCTGTTTGCTTCCCTGCTGTATCCTAGGGCTTTCTCATCTGGCTAAGTCCTCACAGAGGAACCCAGCAGGGATGAAAGTGAGATCACTGCAACACCTGCACAGTGTGCCTGTGGGACCTGCTGCCCGCAGGTGTGGAGGGGAATGAATGGCTCAGCAAAATTCAGAGAAGAGCTGTGCTTGATGAAAGCAGGGTCAGCTTAGCCTGGGAGGTGGTTGTGATGCTACCTATCCTGCACAGCTCACCTTGCTGCATTCCCTAAATCTCTGTATGAGCAGGGACTGCCCCATCAGCACAGGCAGTTCTGCAGGGAGGTGTTTGGCAGAACAGGGATCTCTGAAATGTGTTAGAATTTCCCTGAAGGTTCATTTCACATGTCTGACATTACACTCCCTGGCAGGAACATAAGTAGGAGGAAAGGAAAAAATTGAGATGAAATAGCTTCAGGGTCCTTGGACAACTGGTGCAGGGAAAGCATCCCTGCCTCCCACAGAGTCAGGTTAATACAGGCCAAACTCCAGAATCAAAGAAACACTAAACCACCAAGTATTTTGCCAAAAACACGCCAAGTATTTTGAAGCTGTTTGGGGACACAAAAGGAAACCGCAGCAGATGAGTGGAACTGGCCAATAAAATGCAGATAGAACATAGGGCTTTTATTAAAGCAAGCTTTGTTCTTTATCAACCAACACTTTTATGCATTTCAGCATAAATACTTGAGTGCTGAGTTGTAAAGCAGCCAGGTCCCTCGGTGCAGCTTTGGTATAAGCACAGCTGGGTCCCTCAGTGACTGTGAGAGGAGAAAAGGGGGAGATGGCAGCCCAGCAATCCAGGTGAGAGTTAGTGACCTGTGGGGCTGGATGGGGGAGGGAAGCCAGTTTTCACAGGAGCATGCTTTGGAGTGAGTGCCCCAGCACATGAAAATGACCCAGTCTTACGCAAAGTAAAAATCGAGTACTTGGCTTCCTTCGTGCAGTCCCTGAAGAAGAGTGAGCAGGTTCTGGGGTTGGTGAGATAACGTTTCCGTCCTCTGAGAGGGGGAAGCAGCTCTGGAAAAAGTGTTTATTGCATCATTCCTAAAACTGAATCGAACGGCGCAAAGTCCATTCCAGGGTTTGCTGCAGTTTGGCTTTTGAAGTGCTGCACATCGTACCCTGGGAGAGCTGCAGGGGTGGGAGCGCCTGCCGGGGAGGATCTATCCCTTGAGCATCCCAGGGCCATTTCCTGCGGGCCTAAGGCACGAACTAGTCAGGTAGAGCTTCTCCCTGGAGAAGGCAGTTGCCCTTCCCTCCTTGGCACGGTTCTCAGCCGTGCGGGCTGAGCTGGACGGGACAGCCGCGGGCTGCATTGGAGCCCAGAAATGCAGCTGGACCTAAAGTGGGGCTGCCCATTGTGCTCTGGCACAGGAGGCCAAAGCAGAAAGCCAGAGCCGTGTGTTTCCAGCAGCCCCGGCTGTGTGTGGCAGGACAGGGTGGAGCTGCCGGCGGGGTCTGTCCTTCTCTAGTTTTTCAGGGTCATTTGTGTGTTGATGGGATCCGAGTGTCCCTGGGGCGAGAGGCTGCGCTGGGAGGATTCCCTCGTGGATGTCTTGGTCCCCGCCTCTCCTCGCTGGGGAAGCAGCAGGGAGTGTGTGTATGCTCAGCTGGGCTTCTGCTCCCCCTTTCATGTTCCTTGTCTTGCAGGAGGCTCTGAATTCCCCGGGGAAAGGCGGACAGTTGCTGTGCGTGCAGGGGCAGAGCGCTCCCCTCTGCTTGCTGCCGGGAGTCCCCTGTGCCATTGTTCCAACTCAGCTGGAAGAGATGCCCTGAGAGCAAGGGAAAATGAGCGAAGCCGTGTCAACACAGGTATCCTTCCCATCCTCAAGCTTCTGGCTCTGCACGCTGCCTGCAACTCTGTGAACAGCAGGCTCTTTCCATGGCAAACATCCAGGCCACAGCTCGTTGCAAAATCACTGGTTAATTTGGAATATCTGCCAGTGGAACATGAGGACTTGGCTTCAAGAACTTGTTGCCTCGTGCTTTCCTGTTCCCCTAGAGGACTTGGTTCTCGCTGCCAGGCCATGAAGGTCCAAGGGGCTGGCACCAGAAAAGGCCAGGACACAGCAACAGAGCCCAAGTGCCGAAGAGGAAGGGTGCTTGACGCAATGAGCAGCTTCAGGCTTGGAGGGAGGGATCTCCCTTGATTAGGACAAGTGTGAGGCTGTAGCCATGTATCAGCAGCAATCTAGGGGCTCTGTGCCCTCATCAGCTCAGTCCCTGCTGCAGCCACAGGTGTCCCGGCCTGCTCTGCTGCCAGTGCTCCACAGGCCCTTATGATGCCAGTTCTGCTCCAGAGGATGTGGTTCCATCCCTTTCCTCAAGGCCCTTGCTAGGATATGAGAATCTCTATTGGAAACCCAGTATGCTGGCACCAAAAGGGAATGTCTTGTGTATAGCTGGGTGGTACCCAAGACACAGCTCCCACTTTTGGGAGAGGTGATGCCACAGTACCCAGTGCTGCATATACTCAGGGCAGCACGACATAAAGTGCTATTTACTGGGACCCTCTGGCTCACTCCTTGGCACCCTTCCCCACCTTCACAGACAGTTTGTGCTGCTGGTCCAGCTAAATTGATGTGAAATTGGTCTTGACACAGAGGTCAGTGAAAAGAGGCTGCTGCCATGTGCAGCTGCACCACGAGGCTAGTGCAGTGCAGAGCTGGGTGCACTGGTTGTAGTGCAGTGCACCTGTAAAGCA
Source organism: Cinclus cinclus (assembly GCF_963662255.1). NCBI lineage: Eukaryota > Metazoa > Chordata > Aves > Passeriformes > Cinclidae > Cinclus > Cinclus cinclus. The sequence goes on from NC_085072.1 coordinate 6,372,788, forward strand.
CCTCTGCCTTGTCCGTGCAACCTTCTGCAGGTCACTGGAGCACCTGGAGCTCTCCAGTCAGGTTAGTGCTTCAGCTCCTCAGGGCTAATGGGGACGTGAATGCTCAGCTCTGTCCTGGTGCCCTGCTCTAATCCATCAGTGTCGCTATGAATTCCAAGAGGGTCTCAAATCTGAGACAGTGCACTGAGTTTCTGTTCCTATCTGCTTTACTGGGATTCTCAGTACAGCCACTCTGTGTGCACTTTGGGTAACAAGAACCAACTCAGAACTCTGACACTTCCCCCAGCCTCTGCTGCCTGACCGTCACAGATGGATACAGCCCTGCCAGTGGAGTCTGGACTGTAGATGTGTCACAGTTTAACCCCAGCTGGCAGTTAAGCACCAACACAGGCCCTCATTTCTCCCCTACACTGTGATGGCAGGAGAAGTGGAAGGCGAAAGTGAGAAAACTGGTGGGTTGACATGAAAGACAGTTAAATAATGAAAATAATTTTTTAAATACCCAACAAAGACAGGACAATAGAAACCAAGAAGAAGAAGTGATACGAGAAAGCAATTGGTCATCACCAACTACCATAAGCCTGTCCAGACCCCCCCACCCCCCCCACCCTCTGTTTCAGGGCTGAGAATGGCATCACATGGTCTGGGATATCCCTGTAGTCAGTGAGAGATAGCTGTCCTGGCTGTGTTGTCCCAGCTCCTTGTGCACCCCCAACCCAACACTGGTGGGTCAGCGTGAGGGGCAGAACAGCTCCTGACCAAGCAGGAGCTAATCATCCCTGTGGGATCAGTGCTGTTTTCAGCACACATCCCAAAGAGCACCACAAGGTGCTGTGGAGAGCTGTAACTCTGTCCCAAACCAAACCCAAACAGGATGTGAACTGTTTGCCACACTCACTCACTGCCCCACCTCTGACAGGTTCCATGATCATAAGGACAGAGTCGGTACAGATGGGAACGTCCAAACTCTGGGAATGAGAATGTGTTGGTACCTGGTGCTGCTTCCTGACCAGCAGGGAGGGGAAGCTGCACAGAAAGAGAGATCTGGCTTAATGAGTTTTGGTTACCCACACAAAAATGATCACAAAATGGTTTGAGTTGGAAAGGACCTTAAAGCTCATCTTGTTTCCGCCCCCATCATGGGCAGGGACACCTTCCCCTAGACCAGGTGGCTCCAAGCCCCATCCAACCTGGCCTTGGACACTTCAGGGATCTAGGTGCAGCCACAGCTTCTCTGGGCAACCTGTGCCAGGGCCTCCCCACCTTCACAGGTAGGAATTTCTCCCCAGTATCCCACCCATCCCTGCCCTCTGTCAGTGGAAAGCCATTCCCCCTCATCCTGGCACTCCATGCCCTTGTACAAAGTCCCTCTCCAGATCTCCTGGAGCCCCTTTAGGCACTGGAAGGAACTCTAAGGTCTCCCTGGAGTCTTCTCCAAGTGAACACCTCCCCAAAAAAGCCAATTAGTTGCCCTAAAAGAGAGACCAATTCCTCTAGCAGGGCAAGACAAGATACATTTTCAGTATCTAAGCCAAAAGTTAGTGTGGAGAAGACAAAATTTGTAGGCCAGGGACAGCTTACTCCCTGGTAACAAACTGCACCCTGTAGAGGTTCAGAAATCAGAGTCCAGCATAATTTGAGACAGGGGCACTGTCCAGCACACACATGGCACCCCAACGCAGAGAGGCCATGGCCCAACCGGTGAGTTACTCAAGAGGGTTTTGAATTCTAAATTAAAAACAACTGTACTTGCTAGAGAAGCTGTTTCAGCTTTGACAAATGGAGATCTGGTGCTGCAGAGCAGCAGGGAAAGGCAGGAAAGCAGCACTGAAAGAGTCTGGGCTGAAGCAGTATTTAAAGTGAGCAGGGATGGGAGAAGCCCCTGCAATGTGGGCTTGCAGAGAACAAAGAAATAGGGCAGGTAGTGAAGTCCATGCTTGCAGGAGCAGGATTAAAACAGTTGGATGAACAAATAATCCAAGATTTAAAAGCAGAGAATGTATTTAAGGTCATTAAACCAGGCTCTTATTTAAGGATTACCTCCAAGAAGCCAGGCTAATAGCATGGTGAGGTTACAAAGTCAAGTGATCAAGGGAGAGAATGATGATGTTAAACTTGCTCATGAAATGTTAATCTATGTGCAGACACTGTTGCAAGTGCTCTGACTGTCACGGAAGGAATCTCACAAAACAAAAACAGAGCCCAGCCCTTTGGGGTTCCACTCAGGCAACTCGGGCACATCCTGCCACTTAATTGGACTCTCCCTGCGGGGGCAGGATCAGGTATAAACAGGGTTTAATCATTTAATTAGAGATATGCCTACTGCAGATATTCAGGGTTCTGGAGGCCTTCCCTTGTACAAACCACTCTGACTATGCTTTCTGCACTTATAACTCCTGAATTTAAATTAAAAATTCCCAGCCCATCTGGATCAGGACTGTTTAGAACAGGAATTAATTCAGTGCTATCTACCTGAGTAGTTTTCAGCACAAAATGAAAGATATATCTTGGCACCCAGTAAACTTTCCCAAAACGTTCATGGAGAATCCATGTCCTCCCATCAAGGTTTGGCATGAGGTCTTCATTCTCCCCAAATTGTTGCTACATTTGTTCAATGCAGCACTTGAGATAAAATGTGCATATCTGTGTGATGGGATAGAAGGGTCTTGTGGTTTAGAAATTATATTCCCCAGTTCAATGTCTTTACCAAGATTCCCCCAAACCAGATGTCTCTCACTGTCCCCCTTCCTCTCCACCTTCCTGTTCTGGGGATGGGATTGAGAATTGGAGGCACAAAAGGTTCAAATCATGTGTTGAGATAAGAACAATTTACTGGAAATAGGAATGAGATAAGAAAATGATCAGTAATAGCAACAATATTTATAACAAAAGGTATAAGGCATTATTCATTTACATTAATAATGAAAACCACAATATCCAACAGCTCTTCCCCATCACATGACTGAAAGGGAATGTCATTCTCCCCAGGAAGGGAGAGTCCTTCACTTCCACCTCTCCACCCTGGTGGTGAAGTGCATGGTATGGAATAACCTGGACCACCCACACGACTCCAGGCCCTGCCTCTCATGTTTGCTATGAAAAAAATTCACCCGGTCCTGGCTGAAACCAGGGCAAATGTGCAGGTCCGTGTGAGGAGATCAACATCCTGCTCTGCAGTCAAAGCCCAGCAATGTGCACTGGGCTGTGCTGCTCTCTGGTACACCCCAGGTGACCTTGAGCACGTCCACCAGCACATCCCTCTCCTTCCCAGGGCCCTGCCCACACCACCCTGAGGCACACCAGCGTTTGCCTCTTTTTCTGGGCAGGGCTTGTGGATCTTCAGCTTGCCTAGGAAATAGAAATGGGCTCAACACCCATCCTGCTCCAGGGTGATCCTCTGTTCCTTGGATATGGGGCAGGAAGAGGGCTATAGGCAGAGCTGCAGTGGTTTCTGATTTTAACCCACTCTAGTGAAGACAGCGTTCCATTATAGGTGTCTTCCATTATTTCCACTATGCATCTAGATTACATCAATACATTCCAGCAAGAAAGGACAGGGTGCTGGCTGCTCCTGCAGTTGCAGACTAGTGAAAATGCAGCCCATGGCAGCCAGACCTGAATGGCCAGGTGAGCCTGTCTGGATAGAACATGATCACAGTTGAGGATTAACCAACAAAAATCTCAGTACACAGCACAAAGCATACTGGTTTTCCTCATTCTTGCTAGCTCAGCTTTATGCAACAGTTTTCTTTACCTGTCATACCCTTCCCAGGCTACAAGGAAAAAATAAAAAAAAAAAAAATAAAAAAAACCCAAACAAACAAAAATAAAACATATCCCTGCTTCTTCTTTTCCCCTTCCACCTCTCCAAAAGACTAATGACAGTTCTGATGTCAGGAACCTTGTCCCTTCCCAGCCTCTGCAGAGCTGACAGTACCTTTTGCAAGAGCCAAAGGTCAGGGCTTTGCAGTGGGAGCCCCTGTAAAAGTCCACAGCCCTGGGCTGGGCATCAGACCTCTCAGCTGGAGGAGAAGGGTTAGACCAGATCTAATAAACCCAAGTGAAGTGCACCCAGTGCCCCAAAGGAAGATCAAACCAAAACCAAAATACATGATGGTCCCTGTGGAGGCAAAATGGAAGTAACTGCTTGACAGCACTAAAATCCCCCTGTTCCTGTAGCAGTAGAGGACCCCAGATGCAAAAGGAGATTCTGGTACCTTCCAGGCCACTAGTGAGGCATTGAGTTACTTGTGGGGAATGGAGCAAACAGACATGGAAAAACCCATCCCCAGATTATAGGTCAGGATAGAAAGATTAGAAAATACAGGCTGGTAGTTCAGGAGTCCTCTATTACAGGGATCACTGAAAGTGAGGAATAATATCCTGGGGTAGTGGTGATGTTACACAACCTCTTCAACACTTGCCAAAGTATTTGCTGTGGGTCACCACAAGTGAGCTCAGTAGTGAAAGGCTGAGCCAGGGTGACTCTTCCTGTGTAATGTGTTCTGTCCTCGGTGATTTCCTCACGTGTACAGTCACCTCAGTATTAAAACACAGAGATCTAAACCCAACCTCTCACCCTCTACTACAGTACCAAAGAGACCAGAAGACATCAGCAATGCAAAGGGGAACCCAAACCAGCACAGCGGCACCAACACTCAGGCCAGCACTCTCTGCTGCCACAGCAGCATGTGATGGGCGTCCCTGGGTTCTGTCCCTGGGATCTGTCCCTGGATCAGCATGGACCTCATTTGCCACAGGCCCATGTTGTGCACAGGTCAGGGGATCAGTCCCTGTTTGGGAGGCACCTTCCCAGCTCTCCCTCAGGAAAGCCCTGAGCTGCCAAAACAATCCCATCCTCCTGCACTGGGAAGGGAGGGAAGGGACTGTGTTTGTGAATGTCCAACCATATCACACCATCCCTCCCTCTGACACTCAGCCCTCCAGCTGTGGGAGTTTCCGGTACTGTTTCATCTGACCTGACCAAGAGGAAGCTGGGTGCTCATTTTGGGAAATGGGATGAGGAAAGAATGGAAGCGAAAGGTGGAGTACCTGTCTGTTCCACTGTCTGTAGCTAAGAAAAATTTTTGATGGCAAAAGACCCAGGGAGCTATGAACAGGTGGCCATAAAGGTTGCAGCTGGCACAGCCCTGTCCTGCTGCCATGGGACAGAGGATCCATCCCCACTCACCTGGGTTATGCAGTTCTCCTGATGAGAAAGTGACGTCCATGTTAAGGAACTGGCTGCTGGAGTGCACTCCTTACTGCTGCTGGAGCATGACACATCCCTTAACCATCTCCCAGCTGATGTCCAGAACCAGCTCCAGGACTATTTTAGATGGTCCTGCCATCTAAGATTTAAAATAATTTTTAAAATCAAATATATTAGAGACAGAAAGGGTCTTTCAGAGCCATAGAATAAAACCTGTCTCTGAGAAGCAGGGCCCCCACACTGTTGAGGTACCCACTGATTCAGCCTGCAATGGGCTTGTGTAAGGCTGTGGCCATGTGATACAGCTTAAACCAGAGCAGGAAAGCTCACAAACTCACTGCCCATCCCCTCTTCCCCGTCTGCCATGTTCCTGTGCAGGAATTGTCCAGGGAGGCATCTAGGCTGGACTCTTTGGCCTCCACAAAGGCAGTGCCTCTCCCTGGTGATATAGTCAGAGGGGCCCTACACTTCTGTAAGGAGTCAGATCTAAAAGCAGGGTGAGTACACAGGACCGAGGATGGATGTGTGAAACAGAATGGATTTGCACTTGGAGAGGAGGAGATGAACCTGAGTCCTGAAACAATGGAGCTGTGGTGTTGTTCCCTGAGTGGTGCAATTTGATGGTTTCACTCTCACCAAACACACGGCCTCAGCAATCCCCACACCCAGATGTGTGTCCTGTGAGCTGGGGATGAGGAAGAGCTCGTACCTCAGTCAGTACCTGGCGGAAATGCAGGCAGTAAGCTGCCCTTATCCATCTGAGTGCTGGGAAATGTGCATGGAAATCCCAGATCATCCCAGGTACTTCGAGCAGGCAGGCACAGGGTTAGGGCTGTCATATTTTTGGGAATTCAGTGATAGAAGTGAATGTGCACACATATTTATGCAATTCTTCTGAGAAAGAACAGAAAGCAAGAGCTGCAGAGTTGTACATTCAAAGAAGTTTCATCCAAGCTGCTGGAGAAGCCCCAGGCCCACAGTGCAGCCACAGAGACTGTATCCCAGATATACAGCTAGTACAGAATTTTTTGGAAGGTGTCATATTCACTGAACACGTGGATTGCAGCCAAAGTCTGTGCCTGGGGCCATGATAGCATTACCAGGCACAGGGAAATCCTAAGAAAACAAAAAAAGAAACTTATGCTGCTCACAGAACTGGTCTCCAGCAGGAAAAAGAGAATGTATTCAAGAAACCCTTGATAGCCCCTTGGACTTGACATGACTGTTTAGTCAAACTAAATCAAAAGCATTTCACGCCCCAAGAAATGGTATTTGGGTGTGCAGCAGCAACAGCTTCTGTAGGACTGGGGGACTTTTTGCTAGTACAGCAGCTCTGGAAGGGCACACTGAGGGAAACTGAGGCACACTCAGCTCCAAGTACCAAACATGTGGTATCACTGATTTTCACAGAATCACAGAATCATTGAGGTTGGAAAAGACCTCAAAGACCATGGAGTACAAGCTGTGACCAGCCCCCACCTTGTCAACCAGCCCAGAACACTGAGTGCCATATCCAGTCCTTCCTTGGACACTTCCAGGAATGGGGATTCTAAACCTCCCTGGGAAGCCCCTTCAGTGTTCAATCATTATTTCAGAGAGGAAAATTCTTCCTGATGTCAAACCTGAACCTGCACTTGATGCCACATGAGACACCCAACACAGCCTGGGAGTGGGGCTGAGGTTGCAGGTTCCCAGGTCAGAGCAGGTACTGAATTCAGGAATTAAGCATGTCAAAAACTCAGCTGATGCTGGACCAGGGCACCCTTTATCACCACAGCCCAGCCTAATCTCTGATTTTGTCAGCTAAGCTGAAAAGAATGCTCACTGCACTCAGAGCAATGCCATCTGAATTTTCTGCTTTGGCAAGGGGTCTGACCCATCGCACATTGTGATGCTATAAAGTTTCTAACGGAGAATAAACCCCCCTGAGTGTCTGACTCTGTACCACTGGCAGTCCAGCCTCTGCCCCACTGCTCAACTGCACTGGCAGAGTTGAAGGACAGTTGGAGCAGTGTGAGTGTTATTTCACACCAGAGCATGTGAAAAGCATAAATCAAATCTTTAAAGTCTTATTACTAGTTTAAAAATAATGGCTTATTTAAAATCAATGTGGTCACTTATTTTCCATACATTTTACAGTTAGATTAAGCTTTGCTCATAAGATGAAGATTTCCTTAATAATTTGGAACAGAACCAAATGTATTGCTTTGAATGAGCAGATTAAATTCTCACAGATATACCTGGTATCTAAAATGAGAGGCTTTGAGAAGGAAAAAAAAAAAAGAGAACACTGAAATATTTGTAATACAATAGCAACATGTGGAAGAATTAAATCTAAGTTGATTTAAATTTTCTATTTTCTCTTTTATCCTACGGGAAAAGTATTCCCAAATCTGGCTTGCAAAGATCCCACTAGCTATGTAGTGCTGTTATTTTGTTTCCAACTGAGAAAAGCACAACAGATGAAAAAAAAATGAAGAACACCTAACTGGTTGGGGTTTTTTTTCTTAAATAAAAAAAGAACAAAAGAAACTAAAATATTGTAACTATTTTTCTCTTTCATCTTCCAATAGCTCATGACCACTGCAGGTGGGATCCCTCCTATCTGACCACGAACATTTACAGCTGCAAAGGTTTTCAGGGTCAGAGAGTGACATGACTAGGCAGGGGATGATTTTAAACTAAAAGAGGAGTGATTTAGACTTGGTGTTGGGAAGAAATTCTACCCTGTGAGGGTGGTGAGGCCCTGGCACAGGGTGCCCAGAGAAGCTGTGGCTGCCCCATCCCTGGAAGTGTCCAAGGCCAGGCTGGACGAGGCTTGGAGCAACCTGGGGTAGTGGAAGGTGTCCCTGCTCATGGCAGAGGGTGGGATGAGATGAGTTTTAAGGTTCCTTCTGACACAAGCCATTCCATGGTTATGTCATTTCAGTTCTTCCTGTCTCAGACAACCAGGACTGTCGTGGTCTTTACCAAACAACTTCACTAAGGAGACAAGTCACAGCTAAAGGCACTTTGCAGTCAAGGTCAAGCCTCACTGAAGTTAGGCCAAGCAATTAGGATAAAATAAATGAGAGAAAAGAAGTCTTTCAGGTCTCTTGGAACACAGATTGGGGGTTATTAGAAGTTTAATATTGACTGGATCCTTCAAATATATACCAGCTTGAAACCATTAAGCAAAGGGTTTGGGCTTGATGAGGACCAAAACATGAAAGAGAAGACTAATCTATTAAAAAAACATTTCACATCTGTATGTTTTCCCTTGCTGTCCAGCTCACAGGTAGCCATTTGTGTAATCACTCTCCACTCTGGTGTGGGGATGGCCAAATTCCCTAATCCCACCTGTTTTTCAGTGACACATCACACTTGGCATGATTCTTTGGAAAAACAATTACATTGATGTTATTTGTGGGGTTTTCCCCTTCTTCCTCCTCTGAGTTCCTCTCTCCATTCTCTGATCCTTGCTTTCTGGAGTACTTCTGGAGTACTGAGCCCTTCTTTTCTTTCAGGTTTAATTCCACACCTTGGGCTCAAATGATCATAATGGGGTTGATAAAGCAAGAGCAGCATCCTCAGCAAGTGTCAGTCTCCTGCCCTGGGGATCCGTCAGAGTGAGGGGGCTCATCCCTTCCCTCCATGTACAGATCCAGCCTGGCACAACTCCTGTTACAAGCACCGCCTTTATCCAGGTTGCAGGGTTGGAGGTCTACACAGGAAGAAGAAAAATCGCCTGCTTTGTTATTGTTCAAAATTGTTTCACGTCCCTCTCCTGCTGCAAAAACTCATCTCAGTGCAGGAAGAAGGAATTTCCTGAAACTGAAGCTGGTGCTGGGGCCCTGAAGGATGGATGGAACTCCAAGTATCAAACATCAGACACACACACAGCAGCTGCTTTTACCTGGGGAGTGAATTTGGCAATCTCAGGAATATTTCTTAGTTAATATAACACTTAGGACATACCACAGGGGTTTTATGCTTCCCACTTAATATCCAACTTAAACTGGGGCATTTAAACACCAGATCTACTGATTCCAGTAGAATCTATGTGGCTCTTCAGATCTAGCCCTTTAGCTTTGAGTCGTTTCCATTTTGCAACTCTTCATCCCAGTAGAGGCACTTGGCACAGGCACTGCTGTTCCTGGTGGCTGCAGTGGAGCTGCCTCCAGCCGCCTGGGAGGGGTCTGTCCACACCCCACTCTTTCAGCCCAGAGCCCACCCGGAGGACCCGCGCCTCTGGGTCCCACCAGGAAAATGTCCGGCTCTCAGGCTGTCTCCCAGCAGATCCCGGGGCGCCCACGCCTTGGTCCCAGCTCTGCCCGGGTTTTTCACTGGTGGCTTTTCCCGGGCTCTGCGCGTAGCTGGGACAGGGAGAGCAATCACCCAGGACACCCGTGGAGGAGGCCACGAGCCGCCCTCAAGGCTCCTTCCCAGGGCAGCAGCCGCTGGCTCTGGGCTCCCCTGCCTGAGCTCGGAGCCCTTGGCCAGCACCTGGGGAGTGGACAGTGCTGAACCCCCTCCCCTTCAGTCGGTGGCTCCGGACAAAGCGATCCCCGTCCTGGGACAGCGACCCCGGCCGGGCCGCAGCGACCCCAGCCTGAAGCGGAGCTTGAGGAGGGAGGTGCCGACCTTCGTTGGCGGGAAGAGTAAACCCCGCCCCCTATCCGCCCTTTGTTATGAATCAGCCAATAGTTCGGGCAGAGTAGGGACGGACATTTCTATTATCCAATAGTGCACAGCTGAGCGCACGCCAAGCCAATGAGCACAGCGCAGGGATCCGAGCGCCCTGCCCCTCACGATATATAAGGTGAGCCCGGGGAGGGCTGCTGCTGTTGCGGTGCTGTCCAGACACGTTGCCCGTCTGTCCCGGCGCTCCAAACCATGGTGAGTGGGATGAGGGCCCGGTGGTGAGGGGGAACCAGGCGCGACACTCCGCGCGCTGCAGTGGGAAGCGGGGGGGGGGGGGGGGCGGGATTGGCGGCGGGACGGCCATGGTGGGCAGCGGGGAGTGAGTCTCGCTGCCGCGAGCAGTGTCTCGTCCCGCGCTCTGTCGCTCCCGCCGTCTCGTCCCAAAATGGTGGCGGCCTCGTCGAGAACATGGCGGCCTACGAGACCTTCAGCCCCGGCCGGCTCGGAGGCTGCACTCCGTCCCGGGCACCGTCAGCCCCCGGGGCCGCCTGTCCCTGCGGGCACCGGGGCGCCTTGGCCGCATAAGTGCGGGAGAGCGGCCGGGTTCCCGCTGTGTTTAAACCCGGGGCGGCTCCGCGCGGTGTGCGCGACCCGCAGGGCCGGGGGAGGAGCCCTGCCCACCGCCCTGGGTTTTGCCGAGGTGCCGCTCCCCCGGGGCTGGGGCTGTCCGTGGTGGGAGCGCCGGGGTTGGGTCGATAGGGAGAGTTCTTGTAGGACTTAGTGAGACCGGCTGGCAAGAATGATCTGGTGAATTGAGTCACCTTGAAGGGTAATCTGAAAGGCGTGACGAGGCTGGAATGTCCCGCAGGTCAGGGTTCAGGTGCTGAGATGGGCATGCGCTTCTTCCACGTTGGGGTATTACCTTCCTACATCTCTGAAAAGATATTGTCAGAAGGTTACATGGATTTACAAATGTAGCAAGACTGCTACTGCAGGCTTATGAATGTGTGGGAAATACTTGTTGAGCTGAAAATGATTGTAGGTTATAGTATTGGTGGGATGTGTTGAAGCCCTTGCTCTTACCCTTCCCTTGAGGGCTGTTTATTTTCACGGTTTTCAGATAGTCAAATCGAGAGTATGAGTAGCGCCCCTGTTGTCTGCAAAGGATGCAGGTTCCCTGGATTCCCATCCCAGGGAAACAACGTTCCTTCATATGGTGTGTTGCTGAGCTTGGTCTGAGCTGGCACAGTTTTTCTTAGGAAACTTGACTTTCTATCAGCTTCACGCAGATCCAGCTGGACCTTGAGCACCGTGCTGAGGAATGCAGAGGACCTAGAGCCTGATCCAGCAGTGCCGTGGAGGAGCTAGGGGGCTGCAGCCCAGCAGTAAGGGCAGCAAGGGGCTGAGTCTGCAACTGCTGGAAGGGCAGTGAGAGGACAGGTCAGTGCCCTTCAGCTGGAGCACATCCTGTGGGGAAAGAGGACAGAGGCTGGGCTGCAGAAATTCTGCCTGAAACTTAGTGTGCTTGCAAATAATGTTTATAAGTGTGGGAAAATATTTAGTGTTAAGTAAAGAAGAGGATTCTTTAGTGGCTTGAATACACCATTTACTAGTGCTGTCTTATATACATTTAATCTTTCTTTCTGAAGCTCTCATCAGTTGTGTGAAGGCCCAAAGTTGAGTGTGACAGTTCTCTTGTCATTCCAACTTGGAGCTGATGCTTTTGGAATAAAATCTGAGCCTTGTTCTTTAGTGCTCTTGGTGCTGTGAAAAGGCCTTGCACTGCAATATGGGCAGAGAATCTGTTACTGTGTGACAAAGATTTGTGTTTCTTTGAATAGCCACATACTACTTAAGTCCTCAGCAGAGTTGTAAGAAAGCAGAACTCACAGAGTAGCACCAGGCTTTGTGACTGACCTTGTCCTTGTCATGTATCTCCAAGGATAGCGATCCCTTCCCAATTCTCTAGTGACCTGTTCCAGGGCCACACGGTTCCCCTGGGGAAGCTTTTCCTAACACAAACCTGAGCCTTGCATCAATCTCTGAGAATCTGACCTAGTGCCACTTAGAGAGCAGAGGGAGGACTCCTATGCTGGCCCTGTGTCTCCTCTTGTTCCCTGGCACCTGGTCTGCTCTACTGAGGATGAGAGCACTCTGTGGGATATTGAGGCTGGTTTCTGTGGGAACCTCCAGGATCTTGACAGCAGGGCTGCCTCTCAGTTACTGCTATTTGTACTGGTGCAGGGAGTCATTGCCCAATGTGTTGAACTTTGTATTTTGTCCAAGTAAACATGCAATGGTTTAATGTGACACCTGTAGCACCTGGTCTGTGGCTGTGTTGCCAAGCTGTACATTCAGAGCTGGAAGGGATCCACAAGGGCTGTTAAGTCCAGCTCCTGGCTCTGTACAGGACACCCCAAGAATCCCACTCTTTGCCTGAGTGTTGAGTTCTGTCAGCTTTGGGGTTGTGACCACTCCCCTGAGAAGCCTGTTCTGATCACTCTCCAGGAGAAGGATATTTTCCTCATATCCAGGCAAACATCCTGAAACAGTGCTTCTCTTGGGTCCTGTCACTGGTCACCAAAGAACCTTCTGCCTCCTCTCATGATCGGATCTCTCCTCGTCTGGCTAAACAAGCCAATGGTCTCAATAGCTACACATATCCTTCTTTACACCCTCCAACTCTGTGCTGTGTAGTTCTTACAACCTCTTTCAGTGACCTTTCCCACCTGCTTAGGAGTTTCTCTAGCAAGACTTAAGTCACTGGTGAGGATCTGGGCTGATGTGGTCTATGTTCTTTTTTCCCTGCAGAAAAGTTTCAGGCTGTCCTCCTCTCCTGAAGGGATGCTCCCTGAGTTGTTGCTGTGGTCTGGTCTCTGTGGCACTGCAGCTGGTTTTCCTCTCACCTCTTTGATGCTGTGCAGGTTGGCTGTGTGTGCTCTCTGCACTAGACAAGCTCAGTGCTTCAGCCTGGAGAGCAAATGGTGTCATGGCTTTGGAGAGAAGTGTGGTAGTAGCTCTGAGTAAAGCTGCTTGCAAAGAGGATGTGGGCTGGACATCTGAATATACATCTTGGATAGGAGCTTAAAAACAGTTCAGCTGTATAGTGCTGTGCTTGAAAACAGGCAAATGGGGTTTTTTTAACAAATACAGATTGTAATTACATGGGGCTCCCAATGAGTTTGAAAGGACTGTGTTCCTGCTTTTCTGCATTGACTATGGGTGTGGACTAGGCATTTCCAGGTCACAGAATCACAGAATGGTTTGTGTTGGAAAGGACCTTAAAGACCATCCAGTTTGATTTTTTTCCACTATCCCAGGTTGCTTCAAGCCCCATCCAACCTGGTCTTGGACACTTCCAGGGATAAGGCAGCTACAGCTTCTCTGGGCAGCCTGTGCCAGAGCCTCACCACCCTCACAGGGAAGAATTTCAGCCTAACCTCTAATCTAACCCTGTCCTCCTTCATTTTAAGGCCATTTCCGTTTGTCCAAAGTCCCTCTCCAGCTTTCTTGGAGCCCCTTTAGACACTGGAAGGGGCTCTAAAGTCTCCCCAGAGCTTTCTCTTTTCCAGGCTGTGCACCCCCAGCTCTCCCATCCTGGCTCCAGAGCAGAGGGGCTCCAGACCTTGGAGCAGCTCCGTGGCCTCCTCTGGACTTGCTCCAGCAGCTCCACATCCTTCCTGTGCTGGAAGCCCAGGGCTGGAGGCAGCTCTGCAGGTGGGGTCTCACCTGAGTGGGGCACAGGGACAGAATCCCCCCTGCCCTGTTGCCCATGCTGGGGGATCAGCCAGGCATACGGCAGGGTTCTGGGCTGCCAGAGCATGTGGCTGGGGCACACTGAGCTTCTCATCCACCAGCACCCCATGTCCTTCTCCCCAGGGCTGTTCTCTGTCCATTCCCTGCCTGGCCTGAAAGTACTCCTGCTTATACTGGAATTCTAGGGGTCCAAATTGTCCCGTCCAGTCATAGGGTCTGAATATAGTTTTGGCTAACAGTCACATTAAACTCAAGTCTATGTAGGCTCTTCTAGAACGTGCTTTACTGGCATTCAAAACTAGATGTTGAATATAAAATTGCCAGAGATGGACCAGGAGTTTGGAGATGCTTCTATTATGGTTTGGCTTTTACCACTTGAAGTCCTGTGCTGCAATATTAAAAGAAACTGGGTTTATGCTCTGGACAAAGGTAACTTGGGAATTCATAAATGGGTAGGAACAGATAATTTTCTGACACGAACTATTTTCTTCATGGCTTTCATGAGGTAATTTTGTCTGGTGTTGAGGAGTTCAGTACCTTGTGTACAGCAGTATGGTTTGTGGCCTGATGGGTCTGTATTTATGGAGGGATATGAAGTGGTTTGTTAGGCAAAGGCTTTCCTACTGAATGACAAAGTTTCCTCAGGGGATCAGGAGAATATATTTTTGGTTTTGTGTACATTAAATGAAGTGCTCCCAGATCATGGGAGGATTTTGCTGCCTCTGGTGGCTGTGCTCCCAGGGTTGGGTTCTGGGTGTTGCTGTTCTGGATGCTTAGGCCAGTGAGAGGTATGACCATCTGCTTTTCTAAATATTCGGTTTGGTATGAAGAGAGGAATTGGCTAAACAACTTGAAAGAGTTGACCAGACTCTTCCTGTCTGATTGAAGAATAACAAAGAGGAATGAGCTTGTAAAAATGATCACGTCCAAAAGGGTTTTTCTGGGTGTAGCTGATGATGTCTCAAAGGGGCTTTTGTGTTCTGTTGTTTTGTGCCAAATGCCCCCAACACCAAGACAATAAGGCCAATGTTTTAATGGCTTTGCGGGCTGGCAGTTCCCCTGGGTGTGCTGAGCCATTGCTAAACAAGGGCAGTGCTGTTTGTGCTGAGAGATGTGTTTCTGTCCCGCAGCGCGAGTGCATCTCTGTCCACGTGGGGCAGGCTGGCGTGCAGATCGGCAATGCCTGCTGGGAGCTGTACTGCCTGGAGCACGGCATCCAGCCCGACGGCAACATGCCCAACGACCAGAGCACGGGCGGCGGGGACGACTCCTTCAACACCTTCTTCAGCGAGACGGGCGCAGGGAAGCATGTCCCACGTGCTGTGTTTGTGGACCTGGAACCTGCAGTCATAGGTAATGGTGACCTGTGGAAAGCGCTGTAGAGCACTGCCATGGTTTTTACTTAAGGGATCCATCCCTCTAGTCCTGAAAAACGCTTTGGGGCGTTGTTAATGCGTAAAACTTGCCTGCACCTTCCTAGTGAATGAAAGTACTTGGCTTTATATTCAATGAGACTGGCAAGTGTGCACTGTGGAGCTGTCAAGAATTTCAGCATTACCTTCTGTCAGGCTCTGCAGTTAAATGGGTGTCATGAACGTGCTTCATGCTTTTGCTATGCAAGGAGCAGTTACAGCCCTTTGGAACAGTATGGCATGATGCATGCTGCAGTCAGTAGAACTACCTTGAGACACTATATACATCATTAGGAAGATTCCTTATTGTACACAGAAGTGACCTGTGTGCTTTCCCAAAGCAATCTGTGTAAGCTGAACAGTGTTTGCAGAAATGAGTCCCCATAGTTGGCCTAAATTCAGGGACTTCTGAGCATGTGCTTCAGCTTCCCGTTGCCTTATCTTTCAGAAACAATCTACTCCTGAAAATGCATTCTGTTTCGAGCTCTGGCAACACTGGCTCTTCGTGTTCAGGTGTGATCCCATGCATCAGCCACCGACCAATCCTCCCATCCTGGGACAGGATGCACTGTCCTTCAGATGCACTTTCAGCTCAACATGAGCTCCTGGTTTCACAAGACCTTCATTCCTTGTGTCAGGAATCCTGGTTTTCCTCTCACCAGTGTGTGCCAGAAGTAATTCTTCTGGAGCTGGTTTTTTGCTATCTTAAGTAGTGATTTGGGACTCTTAGAGCAGAGGTCTGTGTTGCCTGTGCTTATGCAGTTGCTGTGTTTTATTTTTCTGCAATACAAAGTTGGGGAAATGTGTGGATGTGCTCAGGCTACCCCTCTGTACCAAGCCATAGCTCTCCTGTAACTTCTGTTGAGTGTAATGCACCAGACCCTTTCTTGTTGCTAATGCAGTAGAATGAATCTCTCAGGGGAGCAGAAGGCTGTGAGCCTGCATAGGGGTGGGAGTGCTGGGCTATAACTTTGAAGTGAACTTAGGCACCCTTGGCCATACACTAATATCCCCAGGAGCTGTTGCAGGTCTGGATTTGTGCTTTTTTGAGTCCTGTGGCTGTTGTCTCCTCTGCTGCTGGCCAGGTGGTGGCTCTGAGCAACCAGGAATGGCTGAGAAATGAGATGAGGGAGAACAGGTGGCAAAACAGGGCAGATGAGCCAGTGAGTCTTGGAGCAAATGCCAGAAAGTAGTGAGTGTTCCAATGCTTGTTGGTGATGAAGGTGTAGCGTGGGGACATGGGCAAGATTGGTAGTACTCAAAGTTAGGGCTTTTTGTTAAAGGTTACATCATGTGTCTTTCTGGGAGATAGCTGTCCTTCATTATTCCTCTGTGGCTAATGTGAAAATTACTGCTCCAGCTTCCTGGGCAGGGCTCATGAGTCTCCCCATTCATGCAGCAAGTGCCTATGCACTGACTTTATTAAAAACCCATCTTTGTGCCTGCAACAGCTGTGCAGCTGCCTTGTGTGCACAGGGATTTCTGTCCTTCCAGATTAGTGCTGGTCTTGCGGAAAGCAGCAGGATGATGGATATGCACCACCTCTGTGAATGTGGTCATAAAATACCATCAAACTTTCCACCACAAAATAGGGCAGTGACATCTGGGAATTCAATAGTGTCTTTAATGGTCTACCCCAGCTAGACTTGAAAACATGAAGTGAACAGTATGTCTGGGGCAAGATGGTTTAGTTGTCCCCTCACCCAAGTCCTTTGTTCCAGGCACATTTTTGTAGTCCAGTGGTTGATCCTCTGAACTCCACAAGCTCTGTTACTTCCTGAGGACTGCCCTGGTTCACACTACCCCTGTCTGCATAGGATAAAGAACCATTTTGCTTCTGTATTTTTCCCTTATTATCTGTATTTGACCCTTGTAATGTGGAGTGGTATTGTAGGAAACCTTAGATATAGGGGGTATTTGATGTGGTAAGCTTTTCCAAATTGTTTATATTTTGATGCGGTCTTAGAAATGCTTTGGAATATCGGATTGCAGACTGCAGTGGAAGCTGCTCAGCCTAAACTGATTTGAATGCTAACTATATTTTTGTCTTAGACTTTGCTTACCTTTGTCTTGCTTGGTCTATTTCAGATTAGTGAAAACATGCAAACAGGCAACTTCAGCTGTAGTTAATAAAGCTCTCTGCTGTCCACCTGATTTAAATGAAAGGATGCAATGCTGCAATAGCACACAACTTGAGTGCTTTGAGCTAAACCAGAGGCGAAGCTCTTCTGAGTGTCTTTGTGCCTTTCTGGTAGGACAGAGCTTTAGCCTGCTGGATGTAAATGCATATTTCTGGTAACCTAGTGGCTCTAAATCAGCCTCCAAATGTGTGACTGCTGGGGGATGCTGTGTGCATCTGCACAGTGGTGCAGCTGTGTGTGCTGCAGCTTACAGCCCTGGGTTTAGATAATTGCAGAACTCTCCAGGAGCATCTCCTGTTCCTTTTGAACCCTTCTCTACCTTTGGCAGAAAGTATAGTGAAGGGAAAGGAACATGCGAGCAGTGTTGGCTCTGCCTGCCCGCAGAAGCATCCTGGAGGGGTTGGAAAGTGAAGGGGGAAAATGGGATTTCAGCTGCTGAGCTGCAAAATGGGCCTTAAGTTGTCTTAAACTGGAAGAATGGTTCTGCTGCTGTAGTCCAGTTTTAAATTGCTCTCAGAGGTCAAAATTCTAAACTTTGGTGTAAAATAGAACAGTTTCTTAAGCAGTAACTTAATTTTTCTTAGTTATTCAGCATTTAGGCTGCAGGAGGTCACCTACTGGCAGGTAGTTGCATTTTTTCCTCTAAAAGTTTAAGTACATTATTCTGGACACCCTCAGAAGTTTGAAAAAGCTGGTCAATATTGAAAATTAGCTTACAAATATTTATATATTATATACTAATATGTCTTGTCTCTCCCCAGATGAAGTTAGGAATGGGACATATCGGCAGCTCTTTCATCCTGAGCAACTGATATCTGGTAAAGAAGATGCTGCAAATAACTATGCTCGAGGTCACTACACAGTTGGGAAAGAGATAATTGATCTAGTTCTAGAGCGTATCAGGAAGCTGGTAAGACTTCACTGAAGGCTCTGAAACATCTGTTTTACCAGATTTGGAAATGAGGCTATCAAATGCATAGCCCTGTAAACTGTGCTTTGATTTCTTTGTGGTGTGAGAATCTATGGACTTATTCTGCATCTGATTTTATTCTCTGCCAGCTGAGAATGGCTGGATAACTCATCACATGTGGTTTTCAAGTGGCCTAAAATGCTGATGAGGCACCTAAAACTTCACATATAGTTTCATGTGCAGAAAGCTAGAACCAAAAATTATGATTTGCATAGTTCCTGCTGGAGGAGGATTGGTCTCTGGCTGTGGCTCTTTCAAGAAAGTTTAAGTAAGAGTGCTTGCTTCTGTGGTTTAGACTATCGTTTGCATTTCCTGCTATTATGATTTCTAGATTAATTTTATGTTAATAACAATAGAAAAGGAATAAATCTCAGTAAGTTGGGATGTTTCAGCCTCCCCTATGCTTCAGTGTGGCAGACTTACAAAGGTGGCAGTTTAGGAGGTTCAGGTTCCCTGTTGAGGGCTGCTAAGCATGTCCATTGCCTAATCTGTGTCACAAAGGTAGGAATTTTGATTGCACAAAACCCAGTGGAATGCTATGTGAGTCTTAGTGTAAAGTTCACCTTTTGCAGATCACAACTGGAATTATTCTCAATATTGGCTGCCACAGTCTCTAATTAAAGCAATGATGAGTTTACAGCAGGCTGTACTTTGCTCTGAAAAACAATTATAATTTCTTTGTACAAGTTCTTGGCAGTCCCTGTTAATCCTGGGAGCTCAGCATCATGTGGCACCTCTTTGTGAGGACAGGGCTGTCTTGTTTTGTCTTCTGAGTGGAGTGAATGGGACTGGCACTGTAATAGCCTGTGACAGCTCACTTCCCGGAGCAGAGATACACACTTGGCACTTGTACAGCATTATAACAGTAGTTCTGGAATGGGGGATTGTGCTGTTTTTGTGCAGATGGAGAGTACCGAGTAACTGTAAGGGATAGATAGTGTGTAAGTCTTTGAATATTCCTGCTTTTCTTGCCCATTGTTAATGGGTCCAGCTGAGAATTGGGGGTAGAAGGAATTTTAAGGTAGCAATTTGAAGTGGTCACCATCCAGTATGTAGGGGGGTTAAACCAGCCAAGAATACTGTTTTTCATGGGGTACCTCCTTGACTCTTGGTGGATAAATTCTGAAGCGCGAACAGTTGGTATGTGTCAGAATTCAGAGCTATCTTTCTTGAGCTTGACTGGGGATTCTTAATGTACACAATGTCTTGAACACCTGTATCTTCTCTTTCAGTCAGATCAGTGCACTGGCTTGCAGGGCTTCCTGATTTTCCACAGCTTTGGGGGAGGGACTGGATCTGGTTTCACCTCTCTGCTGATGGAGCGCCTCTCGGTTGACTATGGGAAAAAATCCAAGTTGGAATTCGCCATCTACCCTGCGCCTCAGGTCTCGACAGCTGTTGTGGAGCCCTACAACTCCATCCTGACCACCCACACCACTCTGGAGCACTCTGACTGTGCCTTCATGGTTGACAATGAGGCCATTTATGACATTTGCCGTAGGAACCTGGACATTGAACGCCCAACCTACACCAACCTCAATCGCCTCATTGGTCAGATAGTATCTTCCATTACTGCTTCCCTTAGGTTCGATGGTGCCTTAAACGTGGACCTTACTGAATTCCAGACTAACCTGGTGCCTTACCCTCGTATCCACTTCCCTCTGGTGACGTACTCCCCGATTATTTCGGCGGAGAAGGCCTACCACGAGCAGCTGTCTGTGTCTGAGATCACCAATGCCTGCTTCGAACCCTCCAACCAGATGGTGAAGTGCGACCCACGGCACGGCAAGTACATGGCGTGCTGCATGCTGTACCGTGGGGATGTGGTGCCCAAGGACGTCAACGCCGCCATCGCCGCCATCAAGACCAAACGTAGCATCCAGTTCGTGGACTGGTGTCCTACTGGATTTAAGGCAAGTCTCAGTTCCAGTATGATTTCTTAGACTTCTCATTCACTGTCCTGGGTGTATGGAGTGTGTTTGTTCTGAGCTGCCCTGTTAGGTACCTGGTTTGTATTCTGAGACGTGGAGATTTAGGTTCTCGTGCAGAGCTGTTTTGTGAGAAACACATTTTAATCAACTACTGTTGTCTGACTTTGATTATTGTCGTTGTCAAACACCACAAAGAAACTCATGGTCTCTTCCACATCTCCTGTAGGTTGGCATCAATTACCAGCCTCCCACAGTGGTTCCTGGGGGCGACCTTGCCAAAGTCCAGCGGGCAGTCTGCATGCTGAGTAATACCACAGCCATTGCTGAGGCCTGGGCTCGCCTGGACCACAAGTTTGACCTGATGTATGCCAAACGTGCCTTTGTTCACTGGTATGTTGGAGAAGGGATGGAGGAGGGGGAGTTCTCAGAGGCTCGGGAAGATTTGGCTGCACTTGAGAAAGATTATGAAGAAGTGGGCACAGACTCGATGGATGGAGAAGATGAAGGTGAAGAATATTAAATCCGACAGTGAATTGCAAGTCTTTGCCATTTTACTGCCTCATCAGTAGCAATGTAAATCATGTCAACTGATTGGAATAAACTTCTTTAATCAAGAACTTTGGTAGTGTCCAAACACTGTGTATACTCATCAACTATATGCAGTCAGCAGTTGAAGAGATGGGATTCCTTTCTGAAGAAGGTAGCTGAATAAAATAACCATGCTATAGTTCAGTCAGTTCTTGTCCTTAAGGCATTGCTGTTTGAAGAGCTATTAGTGCCCAGAACATGAGACTGGAGCTTTTTATTAGGTTGTGTCAGGTATATTTTTTCCAAGGCCTTAGAGCTGGTGTCACAAGAGGCAAAAGGAGATGTGTTACCCATAAAAGATGCAAAACCTTGAAAACTGAAGTCTGTTTGGGTTAGTTGTCTCCTATTCTTAGATTTAGTGAGGGCTAGTAACTCAGAGATGCAGTAACCTGGATGGGAGAAGATGCCCAGGAAGGTTGTGCCATAACATGAGGAACCTGCCACTGTAGCCAGAACCTACCTGAACAGTGGTTGCTCTTGTGTTGCTGTGTCCTCCCACAGAAGGAGCTGGAGTCCTTGTCTGCAGCTCTCTAGAGTTAAACTTTGCCTGATGCTGTCTGGAGAAAAATCTCTGGGTTAACTGACCACAGTTAAACACCTTAGTTTCCCCTAAAACTAAATCTTTTGCAGAATTAGTTATTCCATGGGTTCAGATATGAATGCTGCCATCCTTCTGTGTAAGCTGATGGAACAGGACAGGATTTGGCTAATCAGGTTTATCTTCAGATGTGAACAGCTTCTGTCTGAAACCTTCTGCATGGACTGAGTGGGGGCCTAGGCACACAGTGAACCACAAAACAAATAACTTCACTCTTGTAGAACTGGATGACTAAGGAATCTTCCCCCACAGCAATGCCAAAGATGGAATAGCTAAATCTTAAAATGATGATTGAATACTGAATGTGATTACAGGTTACCAAAGTCTGACTCCAAAATGAGATTTAGGCTGGAGAATTCTCCCCATCTGATTTCAAACTTCTTCATATTCCTTCTGATTTAATAGCAGAAGATTATTCAGGCCAAGCCTTGAAAGCTGTTAGTTGCAGATGTACACAGCTGCTTGGCAGGAGTCTCAGCTGGAGTATGTGGGTTTCCCAAACTCCCTTCTGCATGGAAGCTTCAATGCTCAGATAGTGCTGCAGTATCTGACATCCCCTCAATGTGGGGCCTTTTGCCTGGTCCCAGTTGCCAGGACTTGTTCTAGGTGGGGGTGTCACCTGTAATTTAGAGTAACAGGCTCCTGCTGTTGATGGAATGTCCCAGAACAACCTGGTCTCTGAGAGCTGACCAGGAATTGCTTTGCTCTTGTCCTGGATCACTTTTTTTTTTTTTTTTTTTTTTCAGCCATTGCATTGAGTCAATCTGATTTGAAATTCTTGGAAATGGAAGTTACCAATTTTACAAAGAACAGTTAGTGCTTTATCACCTCGATGGTTGTTTCAGACAGCCAGCCCTTCTGTGGTGCAGAATGTGTGGCAGTTGCACCTCCTGCCATTCAGCACAGCTAAGTGTGGCCAGTGTTTCAGTGAGTTTCTCATTTGTTTGTCCTTGTGATTTTTTTGTTCCAGGGTAGACACAACTGTCATGAATTTGAAGTCCTGTTGATTAACATATTTTCCTGCTTACTGGTTGATTAAGCAAATGTGTTTGGTGGTGCCAAGTGACAGACACATTTATTTCAGTCAGAACAACTTCATGACAGCAAGCATTCAGGTTTCAATGGGATGGCAGTGACCAGAGAGAAATGTGCACAGGGCTGTTTGATGCCTTGCAGGTATCAGATTTTTCACCCTAAAGATCCTGTATTGCCAGCAGATCATGGAGAGTGCTCTGTGCCACAAGTGCACCACCATAATTTCCTTTGGAAGTTAATTGTGTTGGAGTTGTGGGTTTCTGACCTGGCCTTCAGTGGGATCTTTTAGCAGTGATTTGGCTTTCCTGTGAGGAATGTGGTTTAATTTGAAGCCTGCCCTATTCTCTCCTGCAAATAGTGTCTGGATTTTACTGCACTGTTGGATTACTTGTGTTGAGGCCACTTCCTCTGTGGTGGGAATTGGCTCATGGTGTCTGTTTTATTCAGACATATATAGTGATGAGGCTGTGCCAGGCACTCAGCAGCCATGTAAAATCCTTGTGCATGTAGAATGCTGAGCTCTGAAAACCTGGGAATCTCATTCTCTGTAGGCATTAGATGAGAAGCATTATGCTTTTATTTTTAAAAGTAATGTGTAACATTACTTTGAGAAGATGTAATTTGCAGCATGATGGGTGGAAGGTTTCACAAGAGATACTCTCACCTGGTAGCCATGGGACTGATGCTGAACACACATTATACATTTTCAGCCTGCATCATACTTGAAACTTCATCATATTAGTATTAAGAAACCCTGTTGCTTTAGCTAGTGGGCAGCTGCTCTCTGTGTAGGCATGTGCATGCTGAGCTAAGATAAGATAGCGTTTTTCTCAGATATGAAGCCAAGATAATTACAGCAGGAAAATCCTGCTAAAACTGCTCTTGCTTCAGTGAGCTGCAGAAATCCTTAAACATGTTCTAATTGCTGCCTCTATGGTTGAATTAACAAATGTGGTTCTTCCGCTTCCTGAAATGTACAGATCTTGCGCTGAATTAAAATTTGAGTGCGAAAGTGTGAACTTCTGAAACTTGCAGAGGTTGATGTTAGCTGTCACTTTATGGAAATTACTTGCTTTGTTCTCTGAAAGCCTTTCTCTAATTCTGTATTTTAAGTGTTGTTTTCTTTGATAAGAAATGCCCATACTTGTGCTTTGCACAGTCATGTGCCTGTTTGCACTGGCAGAAGTGCAGGCATTATCCACTGGTAACTAAATATATCTTTACCTGTGTGGTGACACAGCTTTCTCCAGTATTGAGATTGGCAATTAATAGCTCCCACCTGACAGAATAACTTGGGTGAGTCATGAGGTGGAGGAGGAAATGAGTTGGAGTCATGGCGGTCACTGTGAACTTTGTTGTAAATTCTGGTGTTATCTGTAAGATCTGTTCTAGGATGGTTCTGGTGCTGTTCCAGGAGAATGCAATGCAGCAAAATTTGATTTCTACCCACTCTGCTCTCTGAAAAAGCAATCTGAATCCCCTTTAGTGTGCTAATATCTGTATTATATATAATTATGTACATTTTTGATTTCTATAGTAAGCATGTCACAGTGTAATTGGATGATAAAACTCGTTTAGGCAGCAGAGGTAACATAAGCCCACAGCTACAAACGCCTCTACCTCCTTCCTACAGATAAACTGATTTTAAGCAGTATCAGAAATTTTGTGCCTCAGAAACTTAGTTCTGTCAAATACGTAACATTCACCCATTCACTCATTCCATTACTTTATGCCCACTTACAGGAGCATGTTTGCACAATTTTTGGTTATTTTGTCCCAGGCCTTCAGCCTCCCTAGGCCTTGTGGCACTCTACTGCTGCTCTACTCTGGCAGATTCCCCAAGACAAGCCAGGCAGGCATCATTCTGTACTGACTCTGCTTTGCAGTGCAGACCCTGTGAACACTGTAACAGCAGAGATCTTGGGAGCTGCAGCAGCCCTGCTGCTGTGCTGCTCTGTGTCCATTGCCCCTGGGCTCCAGTGCCTCTTCTCTGCCAGATGAACCTGCCTGCCTTTGCAACAGGCCATGGTTTCCTGTGTGTAGGAGATAATGCACAGAAACAAAGCTGATGTCACTATTTATAGTGCAGAGCTATTTCAGTGCAGTGGGGTGGGTTTTTCATGGGTGTTGCTGAAGTTTTGTAGCAATTGCAGATTACAATTATTTTGCAGGTTTTTTCAATCACAGAATGGGTTTGGGTTGGAAAGGACCTTAAAGCTCATCTCATTCCACCCCCTGCCGTGGGCAGGGATATCTTCCACTATCCCAGGTTGCTCCAAGCCCTGTCCAACCTGGCCTTCAACACTTCAGGGATGGGGCAGCCACAGCTTCACTGGGCAACCTGTGCCAGGGCCTCAGCACCCTCACAGTAATACCTTTGAAGTAATGTTTCTTTTATAACTCCTAAAAGTTAAGGAAAAAAATGAGTCTGGTACTAAATGTGGAAATGTCATATCCTGGATAGGACCTGTGAGCTGCTATGGTTGTAAAAACACAGGGTCTTCTGTCAGGGAAAAAGATACTGAATTAGGTGACTCCTGATCTTGCCAATTTTGTCATGTTTATAAGGAATTACTTCAAATAAAAAAGCATTTTCTTTTGAACTCCAAAAACAAGGACTGGGCTTATAAGTAAATTCAGCAGTTAAGAGCTGAATAACAATTTTCCATCATATTACAGGACTCCCTGGAAGGGCTGTAGTGGTTATCTTGGGGAGGTAATAATGATTAATCCCCTTCGCTGTATCTGGTTTGATCTAGAAGGAATACTAATAGTGTAACTTCCAGGCTGTGCAGAGACTTTGATCTACAGATTTCTCCTAAAAGTTGGGCAAGCAGATTAAAGATGTGGAGGCTGAACTGGCTGTTAATGGGGAAGTGAATGAGGGCAAAATGAAGTGGGAAAAATTACATCACTCTGAAGGTTTTGTAGATGTTGGCTGACAAGATGCTAAGAATACCAGGATACTAAATTTAAAAATAAAATAAAAAAGGGGGGGAGGGGGCAAGAATCACATGAGGAATGGTGGTGTCTGTGGAGCTTTTCAGTTGAGTCAATTAAACACTGGTCTCCATCTTTTTGCTGTCATGTCCCTGTTCCTTGGCTTTCTGTGAACTCTCTTTTGCATGGCCAGCTTCATGTGGTATGAAACATATTGAGATGTTTAAAGATATTCTTAGACCTCAAGATATTACCCTGTTTTCTCAGTCTTCTAGCTGTCTTTCAGGAGTAGGTTTCCTGCTTTTTTGCAGCATTGTTTTGTTCTTCCTGGTCTGTGTCAGGAGGTTGGAGTACTTGGGCACAAAAAGTTAATATTTTTTCCCAAATGCTTCTTAGAAAACAATAGCTGTAAATACTAAATTTAAAGATTCAGAAAACATTCCACAAACATTGAGGAGTTACTTTTTTCTAATGCTGAACAGTTAATTAGAAATTCAGAGCAACTTGGGAAGTCTTAAGTGAATTACTCTTTATTAGAAGAAAAGGAGGTGGATCTGAGTCCCTTTAAACTGAAGCATTGCAGTGCACTGGATGTGCTCATCTTGGCTTTAAGAACTACTTCAGGCTTCTGTGTGACATGAGTAAGTGTATGAGTGGTCTCTCACCTTTGGCTCAGTATGTGCAGCTGTGATTGAGACATCAGCTGTGAAGCTGAGGGAGGAACAAGGTTTAAACCTTTCTTTGGGAGTTTCAAAAAGTGGGAAGCAAGTCCCAATCACAGGCAGGAATATCAAAATTCACTTTATAAGATTGGGGCTGGAGATCAGATGTTAAGAGAGAAGTTGGAAAAAAATGTTCCAGATGGCTTTGAAGTTTGTGTCCATGTGGATCCAATCAGGGCTCCAGAAAGGCTACCCCAAATGTGTTGTTTTAGGCATTTCTGCCCCTTCAGCTCTGCTTCTTTTGGGAGGTGATGGCTGATGTTGAACTGCCATCACACTGTGCTGAAGGCCTGCTTGTGGCTTCCTCCTAAGTTGCAGTTCTTTTATCTCGAAATAGTTCTGGATTGAAATGGTGAAATGCTGTGGCTGGGCTCTGTCTGCAGACCTTTGTCTGCTCCTTACACAGCAGTCAGCCCTACTACTGGGACACTGCATCCACCAGGTCAGGGATAGAGCTACTTGGGCAGTCTGTAACTCTCAAACTGTGCCTTTTGTTTAGTGGGTGAGATTGACGTTTCCAAGCACTGAATCTGTTAGAGTTAGCAGTAGCCTGAGCTATGTGTGCTGGGATCTTTTTGCAGTATCAAGGGGATTAGGAGAAGGAAGGTAAAGGGCAGAAGTGGGCCTTTTCTGTCCATTTTGTTGTTAGAAAACTTAGAGAAATACTTAATTCTAAGTGCCTGTTGTCAAGTCCAGGACTTGCTTTGGACTTCAGAAGGCTTAAACTGGGACAAATTCTTCTGTCTAAAATGGCTCAATCTTAATGAGAATTGCCTCAGAAGCAGCTGAGGGAGCTGGGGGGACTCAGCCTGGAGAAAAGGAGGCTCAGAGGGAGCCTTCTGGCTCTGCACAACTCCCTGACTGGAGGGGGCAGCCAGGATGGGGGTCAGGCTCTGCTCTCAGGGGTCAAGGCACAGGACAAGAGGAAATTACCTCGAGTGGTACTGGGGAGATTTAGATTAAATATTAATCTTTCCAAGAGTGGTTAAACACTGGCACAGACTGCCCAGGGCAATGGTGGTGGCACCATCCCTGGAAGTGTTAAAAAAACTTGTGGATTTGGCACTTGGGGACATGGTTTAATTGGAAAACATGGCCGTGCTGGAGGAATAGTTGGACTCTGATTTTGTTGTTTTTTGTTTTTTTTCAGTCTCAGTGTTTCTGTGATTTGTACCCTGCAGTTTTCATCCGTCCTTTCTCCAAGACAAGAATCCCTGAGTTTACTGGCTGTCAGTATTCCAGTTCCTGTTTCAGAGGTACCTGCTGTGAGGGACTTGTTGCAGAGCTTCAAATTAGGGAGGAATTCTAAGCAATGTTCTTCAATAAGTCTGCAAAGACCTTCAGCATCTTTGTGTTGCTTTTCCTTTTATTAATGCTCTGTGGCTGCAACTGTCAAATGCATTTCATGCTCTTACCTCACCACCACTTGCAAAAGCTGCACTTCAGTGGTTCTGCTGAGAGTGGGGATCTTTGTGGCTTTTCAGTTACTTCCAAACCCTGTTATGGAACCTGCCTTGGCTGGCTGCTGCTGGTGTGCAGTGTTCTCAACAGATTGCCATGTCCCACATTGAGCCTGGTGCTGTCCTCCAGCAGTTCTGGAGTTGAGTCTGGGCAATACTGCACAAGTTGCCACTGCAGTGCCCTGTGCAGAGTTATTTTTTTATGTGCATATATATATATATATATACACACACACACACACTTTAATATGTACATTGTATGTCTTACCTCCTGGCTATCACTATCCCTGTTATCTCACCTATGCAATCATATTTTCACTCGTACACTGCCCTTGGCACTGAGCTTTGTGTTAAATTTGGAAAAAAAAAATCCTTTCCTGCAGGAAGGGCCTAGTGTTCTTTTGTTCTCCCAAACTCAGTGTAGGGACCAGCTGGGTGCTGCAGCAGAGAACTGTGGGGTATTAGGGCTCATCTACAGCTGCTGTAGAACCACAGACTCCACTGTTCCCTGCTGACTGGGTCAGAATGGTTTCTGCCTTTTTTCTTCACAACTTCTGTGTTGTGTTTATGTGGAAGGCAGAGCCCATGCATGCATGGAAGTGTCCCAGTCACGTTTCAGTATGTTACAGAGCAGCTTCTGCCATTGTCCACAAACGCTTTTGCATCTGGTGTTAATGCCTTGCAATGAACATATGGCACCCAGAGATGGGGGTTCCTATTCCCTAACTTCCCTCATCATTCCAGCAAGTTACTGGCGCTTCCATGCAGAGTACTCCTGTTTCTTGTTTTATGTGTTGCTGTGTTTAGTGTTTATCTTCCTCTCTGTGTTTTCAAATTCTGTGCCTGTTTCTTTGCTTGTTCACTGCTGTTGCAGATCCTAGCAGAGTGTTTTGGCTCCAGCTTTGTCTATTAGAACATATGTGCACTGGCTTCGTTACTGTCACTGCCTGCAAGTACTTAATGTCTGGTAAGTGTCTGCATGTGTTGGATCTGCCTGATGAGCCTGAGGGGGAGCAGCTTGACCCCATACTGGTTTAGACTGTTTACTTTAGACTGGTTGTATTAAACACTCATACATGATCAGTGCAGGCACTTCTCTGAAGCATCTGTGTGCTGATACACCTTTTTTTTTTTTTTTTTTTTTTTTGCTAATCCTAGGTGCTGGCAGATCAAGAGTAGTCCTTACCGTTGTAATTGTGGTCACTAAAGGCTTTTCTTGTTTAATCTTGTACTTCCTTGTGACAGTTGCTCTGATGTCTGTTGGAGACTTCGCGTTTTTTAAATCATCTTCCTCCGATGTGTGTGGTTCCAGGTATGAAGACAGTAAGCCAAGATTCCTTTGTTAAACTCCCTCAGAACTCTGCATTTGGAGGCTTAATTTTTTGACTGTAAAGCTCCTAAGTTCTTTCCATTGCCTGGTTGCTTAATGCAATGCTTTCCCCTTTGGCTGTCTCCTGGTTCCCCAGCTGCTTTTAACCTGTGTCCCATCTCCCATACTCAGTATCAGTCTGCCTTGGTATGATTCATGTGGGTTCTTTCACTTTTGCTTTGCTGACGTTGGCACGTTTGTCATCAGCATTGGCTGAAATGTCTTCTCTGCCTTAATTCACATAGCTCTTGCACATTCCCCATTGTAGTCAAGTGATCTGCAACTATTTTTACACCTTTAAATCCCTTTTAGGAGCAGTTTTTCCATGGCTCTTTATCAGTGAATGAGTGTTTTAAAACCCAGGTTTTAACTTGGGTTTTAACCTTGTCTGTTCAGCCTTGGACTGTAAATTTTAGTGTATTTTAAGTAATGCACAAGTGCTTGGATGACTTTGTGTGTACTTGCTGATTGAAGCCTGGCTAGTAGCTTGGTGGGAGAGTGTGAGAGTGTCTCTCTGGAATGCAGGTGCAGTTACCTGGGTACAAGGATCCCTGAATCCTGTGCCATTGCCCAAGCTAATGAAGTGTCCTCACTGCCTTGGTAACGTCACCCCTGGTGTGTCTGAAAGTGAGCCCTGGAGCACGTCTGGGTAACCGAGGGGAATTTTGGCTGTAGCAGAGGCAGGAAGCCTGACTAGGAACAAGATTTGCTAATTAAACATTTTCTTCAGAAACTGCTTCTCTCCCTGCCTAGGCCCAGGGGCGTCCCAGCATCGTGGGAGGGGCAGGGGTTTGTTTGCGGTGGCACACACGGTGCAGTTGCACAGTGACAGGGGCTGTGCAGTGCTGGCACGGGGTGCAGTCTGCTGCCTTGTGCCGGTGGGGGGGTGGGGTTTCGTGCTGCTTCTGCTTGTCCTGGCAGAAACCACAGCTGAGTTCTGATCCTCCTTGGGGGACCAGTCGTGATGGTACTTTGTTTCTCTGCAACCCAAGGGCTGGGGTAGAGAAGGTGCATTTTCAGGTCTCAGTGTTTTTTCTAAGAAAAAGATAGGTTTTGTGGCTTTATACATTGTGACGAATCGTGTTTCCCAAGTTGCTCTGTTGTTACCACGGCCTCACTTTCTCAAGCATTGAGGCCTGGGGCTGAGCGAGTCACCCCAGGCTCCCAGTACAGTCGGTGCAGGGCAGCAAGGAGGGGGTTGGGTGAGTTTACTCTGACCTATTTTAGGCGCCTGCCTTAAGATAATGAACTTAAAAGCCTCACCCTCACCTCCTGTCAGTGCTCCACTGGTGGCAAGTCTCTTGTCAGCCTCCACACCATGAGAATCCCACCCTCTGCATGTCCCTCCTGGAAGCAGGTTATGTCCCTCACTGCTGTCTGTCACAAGCTGAAGTACAGGAAGATACAGCCCAAATTTCTTGAGTGTGAATCAGCCACTGCCCAAGAGCAAGGTGAGGCATGTGAAACAGCACCTCAGATCTGCCTTTCCAGCACTTCCAACAGCTGTGGTTTGCTTATCCTTATTATTAGGGTAGTCTTGGCAAGGATTTGGAGTAAGGCTTTCCTCAGCTTTAATAGCAGCTAATGATAGGGTAAGGGACTTAGAGAATTTTATTAATAAAAGTAATGCTGAGGGCAGTTGAACAACTGCAGGGAACCTTCCATATTTGCTCCACAAGCTCACCAGCTGTTCTTACCTGGCTGTTGACAGTCCCCACCTGACCTGTGTGCAGCTGGGGGACTTCTGTCCCTGGCCACTTGCTTCCACAGCCGAGGCTCAGGTTTCCTGCCTGCCCCCTCTGCAGGCCCCTGAGCAGGGTTTCCTGTACTGACATCTCCAACCTGAGCAGTTCAGAGCTGCTGGGGCTCTTTCGCTCCCCTGGACTGCAGAAGGAATCACAGGGAGCAGTGCAAAGAGGGACAGGGGCATGGAGGGGCAGCTTCTGGAGGAAAGGCGGAGACATACCAGGGCATCTCTAGATTAAAACTCATGGTTCTGTTGTAACAAAAATTGCCAGCAAAGTATCAAATTTCCCATCTGAATGCTGCTGCTGGGCCTCACCCAGGGCACAGTGTGACAGGCAGACTGGCCTGGTGTCAGAGCAAGATCCAGTGCAGTGTCTGAGCTGGGAGCTATGCTTTAAATGTCCAGAGCCTGATGTGTTCAGAATACTCCATAATTTTGACCAGGATCCCAAGATCACAGTGCCTTGTCACTAATAGCCCTGTTTCTTAAGGACTGATGTGCATAACCATCTCTGGGGGCAGCTGGAAAAGTAAACCCTGTCTCTAGCCTTGATGATGACACTTGGACTGTGCTGCAGGTTTCTACAGGCTGTTGGTTTGCCCAGGAAAACTGGTTTGGTTTGATCTGTCAGAGATTCTGCTTAGTAAATCTGTTTGTTCCCAGGAACCTATTTTCTTAAAGAGCAGAGAAGCTCAGCACCTCTCTCACTGCTCTGTGCTCCTCTAAACATGTAGAGCTTTAATTAGGCCAGATTGTGCTGGTGAAATTAGAGCTTTGGCTTCATTGGAGTTTCAACTCTCTATGTGGTGCTGATGGTCCCTGGACATGGTCGTACACCTCCTGGGCAGGATCTTGTCCAGCTTGGTTCTGGGTTATTCTGGAGTGGTGCTTGTGGAATGTTACCATGTTTCCCTGAGCACTGTCCATTGCAGAGCCTCTGGGAGCTGTTTACTTGGCTTTTCCAGTGTCCCAAGAGCAGATATCTTGTGTCTGCTCAGAAGTCCAGGGTATGGTGTTTCCTAAAGCTGCTCTTCTCAGTGTTCTGTTGTGCCAAGCCAATGGCACCAGCACTTGGTGGGTGCTGCAGTAGAAGCTCTTGCTGCGACACAGAATTAAAACAAACAGAAGGCGTTGGGTCAAGGGACTGGTATAGCCAGCCTTCATCTGAAGAGGAGAGCTGGTCTAGAATGGCAAGGGCAGATGCACAGAAGGGGGAAAGATTAACTTGCTTCTTACTCTGCTCTCATGAGACACCAATTGCAGAGTTGCATCTAGCTCTGGAGTTCCAAGCACAGGGAAGGGTGTGATGCTGTTGGAGTGACTCCAGAGTAGGCCATGAAGCTGATCAGAGGGATGGAGCACCTCTCCTGAGAGGGAAAGGCTGAGAAAATTTGGATTGTTCAGCATGGGAAAGAGAAGCTTTGGGGGAACCTTTCAGTATCTGAAGGGAGCCTACAGAAAAGATGAAGAAAGACTATTTAGAAGGGAATGCCTTCACACTGCCAGAGGACAGGGTTATATGGAATATTGGGAAGGAATTCCTCCCTGTGAGAGTGCTGAGGCCCTGGCCCAGAGCAGCTGTGGTTGCCCCATCCCTGAAGTGTCCAAGGCCATGGTGGACAGGGCTTGGAGCAACGTGAGAATAGTGGAAGGTGTCCTGCCCATGGCAGAGTGTGGAACAAGATGAGCTTTGAAGTCCGTCCCAGCCCAAACCAGTCTGGGATTCTGTGATCTTCCTTGCAGTGTCTGAGTCAGGTACATAAATGAATGCAAACAAGTCAATATAGGCTGTGTGAATAAGGTGCCCCAGGCAGGTGATGGCTGGTGCAGGAGAATGAAGGGAAAATTTGCACTAGTAGGAAAGTTCACAGTATGGTGCCCATCCAAGAAAACACAGAAGATTTGCTAAATATTCCTCCAGGCTGAGGGGACTATTGCAGTCAGATGGTGTGTGAGGAGGTCTGTGCTGCAGCAGTGTGTAAAGGGACACTTAGATTTAAATAGTTCTAAACAGATACTCTGGAGCTCACAGCTGGGTGAGGATAGATGAGTTGCCAAGAATAAATCCCTGATGTAGTGAAGAAAGCTTGGCTTCAGTTGGAAGCCTTGGCATTCCTCACCTTGAGCCAACACTTTTGGATGGCCTTTGCACTATGTTTTGGAGTCCTGGTCCCTTTTTTCTCACTGTCCCTGCTTGGTCCCTGCCAGCCCTGCATCTGCTCCTGGGTTAGCCCTGAGCTGCAGCAAATGGGGGAATTCTGTCCACAGGGCACCAGTGGAACAGGCTTGGAGAAAGCCCATCTAATAAAGGGTGTCTATTAATGACAGTCAACTGAACCGTGGAGAAAGAATATCTGTGCTCTCATTCCAGCCGAGGGAAATTGGCTTTGATTCCTGCAGTTTGTGCCTCTAATACTTGGGGAATTGGGTTTCTAAGCCAGACAGTGCTGTGCCACACTAATCCCCTGAACAGAACAAACACTGCAGATGTCACAGCAGAAGGAAGAAATAGAGAAGGCAACATGCAAAAGTACTCATTTGTGGTGATGAAGTGTTTTTGTTAGCAGGTAGCAAGGTTAGCAGGAAAGACAAGTAGGATGCCTGATGGGATACACAAACCCTCCAGGGCTTCCTGCTTACCTTAAATCTCCATCTTATCCACCCCTGAGCCACTGCTCTCCCTTGAAGGCACCTGTTTTTTTATCCCTGGGACATCCCTTGATCTCCTTGCTCTGCTCATCTTCAGATCTCTGTAGCAAATGCTTTTTCTCCTCCATCAGAACTACCTAAGTAAGACACCTGTGTCTGAGTGGTTTTTCATCATAGCCCCATGGGAGGCCTTTAGATGTGACAGAAATAGTGAAATAGTCCTGCTGACTGTGGTCCTTCAGATCTGATAAAAGGAGTCCTCGGGGAATCATTGCAGAAATGGATTTATTTGTGGAACACCATAATCCACTGTTGTTCAAACATCCCCACACAGACACTCAAACCCAATGTTGTAAAGGTAGTGGTCCCTGCCAGAGGCCCTCAGGTTTGGGATGTGCTGCAGACCAGTTGTTGGAAGGTGATGTGTATACCAGCTAAGTATTCTTTCCAGAAGGTGATGGCCCAGCACAGTCCCTGAGCCCAGGGTTGGGATGGAGAACAGCCTGTGTTGCCGGGGTCAGAGCTGGTGCTTTGTCCTGTGCCCTTGGCAGCCTTCTCTGAGCCGTGGCCAAAGTCCCCAGGCTGTGGGTCCTGCTCCTCTGTATCCCTCAAGGTGACAGCTCAGAGGGATTGCTCCCTTTGACACTGCCTGCACACATGCTTTATGAAAACTGTGTCTGCTTCCTTTTTTTCCCCTCCATTTTAAAGTGAGGAGAATAATTAGGTTTATCCTAAACTGGTCCTGAGCACTTTTACAAATTTTTGATTGACTGTGAGCAGGAGCAGCAGGGTGGAGAGCTGACAGATTCCTCCTCATCGCATCTCCTGGGGACAGTGTTCCTCTGCCGTGGGAGCAGCTGCATGCTATGGAGCTGATGCCATGAGCGTTCCCACTGTGGCAGCATGCAGTGGGGTAAACTGAGGGAGGGCCTCAGTGCCTGCTCTGGAACTCGGTGGTACTTCCCTAGCCACAGCAGTTAACAGTGGACGCTTTTCTGAGATTTAGTGGAAATTTGAAGCCAGTAAGAGAAGTTTTTCAAAAAATGACACCCTGAGCATTGTGTGCACATCTAAAGCGTTGCAATTATTTAATTGTCGGATGTGAGAGCACCTGGGTTGGCAGCGCTCTGGACCGGCGGCTTGAAGTACCGAGGGTGACTTTGTGCCTTCAGGGCCCGCGTAGCCCCGGTTCCGGGGGTGTGGGCGTCTCTCGGGGGTCCCTCGGGCCCGGGGGCGGTGCCGGGGCGGGGGGGGGTCGGTCCGGGGGCGGGGCCGCCCCCCTTCCCTTCCCCCCCCCCCCCCCCCCCCCCGCGCACGTGCGCTACGTGCGGCGCCTGCTGCGGCTGGGCCGCCCGTCCCCCGCCCGGCACCGCCCCCCAGTCCCGGCACTGGGGCCGGGACCGCCCAGTGTGGGACCCCCGGCGGGAGGAGCCCCGGTTACCGCCGGGGCATGGGGGGAGTGTGTGTGCAGCTCGCCGCGCTCCCTCGGACCGGGAGCGCTCCTTTGCCCCCGCGCTGCCCGGGGCCGGCGGGCAGGACAATAGCTCGGCTCCCCCCGAACAAAGGGGCCGGGCCGGGGCCGCGGGGGCTCCGCGGCCGGGGCAGACAATGCGGCCGCGCGGAGGCGAACGGCCCCGCCCCTCGCGTTACGCGGCTCTTGCGCAGCCAATGGCGACGCGCGGAGATGCTCTTTAAAAAAAGAAGCGCCGGCCGTGGTCCGCTGTCAGCTGTGCGGATCCCTCCGCGCATGTAAACACAGCGCCGGCGGCCCCGCGAGGGGGGGCGGGACGGACCGGCCGGGGGCACGGCGGGAGGGGAGCGCGGCCCCAGGGGCCTCCCCGAACCAGCGGTGCTGGGGGGAGCGGCCGCAGCGCGCCCGGGGCGAGGGGACGCGCACAAAGGCGGCGGGAGCAGGGGACGCGGAGCTTCGGCCCGGCGGGCCGGGAGGAATCCCCAGCGGCCGCTGTGAGGGGGGCCTCGCTCTCCGCCGGGGCCCGTGTAGCGGGCGTGGGATCGGCGTCGCGCGGGCCGGGCCGCGCTCCAGAGGAGCCGCAACTGCCTCTTACCCCCGCCCCCAGCGGGCCCTCCCCGGTCCGGCCCCGCGCCCCCTCACAAAGGCGCGGGCGGGGCGGGGCAGCCGCGCCCCCCTCCCCTGCCCGGGCCGGGCGGACTCTTTTCCCATCCCCGGCCCCCCCGCGGACGCGCACGGAGCCCGGCGGCTCCGGAGATTGTTCGTAGCGCGGAGCGGAGCGGCCGCCCCGGCCGGGCCATGGCCGAGTTCTTGCCCCCGCCCGAGTGCCCCGTCTTCGAGCCTAGCTGGGAGGAGTTCGCGGACCCCTTCGCCTTCATCCACAAGATCCGGCCCATCGCCGAGCAGACCGGCATCTGCAAGGTGCGGCCGCCGCCGGTGAGTGCCCGCATGGCGCCGCCGGGAGCGGCCTTTGTGTGGGGCCCGGCCCGGCCCCCCCCCGGCCCGCGGCCGCGCAGGTGACCCCGGGCAGGCGGGGCCGCCCCGCCGCCCCTCGGAAGTTTCACCGGCCGGGGCTGAGGGCACCGAAGGGACCGACCGCTCCCTCCGCGAAGTGGCTCCCAAGTGTCGGAGCTCCCACTGGGGTAGTCGCCGAAGCGGCCGTGGAGGGAGCGGGGGCGGGGGGACAGCTGCCCCAGACAGGCCAGGCCTCGGCCCGGCTCCCGGGTTTAGCCGGGGCCTCGCGCCCAGAGCAGCCCCGCCGAGCCCCGGAGGAGGTGCCGGGGTGCTGCCCTCCATGTTGGCATTGTGGCGGTGTGGGGCCGGGGGCGGCGGGGAGCGGGTCCCCCCGGCCCCGCCGCGGCCTCCCCGGTCTCGGCGCACTTTTAGCACAGGGAAATGTTTCTCAAGTTGGACAAGACCAAACTCCGCAGCCGTGAGTTTGGCTGGTGGCTCTGCGAGCTGAAGCCTAGACAGACATGGCCACCATTTTAGAATGCAATCCACAGTGGGAAGAAGTAGTAAGCCTTCATCATCATCATCTCGACCGATGGTGTAATAAGCTCAAAACTAGGGTATGAATTCTGATTTCCCCTTGTTGGTCGACTCAATTTA
Source organism: Cinclus cinclus (assembly GCF_963662255.1). Classification (NCBI taxonomy): domain Eukaryota; kingdom Metazoa; phylum Chordata; class Aves; order Passeriformes; family Cinclidae; genus Cinclus; species Cinclus cinclus. The sequence continues at coordinate 6,409,023 of NC_085072.1, forward strand.
CTAAGAAATGCTGTGACGATCTTAAGAACCGTAGTTTTGTGTAGTCAGAATTGTTAGTTTGTTTAAAGGTATGAACACCCACACTGGTGAGAAGAGGGCCTTCTCAAAGTAAAAATCTAATTAAACAATGTGTGAATCATCTTTATTTTGAGTGAATTGCTCTTCCCCTTATTGGAGAGTGGTGCGAGTCTTGGGGTGGTGCAGCAGGGCAAGGCAGTTAACATGACTGCAACAGCTAGAATAGAATGCTAAACAGGCATTGAGCCTACATCTCCATCAGCAAGGGGTAGACTGTAGACTGAAGTTTCGTGAGGGAGACTTTGACTTTCAAAGAAATAATGTTCAGAAACACACACTTCTGACTTTTGTGTTTTGGTTGTTACTGGGACTCCTATTGTGTCCATCCTTTTCCTTCTGAATTAAAATAGTAACTTGCTGACTTAGTGTCTGAGGTGGCAGAAATGTTTGTAGCAGAGTGAATAATGTGAATCTTGCTGGAGAAAAAGGAAGATGTTTCAGCTCTCTGGAGAAAGAACCCTGATTGCTGTGTGAAGACTGCTCTTGAATTTGTGTCCTGGTAGAATGTGCTAGGGCTTCTTTTCATGCAGGGCAGCCAGATACTCAGAGTTAAGGGTGGAAGATGGTTTTGTTACAGAGTCACTGCTGAAGTTGTGTAGTATTTTTTAGTAGATGTTCTGGGGTTTTAAGTTGCCAACAGTGTTTCAGCAACTGTGACAAGAACTGCTTTTTTTGTTTGGTAGGGTTTCTTGGGGGAGTTGTTAGTTTGTTTGGGTGTTTCTGTTTTTGAAGGGGGTCTTTATTTGTTTCAGAAACATGTCATCTAAAAAAATCCCATCTTTCTTAGCTGCTTGTGTAAAAAGCCAAAACTGTATCAGAACGCTACTTGTAGGATGTTATCTATAAATCAACAGCCCTCCAAAGTACTGAATTACTTATTGCAATTGTGTTTCCAGCTGCTCTCATCTACTCTTCCTGAAGGAGCAGGTATTGCTCCAGATACTACACCAGGTATTGTGCCTTCCTGGCCATGTGATCAGCTCTTTGAGTGTATTTAGAAGCTGGATGAAAATAGTGGGAGCTGCTGAGAGCTGAGCACGGGTGGTTCTGTGGAGCCTGGCTTTGGTAGAGCTGAGCTCCCATGGCTTTATCTGCCCTGGATAATGCCTGGGATGACTTGTGAAGTGCGTGGTTGGTTCAGCGGCCTGGAGCATAGAGGGAGCTCTTCCAAAGCGACCAGAAAAGCCTTTAAGTTGACGTAGTTCCTGGCCTTGCCCCTGCGATCAGGAGCCGCAGTGAATATTCAGTTATTGTTCTTTTTGATGTAATTGAGGGGTCTGTAATACCGTGAGCTAAAGACTGTACTACCCTTTGCACAACGGTGTGTGTGTGTTCCAGCTGGATGCCGTGTTTGGTGATGGCTGAGGTTTGGAATCTTCCTGCATCCAAGGGAATCTCTTGCCGGCGTGCGCAGTCTGGTTACGTGCCGGGAAGCAGGTAGGCAGCACCATGAGCTGTCAAGATCTGTGCCGAGAGAGGAATTTAAAATTCGATGATTGGACTGGCATTATTTTAGCTTAAACTCTGCTGTGTAGTTATCAGCAGATGAATTTGTGTTTCTGTATCTGAGCAGCAGTATGGAATAATGTTGTGTGAGACTGGTGGTGCCCAGCTGTAGCTTCCCCGTTTGCTTGCGGCCAAGTCCTTGTTCCAGAACTGGCTTTGATGCTCCAGCACTGGAGAGTGCACAGGAGAGCTCCATGGGCTCTGAAGGATTGGCAGCAGGGCTTTCTGTGGTCCCTTTCTGCTGGTATTAGCTGGGAACCAGGTGGGCCCAGAGAAAATCACGCATGTGGTGGCTTCTTGTGTGGCAGCTTTGGAGGACAGTGACCTGTTTAGTGAGGGGATCAAGGTAGCTGATGTGCAGAAGACATCTGGGTGGAAAACTGAGTATTTTGGGTGATTCAGTGCATGTTCACAAGATGAAAGAACATCCAGGAATATAACAGGAGGTGCAATTTCTGCATTGCAGTTTCCAGTTGAGCACTCAAAAGTTTTCTTCCCCTCCATTTCCAGTTCAGTTTGTTCCAGCCATCACCAATGACTGAGTTTTGCTCTTACTTGGGGTTTCTGAGATACTGCAGTGACTGGTGGAGGGTACAGCTCAGTGGCACTGTTCTCTGTGGCTTTTTGTCAGCAGTGTGGAGCATGAGTAGAGTCCCAGTGGCGGCAAGGTGCTCGGATGGTGGTTGCTCCTGGTAGTTAGTGGCCTGCATAAAGTAGAGATTTAAATTTGAGTCTGTTGTGGATCTGTGGGGGAAGGGGCAGCTGGATGCAGGAAAGTGGGTGAGGTACAACTTTTTTGCAGTGCATCATGTACCATTTTGTAATTAGAATTTTCTTCTATGAACCAAAAAACATCTTTTATTAGGATTTCTTCATTTAAATGGTATCTGGTAGTATGGAATAGACTAAGTTTACTCCAAAACTTGGCATGTCAACTGCTGGCCTTATATTCTAAAAGGCCTTTGCAGAACATGTGATAGATCTGCAAATCAGTGGGAGCATTTAGGGGGTCAAATGAAGAATTGCTTGAGAGTGGAGTTGTTCTTTAAAGTAGGCAGTTAATAGTAATTAATGGAAGCAAACAGTCTTACAAATGTGAAGCTTAGCTTCAAGAGTTAATGGTTACATGTGGACCAGGAGTGATATCAAATGCTCCAAGCCTTTCCTGAAGATGGACTCTTCCTTCACTTTGTTGCATCATTGCTTTGCAGTTGTGAAGAAATAACAAATAATGTTTGTTTAAGCCTTACTTAACCATACAGATGCATTTCAAAATACACAGTATTGTACAATGTACTAGAAACATCATAACTTTCCCAAGGCCAAGCATGAAAATTGAGAATGTCCAGTCTAAATTTCATTGCTCTAAATAACGTGAATTTGGAGAAGTACTGTTAAGACTTCCAACGAAATTAAACCAAGCACTTAAATATTCAAAAGTCTGTATTAGCAGAGCTGGAATTTTGAAGGAATTGACACTGGAGTTATCAAAATTATTGACTGTCAGTTTTTAGTAAATCCTGGAATACTGGTGAACTTGAGAACAGGGAGAAATAATTTTCGTAATGGTTTATGTTCTTTGTGGGTGCAAGAGTTGAGCCCCTCTAGCTCCAGAGTGCAAGAACGTCTGGAATAGTCCCAGACAGGAACTTGGAAGATGATAGTATGGAATACAGTTGTATGAACACTACTGTGGTCAAATTAGTTCTGTTTTTTTCCATGAGACCAGGTATTTGTTTAATTCAGTTGTGTTGTCATTGTCTGATATCTAGAAATTGTGTTCAATATTCTAATTATGAAAATTACCATTGTGCAAAATTAATACACAAAATCACAAATTATTTCAACTACTAATGAGTGTTTGTAATGAAGAATCCCTTTCTAATGGTGTCTCACAACCTCAAGCCAAGGGTATGTAATTTGCATTGCAAGTCTAAAAGAGCAAAAGCTGTGATTCTGAATGGAGTTATGGTGGTCGCTTTAGAGGGATTCCAGTTGCCCAGTAAACAATAGATGTTGTGAAACAGTAATCACTTAAGTAGGACTCAATGAGAAGGCTTACCTTTGGAACAAAGGAGCATAGAGCATCTTAGAGGAGGAAGGAGTGTAGAAAAATAACTAGATGCCTGTGAAAGCAGTGTAATGGTGGAATGGGAGCTCTGGATAAGCCAGTGCATGCAGCTCTAGAGTTTCTCAGTGATAAATGGGGGGATTTTACCTCTGTGGCAGCACAAGAGTAGAAAATTCTGCATTCAGGATTCTGCATTTGCTGGAGGATTTTAAAAAGATTTGACAACTGAAGAGGGCACAGAGAAGCATCAGAAAAGTCTGGCACATGGCATAATGAATTTTGAAATATTTAATGTTAGCAGAGCCTGAGTGGTGAAACCTAAAGGCTCAGGGCTTGGTAGAACTAGACCCGATCCTTCAAGGATATATTTTGAGGAGCAACATTGATTTAAATGTTTAGACCTCTTAAGGTCTGTTTAGGCTTCTCATTCAGCTGGTTGCTTGATTTATTTTCATTTTTATGGAGAAACAGAAAACACAAAACAAAAAACCGATTCAGTTTTGGAGCAGCTTGACTGAGGGTTCTGGCAATGTGGTCCTGGAGCCATGAAACAAACCACCACTAAAACAGGAAATAATGCAGAGAATTGCAGTACTTTGTCTGAAACAGGAAGCTGATGGTGATGGTCCTTCAGATTTGATAACACAGAGAAGCTCAGTCAGTTGATTTTATCAAAAAGAAAACACAGAAATAACTTATTTACAACGCGTAAGTGAACTTTAGTAGGAGAAACCAGAGGTGCTGCCAGTCTGTCAGTCCCTGCGAGCCAAGCCTGAGTTGCTGGTCCTGCTGAGCAGGGGCCAGGCTCAGGTGAGTCAGGAAACAGCATTTCTGACTGAGGGGATCAGCTGGAAGGGGAAACGGAAGGATGGAAAGTGGTGGCTCTGCCACTTTGGGAATTTTGGGATCAAGAATGAATGGGGTTTTGGGAGGGGAAGAGATATTTTAGTGCTGAGGTTCCTCTTCCCCTCCTGTTCCCCCTGTCAATTCATGTGAAATGTAGGTCAGCTACCAAAGGTCATTAGGAAATACTGGCTTTAAATGAAAAACTTGTCATATCTATCACAGGGGTGATATTGTAAAATTAAGTAAATTCAGAGTAGGTTATTTACTGATCTCTAATTAGCAGGAAAATCTGCAAAAGAATAATTCTTTTTATTTTATTATTTATTTTACTAATGGCAGTGGCCATGCACAGAGGTCACCATGGTTGCTTTCTGCTCTTCAGGAACACTGCAGCATTGGGGTGGGCTTAAGTGGCAATGAGAATTTCCTCTCCTTGCTCAGTTTCTTTCAGTGAGGGATTTTCAACACACACTCTTCAGCTCATTGAAAATTTAAGATGAAAGAATTTAATCCAGGACTTTCCATATGGGGTAGGAATAACATAGATAGAATTTCTGTAGTTTTTTGGTTAACTTAAGACAGTCAGGTAGCAAATAGCTGGAAATGGAGTTTAAAAGTAAACATGGCTCCCTTGCCCAGCATTGAAACCAAAGCTGCCAGTGGAAGAAGCAAACCCTGCCACGTATCCGTTAGGACATGCTTGCTGTCAATCCCAGATGACTGGGTTATGTCTGAGATGTGCTGGGGGGAATGCTGTGTCCATGCCCACAAGACCAGGTTGAGTGTTTTTAGAAGTCAGGATGAAACTTGTGAGATCATCTAGCCTGCTGCCCTTAGGAGTGTGTGAGTGAAAGGTCTTCCTTGGGAGCAGGTGCTTTTCCTGGGATGGTGAATCTGAGCAGCTGAAAAGGCAGGATGTTTGGAGAGCCAGGGCAGTGGATGGTGGAAGCCATGGGGAATCCCTGGGCAGCTGAGGCTGGTGGAGTTGTCCTCAGCTGTTCTGGATGGCTGTGAAATTCAGGTCTTTTCCTGTTCTGAGTTACACTGGGAGTGAAATCGAGGTTTGAAAGCTGCCGGGTACCACTCTGAAGAGGGTATGGACTCATTCCAAGGGCTGTGGTGGGACAGCCTGAGGAACGGAGTGTGCTGTCTGTGCTAGTCACACACGCTCCGGGATGTACTGGGGATCAGAGCAAAGGTCTGTCCATAGGTAGTCCTGGGCTTTGAGGGGAGGTGGCAGCAGCTCTTGGGATCTGCTGCACTTAGACACCTGCAGCTGGGTCTGGCCCCAGTCCTGATGGATGCTCTCTTTCAGGGTCTTGGTCAGTGTTCTGAAGTGAATCAGGGATCTGGGATTGAGAATCATCTCCAGATTACCTGAGCCTTTATTTCTCTCCAGGTGTGGAGCTGGCACAGAAGCACTGGGATCTAGAGAGGTGGTTCCCACTGTACACTCATCCTTGGCTGTGGTTCTCAGATGGGAAGGATCTGTGGTTGTGTCTGTTCTCTTTTACTAGTCTGCAATACATAACAGAGCCAGTTTTGTCTCAAATAAGAAATACTCTATCAGACTTCTTTTTGGAGAGTTCTGCACAAAAGGTGGGTAAATGCACCCAGCGTCCCTTACTGGCAAGGAGGAATTCCAGGGGGTTTGATGGAAAAATCTCCTTCATTCAAAATGACCAAGGAAGGACTGTTCATCACAAACTGGGTTAGCTGATGGTTGGAGTTCCCAGCCAGTGTTAGCCTTTAACAGGGTCACAGGGGGATTAGTTCCCGTTAGACAAGAGCTTTGTGGCTGACCCACTGCTGGCTGATAATGGCTTTCTGTGGATTCTGCTGTCTGAGCTCCAAGTGTGTTTTTAATGTAGTCATAAAACCAGGAGACTGAAAAGGACCTCCTGAGCCACCGAGTGTGCTCCCTTCCTCTTGGAGGCAGCAATCATGGAACACCTTTGCCAAGGCAAGATCATAGATGTGGGAACAAATAATCTAGGTCAGGCTCACAGGGTGGGCATCCCAGGAAGGGGGGAATTGCTGCAGTTCACTGAATGAATTCTCTGGCAAGAATTGCTAAGATATTCCTTTGGATCTTACTATGAGCTGCTCTCTAGCAAAATAATGAAAGGGCTGTCTTTTTTGTGTGTGTGTGTCAGACACGGGAGAGACTGCAAGTAAAATGCTGCTTGCAGTTTTCAAAAGATGTTGAAAAAATATAAGAGACTTCAGAAAAAAGCCCAAGGAAAAAGACCCTTTTATTTGTAGGACTGGAAAGCTGGTTCTGTAAAGAGAAAAAAAAAATGGTATTTGTTTATTGAAAAATGTCGTGAAACATTTCTTCTGGGAAGGATTCAGGAATAGCTGCTTTGGCAGTGAGCAGACAAGGGATTTGGTTATAAAGGACATGAGGATAAGGGAAGAAGAAAAGCTGAAGCCAACTAACTTGTAGAACAACTTACCAAGGGACAGTGGTAATTTCTTGTTCACTTGAATTCATAGGGGTGGGGGTGGTTCAATTTTAATTAGTGAATTTGGGTGAGGTGCAGGTTTGCCAGCTGAAATGCAGTGCTCTGAAGCCTGATGTCCCTGGAACAGCTCAGTTGGGAGCTGGAATATGGAAATCACCAAAATAATTCTGCTGACCATTTGTAGGTTGTGCTGCTGCTTGAAATACTAATGTGATCCTTAGAGTGTGCCTTCTGCATGTCTGGATTTGTCCCTCAAGTTTATAGAAGAGTTTGGAATTTCGAAGTCAGTCTCATTTTTGCCTGGATTTGATGACAGATTTATCACAATTGGAGGCTAAGGTGAGCACAGGATTTTGTTTGTCCCTTGCAGGCTTATAACAGTCAGGGATGGACAACAGAACACAATAGAGTCATTTCAGATGAAGAGGCCTGGTGGAGTAAGAACTGGTTTTTTTCTTTTAGGAAATTAATGTTTTCTTGCTTTCTGTGTATACTTAATCTTAATGCTTAGCATGGCTTTTGGAAGACACTTAAAACTGAACTTCCTAAGCTTTTAAAATTCATTTTTAAAACAGGAAAATCCAAACCAGTTCCTTTGAGGAGCTGGATGAAGAGGGTAAGTCTCTACTGATTCCCAGGCATGAGCTTTAGGGAAGAGTGCCTGGAGAGTTGGGGGTGGGGGCTGGTCTCTTCCCCAGCAAAGCTGCTCATGTAGCTCAGCAGCTTGGCAAGTGAATCCTGCACAATAAAGCTCCCTCTCGTGGTGCTGCTGCCTTTCCAAGTGCATAAAAGCATTTCTGTCACACAGAAATGTCTTTTCATGGGCCTGCAAGTGAGCATCACATTTGGCTTGGTAACTTGTGCTTCATAATGTGTCCAAGATTTTTGTTGAGTAAATAATACACTTATTAAAGAAGGGTTGAAAGTACCTTGTTTGGGCATACTGTGGAATAGAGAAATATTATCCTCACTGGTTATATCAACATTGAGTAGTTTGGATGCTCCAAAATAAACTTGTTGTGATTTTAAAATGACTCTGTGACAGTCAGGATGGACTGTCTGCTATACCTGCTGTCATTTCTCCAGATGGTGAATGGCTGTGGGTCTGTAACAATGTCATCTGACACAGTTTGTGTTCAGTGGGATGTGCTGTAGTGTGTTTGTAAAGCCAGGAGTGGTTTTATAATAATCAAATGTGATATATTATATATGATATTTATTTCCCTCACCTCTACCTGCACTACTGCAGCCTCACCTCAAGTCCTTGGTGCAGTTTTGAGCACCACAGTATAAAAAAAGACATGAAGCCATTGGAGAGCATCCTAGGGAGGGCTGTGAGAATGGTGAAGGGTCTGGAGGAGAAGCCTCATGAGGGGCAGCAGAGGGACAGGTAAGGATCTGTTCCCTCTCATGACAAGTGACAGGACTCATGGGGATGGCTGGAGCTGAGTTGGGGGGTATTCAGAATGGATATCAGGAAAAGGTTCTTCCCCAGAGGCTGCTGGGGCGCTGAACAGGCTGTCCAGGGAATGGGCACAGCTCCAAGGCTGAGTTCAATAAGTTTTGGAAAGCGCTCTCAGACACTGGGTGGGTGTCTGTGCAGGGCCAGGAATTGGATGTGATGATCCTGATGGACTTGGTGGTCCCTTCCAACTCAGCATATTCTAAGATACCTGCCTTAAAACCTTGGAAGCTGGAGTCAATCCAGCGTTGCCTCTCATTAAGCCAATTTATGATCACCCAGCAGAAGCTCTTGCAATGACTTTCTCCTTGCTAAAAGTGAAACACTTTTAAGCTGTTAAATGTTTGATTCTGGCTGATGAACCCATCTGCCTGATAGGTTGAAAAGTCACCTTCTGAAGGTGCTGTTGAATAAATGGAGTTTCCAAAGCTTATCTTTGAGAAACGGCTGACGTACCATCAGGGTGTCTTGGTGTGTGCGTTGGTCATTTAGTCATTGGTAAACTTCAAAACTGCAGGTGTAGGAAATGCCTGTTGTGTTGTCTGGAGTCATGTTACTTCTCCAACACAGTAGGTGACTGGTGCTTTGCCAGAGCCAGTTTTGGCCCAACAGGTAGGACTGTTTCCAAACATGCACCAGTCAGTAATAAATAGACACATGGAGATCATGGAGATAATCAGCTAATTCTGGAGCAGGATGTTTTGGGTGCCATGCTGTGAACGAGGTGTTTCTGTAAGATCATGCACATAAACTTCCTCATTTCCTTCCATAAGTAGAGGGGACTAGCCTGCTTTGTACTGTCTGATATGGATTGGGCCTGTGTCTGCCCTAGGCACCCTTGGAGCTGGATTTCTTTAGTCTGAGCATGAGCCAGAGCCTGTAGGAGCAGGTAGGGATCCTGTTCCTCCTGTTGTGCCCAGTAGCATGCAGGCTTTCCTCTGGGCCCTGCCCAGAGCAGCAGCCTATGCCAGCAGATGTGTGGCCAGACCAGAAGAGTCTCCTGTGCTGTCCCCTCCCTTCCTTGGCTTCACTGATGTGTTGCCACTGCAGAACTGCAGGCGGTGGCTCTGAAGCACAGCCTAGACTGGTGACAGTTTCAGAGGTGCTGTCATTGTCTACATGAGCTGAATTCTTGTCCATGTTCATCTTATTCCTGGATCTTGTCCCCTGCAGAGCCTTATTAGTGTATCTGGTCTGGGGTAATGCACAGTGCACCCATGGACAGCCTTGGCTTGCTGCTTAGCAAAGCCAGAAGCAGCACAGCCCTCAAGGTTTAATTTACTCTCAGCCTAAGCAGAGTTCCCTACAGTTCTCCCTTGGGCAGTTTAATACAGTCCCCAGTGTCTCAAGGAGTGTCATCACCGCTGTGTCCCTTCCTGGTCTCAGTGCCTGTTTCCCTGTCTTTGGTACAGAGCAGACTCTGGAGTTGTGGCTCATGATGTAACCAGTTGATTCAGACTGAGAGTCAGATTTGTCCCATTGAAGTACAATACTTCAGATCCTGCCCAACTGCTCCCAGTTGTGCATCTCATCTTACATCTTGAAGGCCCTAAAAGATTCATCAGACAACCGGATATTAGAAAAGAATGTCAATTCTCTTCCTCAGACTTGATGGTTTCATTGCATTTGGTTGTCTGGCATAGACAATAGGTAGTAAAAAAGAAGGGTTAGTGTTATCGAGTTTCTCAAGAACATGCACCAGGCAGTCTTGTGGTTTAAAGCAGGAAAATAATAGAGAAATATGTACCACTGGTCAAGGATTGAGTATTCTCTGGATGATTTGGCACCCTGACCTCCTACCATTGTTTAATTCCCAATTCAAATGTTAATTTCAACTAGCATTGTCAAGTTGTGATGTGCTGCAAGTGCCTTGCAGGATCAGAAAACTGCTATTACCAATTTTGAGGTCTGGATTAGTCAATGCAAGCTTGGTAAAATGGATGAATGGATTGATGGCCCTCTTTGCTCTTCAGCTTCTCCACACTCTTGGTGAATCTTGCCTCCTTGTTTGTAAGACAATTGTTTGGAAACCATGTATGGTTGGTTTTGACTCCAGTTTTCATATTCTCTGTGAATCTAAAATTAAAAATACTGTGTTTATAATGCTGATCTTACTTCAGTTGCCTCAGCCACCCAGTGCTGAAGAAAGGTTTTTTTTTTCCTGAAGCAAAGTTCTGTCTTACTACTGTCAGTAGCTCACTTGTTCATGATCTTCATTCTGTCATTAGTGGTAATAAGATAACTTTATATGTAATAAATTCCTGTCAAGTTTAAATCAAATCTAATTTATTTTTGTGAAATTGTGTATTGCCAAACCAAGCGTGTGCAGTAAATGTCAGAGATCTAAAAGATAAAATAGTTTTATAGTTGTGTTTATAAATAAGTCTTCAGTTGCAGGTATTTTATCAAAGCAATAAAAATATTTTTTAAAATTGGTCATATTCCAGCTCTTCCTGAATGTTTGCAGCCAAGGAAATTATTAAGCATTGGCAGAGGGTGCCCAGGGGAATGGTGGAGTCACCATGCGTGGAAATGTTTGAAAGATGTGTGGATGTGGCATCTGGGGATATGGGCTAGTGGTGAACGTGGTGGTGGTGGTGGGTTAGAAGTTGGAGTCAGTGATCTAATGGGCTTTTCGAGCCTTAATGATTCCATGCTTCTGTGGAGGCTTACAATGCAGGACAGGTCTTCAGTTCCAAAATGCAATTCATTTTGTGTTCCCATTATCTATTTTTGAGGCACAGTGTAGTGTTCTAAGGAGTAGGCAATGGCACTCACTCACTCAGTATGTCTCCCTGTTTCTGCTCTCTGCACTTGTTCCTGGTGAGGGGGATTTGGGTATCAGCGCAGCCCTGGCTCCCTGACAGGTCAGGATGCAGCCACTGAGCCCCCTCTGTGCCAAGTTCCGTTGGGGCTGAGGAGGCTCTGGAGGCCCCCTGGGCCCCCTTCATGCTTTAGGCTCCTTTGGCTTTTGACTGTCACAGAAACTTCCTTCCTTTTCCTGATCTTTTGATGGAACCCTTCTGTTTTCCAGGACTGGCAGCCTCCATTTGCATGCGATGTCGACAAGCTTCATTTCACACCAAGGATCCAGAGGCTCAATGAACTGGAGGTAAACTGGAAAACTGAGCAGTACTTCTGCTCCCAAATGTGTCGGTGTGTTTTTGGGAGGTGATGTTTGCCAGAGTTGGCCATGAGCTGACAGCACTCTGGACCACAAACAGCAATTTTTAATTAGCACGGAAATTCATCTGTTTCAGAACCTAGTTAGAAACATTCCAGGCATAAAAGTAATGTTAATGCACATTAAAGGAACATAATTTAAGCCTTTTCCACACAGGCGTTTTTAAGTAGTTAAACTGTCCAGGGCCATAGATCTGTGTCTGTGTTTTGCACTCATACAGCATCTTTCAGAAGGAAAAGAGATGAAAATGAAACACTTGGAGTGCTTTAAAAATAGCCAGCCTTTTGGAAGAAACAATTGCAAAATCTGGATTCAGTTTGGAAATTTGCTGTTCAGAAGCACTTTCATTCACTGCTTCAATGAATTGACACTGAAGGGGAGTGTGAGGAGCCCTGGTTGGCTCTGTGCTGGTACCATTTGGGATGATGGTGACTCTGTGCCTGATTATTCTCCCAATTCTTGGTTTTTAAAGCCTTGACGTGATCACGTGAAGTGCTGGGGAAGGGCTCAAATGCTGGCTTGGAATGCTGAGAGAGGGATTTGTGTGACCACAAGCTGTTCAGAACTCCCTGGAGTTTGCAGACAAGCTAATCTGTACAGACATGGTCATTTTTTGCCTTAAGATAAGAAAATGTGCTGAAAATAAGATACGTCAAAATTTAAGTTACTGCTCTTACATAGCAGCAGTACAGTGATCTTCCTGTGGTAATTGCTGTGGAACCAGTCAGGCTTTCCCTGCCCTGGCCCATTTGTATCCTTAAAAGTGAAACAAATACACCAGTGAGTGAGAAGGGATAACGGAAATAAACTTTAACATTCTTTTTTGAAGAAAATACTTTTTGTTTATTGTTTGTTGCAAATAAACTAAATACTAATAAACTATTGCAATAATTAATGTGTAAATGCAATAAATCCTGACAATGCATCTGGTTTAGGGAGCTTTTAGCAGTAATAACTTACTGTTTGGCTGTTCTCTGAAAATACTTTTCTCAGTGCAGTAAAAGGTAACAAAAAGTGACTCAAGGAAAGATACAGATACCATTAGCAGTATCTGTATGGAATTTAGTTTTCTTCAAATGGTGAGAGGGGAAAAATGCAAAATTACTCTTGCAGAGGGCAAAGCTGGGCAAGCAGCTGTGGCTGCAGTGCTGTAAACCTTATACAAAACCTACATCTGCTTTTAGCATGCAGTTCACTTGTTTGGTTTGTTGGTTTCAGGCCCAAACTCGTGTAAAGCTGAATTTTCTGGACCAGATTGCAAAGTTTTGGGAGCTTCAAGGATGCACACTGAAAATTCCACATGTGGAGAGGAAGATCTTGGATTTATTTCAGCTTAACAGAGTAAGACCATTATGGAAAAACTATCCTGAAAAGCTGCTATGTTACCTCAGTTCCTGGGATGGTATCACAGCTGGTCAGGGGAGGTTTTGGGGTATATCTATACCATTGTTTAAGCTAACATAGCTAATGGGACAGAAAGAATAAGAATACATTATCAGGGAAAGACAATAAGTAATACATTATAATGGAAGTTTTCCTATCACCTAGATCACCTCAAATTTGCAGCTGTTCTGTAAAATTGAAATTGGGTATACTGGTCAAGAATAAACTTAGGCTGAATTGGAGAAACTTCCTGAACAGTGACAAAAGTGGGAGAAAAAAATTTCCATTAGGAATATGGAAGAAAAAAAATCAAATTACTTTTAGGATGAAACTTGTTAAACTTGTGGAGAAGTTTGTGCATACTGATAGCAAGAGATGGGATTCTTTGAAAGGGTATGTTCTTTCTCATGTCTTTATGTCTAGGGCAGTTTTTATTGGGAATTTTTGAGCTTATTTTATGACACTTCTTACAGTGAAAAGAGATGAGTGTCCTGTGCTAGAAAGTTGCGTTGGGATACAAAGTGACAAATTGCAGCCAAATAGGTTCTTAGAGTAGGCTGAGTGACTGTACATGGAACACAGGTGTTGACTTCTTTGTAAAGTAATTCAACAGCTTTGTAATTACTGAACAGGTTATGTGTTACATATTCCAGTTATTGCCTTAAAACAACTTTGATGTCTTAAGTGGTTTTTTAAATCTTTTTTTTTTTTGTGGTTTAAAATGTCAATTTGGATGTTGTCCTGCCTTTCTCCTCGAACACTGGCAGTTTTATCATAAAATATGTGACCATTTTATTTTCACTTTTTAGCTAGTTGCAGAACAAGGAGGATTTGATGTTGTTTGCAAGGAGAGAAAATGGACCAAAATAGCCACAAGGATGGGCTTTGCTCCTGGCAAAGCCGTGGGCTCGCACATCCGCGCACATTACGAGCGAATTCTCTACCCCTACAACTTGTTCCAGTCAGGAGCGAGTCTCTTGGTAAGCTGTGCTGAAACCACCTGCTCAGCTCATGTAGCAGCCAGGCTGGGAGGGTTCTTTTGATTTCTAGAATGTTTGTGAAGCTGCATTTCGTGCTGGGTGTCATGCAGGTGACCATATGCCATGATCAGCAGTTTTGAAAGCCATGGGCAAACTTTTCATTAGAAATGAAGTTTTTAGCATTAGTTCCCCAGGCAACATCTGACTCCTGCTTTGAACAGTGTCTGTTGGGATTTTCTCTCTGCAGTTTACAGGAGCCTCATGACAGGCGACATTGCTGTAGTGAGTTCTGTAAGGCCAAGTACTGCTGTATTCATGGAACATTACCAGGTCCATCCCTCTGCCACAGCAAGTGCTGGGGGCCTGTGTCACATGCCTGGAGTGACTGAGGGACTGTGCCAAGCCATGGCTGTGCTGTGGCACGTTCACTAAGGGAGATAAGTTGCAGAAAACTTCCTGGCTGCTGTAGTGATGTTAACAGCAGGACTTGGGATTTTTTCCAAGTTTAAATCTTCATCCTTCCTAGTAATCAATCTTTGATTTGGCCATTAAACCAAAATTCAGGGTTGATTGAGAGTGGAGGCCACATCATCTCTAATGAGGAATAGGTCTGTTCTTTTAGAGCAGCAGTCATTTATTTGGGAAGCCAAAATTGCTTGCAGTTTCCAACATCCATTTTTATTTCTTTGAAATGCTTTTTCCATTATGATCTTTCAAAGGTAGGAGTGCTGACCTTTTTCAAGCAATAAATGCCCTAATCCTGTTACAAGCAACATCTGTGTACAGAAATCAACACAGGTATTAACATAAAGCTACCAGAATGAGGAAGGGATTTTATGTAAATCCAGAGAAGTTAGAATTAAACTTTTTATTTAGGCAATGACAATCATTTCTCAGTGAAGAATAGCTAAGTTCTGCTGGCCCTTCAGAAAAAGGGGTCTTTTGCAAACAGGATAAGAACAAAATAGGACTGAAGATAAAAACCTTCATGCTAAGGAAACTTCTGGATCAAAAATATTTTGGCTTCTCTCAACCATTTATGTTAAGTAATGGAAAGCAGCACCATTTTCTAAAGGCATTTAATTGAAAACTTGGCATTTGTATTAGGTCTGAAAACTGTAATTTCTCTTTGGGATTTTTATTGAGCTCGAATGTTTGTTACACCTGCTTTGCTGCCATATTTTTGAGGTGCCATTGCACAGGGAAATTAAAAGTTGTAGCAGAGTGAATATGGCACCATAGTATCCTGGGAATGGAAGTTTCCTGAGAACGTCTGTCACACAGTTGACACTCACTTCATGGTTTGTTCAGTATTAAACCCTTTTAGAAGAGGAGAAACCTCCTTGGATGAGGAAATGCTTCTTTTTAAATGACTTTTCAAGCTCTGTCTTGCAATGGGCACTTGCCATCTGTCCAAACCGATATGGAGGCAGTTATAGACAAATTATGCATGTAAGGTTAACTTATTTTTTTAGATCCTTCCCTCCCCAGGCAGTTAAAATATTCCCCTCCTATAAGTGTCAGCTGCAGATTTTTTAATGACCTGAGAAAATTCAAAGAAATAAGTTGGTGGGTTTAGACCACCTTTCACTCTAATTTGACTTTTTTTCCTGACACTGTTGTCTTTCAAGCGAGTTGGTTTTACAATACATTTTCTGAGTATCATCTCAAATGAAATTATTTTTTGGCATAATTTCACATGTTCTTATTAAGTGGTGCTTACCCAGATGCTTCTTGTGTAGATGTCCATTCCTATGTGTCTGTTCAGTGTTTTCCTGGGAATCTGAGCACCTGAGCTGTGTTTTGAGAAGGTGTGGCTGTTACATGTGACAGCTGTCAGTTGGAGATGTGCTTCCTCTTTCAACAGCCTGTTGAGAGAAGCTCTTCACACAGCTCTGGTGATCATCCAGACAAGATTAGTGCTTGGATTCACTGAGTCTTTTGATATTTTTTTTCTTTATTTGTTAATGCTTGAAATATTGGTTGCCTTCTTTCCTGCAAAAAGCCGAAAAAAATGAAAATATGTAGTTTCCACTAATGACTGTGCTATAAATTTAATCTCATCTGGATCTGTGTCTAGCATTAACTGTTTGTGTAGCTTCAGTACATGTTAAAATGTCTCCAGGAGTTATTTTTTACAGATATTCCAGCTGGATGTATTTCTGTCTGCATGCTGTAATAATGAAACTCTCTGGAGCTGTTCAGAATGGAAAGCATGTTTTCATTAAAGCTCATGTTCAGTCCAACAGCAAAAAAATCCTTAAACCAGCCAATTTCTAATAACCAAAGCAGCACTCCACAGGGGGTGGAGTTTGAAATTGGACTACACAGGCCTCGGGTGTCTCCAGAGCAGCTGCAGTGAACCTGTTGGTACTGGTTCCTGCCACCTGTACCTCTCACTCCCAGCTGAAGTAACTCTGTGTCCGCCCAGAGAGTCACACTGAATACCCAGAGGGAAAAGTGTCCTCTGCATGAACTGAGGATCCAGACTCTTCCAGTACATCTTCTGTGGTGCATTGCCCAGATGTTTCATGATTTAAACTGCAGCTACATTTTGGGGGCCTCGAGGTGCTCTTACTTCTGTTTTTCAGTGAATTTAGCTGACTCAGTAACTGTGCATCTGGTCTCTTTTCCAAACTAAGACTTTAGTGGCCTTAGTGGGATTCATATTTCCAAAGATTTGTATGTATGTGCTTCTGATAAAGATGTTTCAATGTAAGACTGTTCTCTGGCACTTTCATTGTTCCTGGAGAAAAATGAGCACCTCTGGAGTTTGGTGGGGTTTACCCTCCATGTATGTGTAGCAGGGGTAAACCAGTTGTGTTCTGCAAGTACAGGGAGCCTGACTGATTGGCTTTTGTGTAAATTACTGCCAATTTAATTACTATTAATAAATGTCTAAACCTGGAGGAGATGAATTGTATCCCTTTCCCCCCTCCAATCGTTTGACTTCCTGAAGGCCTTGTGATCATTCCTGCTTTGTCCTTTGTCTGCTCCTTTGTGGCTTCAGCTGATGGGTTTTAACTTGCTCTCTGCCACTGCTGAGGGTTCAAGGATCATGTGTGTAAGCATCATGGAATATAACAAGATCATGGTCAGAGTGTGTGAGATGAGCTCTGGGGAATGGTTGATAGAAGCTCAACCTTGCCAAAGCCTGGTTGGGAAGAGAGAAGGACTGGAGAGATGGCAAGCTGTGTCCTTGGCTGGAGACAGTTGATCGTCAGCATAGGAGTAAGGAAGGTACAGGGGAATTCTTTTCTTTAGAACTTAACAGTTCTAAGTGTTCTCTTGGTAGAGCTGAAGTTGTGAATTAACAACCAGTCCACACCACTGCCTTTGCCTTGGGTTAGAGAGACACTGGGAAATGTTTCTGCTTAGATAGGTGGTGAAACATCATTATTTAGGAAAAGTTTGTCTTCAGGTGTTTTTCAAGGAAGAGTGAGTGCTCTTTTTTTAATGGGGTTTGGGGTTTTTTGTTTATTTGTTTTGTTTTCTTATTTTATTATTTGGGGAATGGGGTGAGTTTTTGGTTAGTTGTTTTTTTTATTTTTGTTGAAGGTTTGGGGTGGTTTTTTGTTTGGTTTTTTGGGCTTTTTTTGTTTTGTGTGTGTTTTTGTTTGTTTTGAGGGTTTTTTGTTTTGGGTTTGTTTGGGCACTGTGCTGAAGTAAGGCACAATGTGTTGATTTTCAAGGTTTTCTTACATTCTTATATTTTTGTATAGAAAAAGCCTTCTAGATCTTTTTTTTCAAGCATTTTATGTCCTCTATTATCAGAAGCAGCAGAAACTCCTTTTTTTTTCCTGGTAATTTTGGTTTTCACATGAGGAAATTATTCAAGAACCCAGATTTTATAGAAGTTATTTTCTGGTCTCTCATTTTCAGCCTTTTCCTACTCATTTGCTCTTTCTGCTTATCTGTTTTCTGTTTTGAGAAATTGTTACTTTTTGTTTTCTTTCACTGATGTCACCTCATCTTCTTTCACCTTTGGTAGATGCCTCATCCATGGAAACATTTAAGGCCGGGTTGGATGGGTCTCAAACTTGGGTGGGTCTAGGAAGGTGTCTCTGCCCATGGCAGGGGCTTAGAACAAGGTGATCTTTAGGGTCCATTCCAACCCAAACCCTTCTGTGATCCTGTAATTCTGGTTCCAGTGGGAGCTTTAAGGGACCAGGCTCTTGTGAAGAGGCAGCTGCAGTGCTCTGGGGCTCCAGACCCAGTCTTTGAACATCAGCCAGGACTCGCTGCTCACGTGCATGTGCTGCAGAGTTCAGTGGTAGTGTGTATTTAATGCTGAAATTAAGTCAGCCATTTTCTTTCAGAATAGAACTCTAGAGTTTACAAAGTCTAAGACTGGAGGCAGTCTGAAAGCAAACAGCGGTTCTGGAGGTTTCTTTGGTCAGTGTCACAGGCTGTCTGTGGGTGATGTTAATGACATCCTGCATTCCCTTGACTTATACTGCTTTTTTGTTAAATACATCATTTTTCAGCATAAACACTTTTTCCTCTTTTTCCCTCCATGCTTCTGGCTGTAATTTGTTTCTGAAAGTCTGTTTTCTGTGCTGTCTATAGAGCATCATCGTCCTCACACCACTGCAGTGGTTTTTTCTGTCCTTTACTGCTCTCTCTTGCTGAGTAAATGCTTGAGAACAACAGAACTAGGGAAATGTGGATCCAGCAATTTCATGAATTGCTTCCTGGCAACATGAGATTATTTTTTTCTTGCTGTAGGATTTGTTTGTTCATTAAAAACTGTTACATTTTGTCTGCAGTTACTGAGTGTTGTGTGGCCTGACAAATGGGGAATTGTCATTAATTATTCTGTTTCTTGCCAGAGGTATGCACAATTTTCAGCAATTAAATGTGTTCATTCAGCAGCTTGAAAGAACTAAAACTGTTCCGCATCTTTTCCCTTCTGCCCTTAATTCAAGCAGCAGTTGTCCTTTCCAGAAGATGGAAAGAAGGGAGCTCCTGCAATGTGGGTAGTACAGAGCTGTATTTCAGTTAGGACAGGGATGTTTGATACGTTGTAATTTACTTTTATATTGCTCTGTATGTTGGCATCACAACCACTCAACCTTAGGACACTTCAGCAGTTCCAGAGTGCTGGTGACCCAGTCTGCAAAGGCCCCACCTGCCAGAAGTATTGGGCTTGGTATTCCACACAGAGAAATGTTTGGTGCACATTAACACTTAAAGGATGACTTTGACTTTAAGGGTTTAAGGTCCATTATTATGGCTATTGCAGCCATTAAACTGAAAAGAAAAAGTGATGATGTGCCTTGTTCGGGTAGGCAATGTTACGATTGTCATACATGCTGTTTATTAACTCAGCACGGGAATTATTAGGGCCCTGTCTGTTCTTTCCGTGAGCCAGGAAATTGTTCTACGTGGTTTGTATTGCAAGGGGAGGTAGAAATTAAGTAATCCAATTGTCTCTTTAGTGCTTGCAGAAGCCAGATCTGAGCAGTGACACGAAGGACAAGGAGTACAAGCCCCACGACATCCCGCAGCGGCAGTCGGTGCCACCGTCGGAGAGCTGCCCGCCCGCCCGCCGCGCCAAGCGCCTGACTCCTGAGGTGAGCCTGGGCAGGGCAGCAGGGACCCTGAGCACCCTGTCACTCTGTGTGTGTGTGTGCGTGTAGGAACAGCTGCTTCACTGTGTCAAGGGCACCTAAACGTTTATAAATTTATAAACCATAAATAATGGGTAGGAATTGGCTGGTATTTTACCAAGTGTGTTACTGTGGTTTGGAGTTCTGGGAGGCTCTGCTGTGCAAGCTGTTGGTAAGTGTGTAACATAACAGCAGAGTTATGCTTTCAGCATGATGTACGTTCTCTGGGGCTCTTAGATTAAAATACAGGTGACAAATCCGGGATGTGAAGCAACTTTGATGTGTTGTTCCTCAGTCAGTGAGCAGCACTTACTCTCTATATGTACTGGGAGGTTTCTGTACATCTCTCAAGAGTTGAAGTCAGCTATTAGAGTGGGGAAGATTTTGATTATAGCATTAGTGTTGTTGTCATTCATTTTTCACACTTGAGTTCTGTCAATTTGTGTTAATTTACCCATGCAATATAAGGAAAAAATGTATACCATCAAGTTGGTTTAGTTTTGTACAACTTACCTGTCCTTAAGCAACAGTAATTATTTGGGTAAGCGTGAAATGTAATTGGTTATATCTCAGTATCTTCTGTGAAGACATATTTTAGGACATCATGTGTCTCCTTTGTTGCTGGAAAACAGAAATACGTTGGCTCCAGCCTTTCCAGCCTTATGATCCTATCTCCAGAGAGTTCCTATTTCTTTTGTTTGAGCAGATGAAGAGTAAGGGAGGATATTCCCAGGAGAAGGTCTGATTAGTGGTGACATCATGAGCTAGGAAGGTCACAGTTTGTTTCAGACTCTTATTAACTTCCATTGTTCTGGTTTTGGTCTTTATTAGTACCAATAATACAGCTTAGCTGTTGCAAATTCTGCCTGTAATTATGCTTGGTTAATGAGTTACAATTAAGGGTTTCTTAAGCTTTTCCACTCGAGTACCTGGTTATAAGTAGATTTATAATTCTGGGCAAACTTGAGTAGTTTGGGCTGAAACTTTCCATTTGAAGTGTCTGGCTGTGGTTGAAGGATACATGTTTTCATGGATCCCTTAAAAATTGACAGCAGGACAAATATACACTAAAATTCCAACTATTTCTCTGGCAGCGGTATCAGATGGCACTGACAGAGAGAGCACATTTTTGTCATTTTGGGGGAAACCAACTGCTCATCCTTTGCCAAAAGGCAAGGCTGCCCTCTCAGCTCTTGCCCCAAGCACCACTGATGTTGTATACCTGATTTTGTGGAGAGAAAACCCATAATTAAGAACATAACTGGAACACACAGCGCTAAGGCTGAATTGAGCAACGAGTGGCTGGCTTAGCCAGGAGCTGTAGTGTTTTAAGACAGTAATTTCCCAAAGTTAGGATTTGTAAATGTGAATTTTGCTGTTCCATGTCAGTGCAGTCAGAGAAGGTGATTACATCCCTTTTATTCTACATTGAAGGTCCAAGCAGTTGGCATTTTCACTGACCTGATTGCAAAAGAGTAACATTCAGTCTCAGTTTTTTGCTCTAATGAGATACACAATTATTTGTCAGGGTCTTAAACTGTGATTCCTAAATTCATTCTCATGTTTGCCAGTTTGATGTTTCCTGCTCTTTAAAGGCTGACCATAAACATTTAGCAAAAGTGAACCACAGGAAGTACTGTAAGTTACTGTGGCCTGTAGGATAAGCGTTAGTTTGAAGTTGTGAGACACATGAAGTTTTACGTTGCCCTTTCCTGCCTGGTGAGTAAACAGTCAGGAGAAAATGTTCATCATGAGAAGAGAAAAAGGCAGTGACTGTCCAGGCTGGCTTTGAAATGCGAAGGCTTTAGGTGCTTGATGTCGAACAGTTCAGTTTGAAAGACCACAGTAATGCAGGGAAGGTAAAAGTGAGATGACTTGATGCAATAAAAGGCTCAGGCAAAACCAAGAGCTGCTCTTGTGAAGAGCAGTATCAGGTGAAGCACAGAAGGCACAGCTCAGGGGAGTTGAGGATGCAGAAGATGGGGGTCTGTCCCTGCACTTGAGGTTCAGGGCACGATGGCCCTGAGGCAGAACTGCTGCACACAATTAACAACTTCTGTTGGTGTATATTCTATATGGGATATATAGGATTTCTGTCTGGTCTGATGGAGACGTTTGGGCATAGTGATTTGGAAATAATGTCAAAACCAGCTCTGTAAAAATCAAACAACACAACCAACACCTACAAAGAAATGTAGACTGAGCAGCAGTTCCCACCCCTTTGGAGTTCCCGGGGCTGTGTCCAGTCCTGCGTTAGACCTGGGCCACACGTCCCATCTTCTGGGCTTCAGAGAGTGGCTGACTTGTTGCATGACCTCATTTCCTTGAGGGAGAGAGACCTCTTGTAACACTGAGGGATGGGAGAATTGTTCTCCCACCATCTCAAAATTTCAGGGAAGAAATGTAAGAATTAAATGGAAGAGCATTATTCTGTGTTGAAAGTTCTAAGACGTACCAACAAAGGTCCCTGCTTTGGAGACTGGAGCATGTTCTGCTCCTCAGGAGTACAAGAAAATCTGTGAAAGCACAGAGTTCCTTTTTCTTTATTTCTTAATGGGTCCCACTGAAAGTAAACCCAAATCCTGGTATCATTATTGGCATGGATGTTTTGGAGGATTTGCTTTCAAATCTTCCATGTTGGTCCCTGCATTATTTCTCCCTGAACTCATTGTAAATAATTGAAGACAAGTATTTCAGAACTCCAGGTGTCTGTTTAGATTTAGTGGTTTGTAAGTATCAAATAGTTCTGAGTTTAATTGAAGCCCTCAGAGTTTCTCTCTGACTCTCACCTGTCTGCCTTTTTCCTGGAACAAGGAAGATGATGATAAATCTCAAGCCCGTGTAGTACCTAAGTGAGGTGTTTGTGTCTCACCAAGGAATCACGAAATAGTTTGCATTGGAAGGGACCTTAGAAAATGTTTAGTTGGGACTCACAGAGCCAGCCTTTCCCACAGCCAGCTGGAGATTCCAAATTCATGTCTCTGTGCTTGGGCAAGTGGCCAGATCAGCTGGCAGTGAGCATCTTCCCAAACACAAGTGGCAAACCAGAGTCTTCCAGCTAAGGATGTTACTGAGGGGTTTTTCCTTGTTTGTTTGCTTTTTTTTAAAGGCAACCAATGTTAAAAGTGAGACTGACCCTCCGGAAGCCAGAACTCACAATCTGAGACGCAGAATGGGCTGTGCCCCTCCAAAGAGTGACGGTGGTGAGTGAAACACAGCATGAATGCAGCTTCTGTTACTTTGCACAAATGTGTTTTAAGACCAGAGCTAAAATCAGCAGTTGGAACTATTCAAAGTATTTTATAAAAAAAACAAAACAACTTTCAGTTAATTTTAAAATTGTTGGGTTTTTAAATAAAAAGTTCTTTTATTGGTTTGAAGTATTTTTGTTTGTTTTTTTTTCTTGTAAGTGGTTGAGTTTTCTTGGAGATGATATTTTCATTCGAAAAGGACACTTCTTTGAACTTGGGTGTCTCTTTTGGAGCAGTTGGAAATGAGACTGGAGCCATGATTTTGTTTTGTATTTTAAGTAACATCAGTCCATGAGCTTTAAATAGAAGAAACTCTTTTAAGAATGTATCTGATGTGAGACACTTTTAGGGAAGAATTTGGACTTGAAATCAGGAAATTAAACTTATGAAAGTAAAAGATAGTATGCTTTGAGCCTATTGATAAAGTTCCCATAATATGATTAAATTGCTGCTATCAGCAGTCCTGAGTCTGTTCTCTCCTGAAGAAATAATTATTTGAGATGGAGAAACAGTATTTAATGCCATCAACAGAAGAATAAGCTTGTTGATAAATAATTTAGCCAAATAAATACAGGAGCCATTTATAGCTACTCAATAATTGAAATTACCTGAGCAATCTGTCAGTCTCATTTGTTCATTCAAAATCTTTTTTTTCAATAATTTGTTTAGATTATGGTGTTTTGATATGATTATTTTTCTTCATGGAGTCTCTAAGCACTAGGCTCCCTCCCCCAAAAGCAGAAGTAAAAAGCTCTTGGCAGCATTCTTTTAACACCACATGGAAAGAAAACCTTAGCTTATAAACCTGTTCATAATTCAGTTAAAATTAATTGAAATGGCATATAAAGTTCTGAAAAACTGTGGGCTGATAGCCAGTGCTGGTGTGGTGGTGCTGGGACTTTTGGGTAACACTGGCTTCTGGAGGCATTGCAGGAGTTCAAGTCTTGCCCTGTGCTGACTGAAACAGGTGTAGGGGGGATAACAATTCAGCAAATACTTTGGTATGATGCAGTCTAACAAGCAACAAATAATAACAAAGAATGTGAAGCATTGAAATATTTTGTAATTTTCTCTTCTTTTTCTTTGCCCAGACAAGGAAATGCGCAGTGGGGTGAAACTGCCTGAGAAGAAAGAACTTTCTGCGGAGCCAGAGAAGGACAAATCCAAAGTCAGATCTAAAAAACCTACCAATGCTGTGAGTACCCTCTGCCTTCCCGCAGCTGCATGTTTTGCAGGCATTTCTGGATTTCTCTGGGGTGTGTAGTAAAACCTGCTGTCACTTGGTCTCACGGAGGACTCTTGTCTCTTTCCTGGAGCCCCAGGCTGAAGCACAGCAGTGTTTGTGCCTGCTGGAATATCAACACTGTCAAAGCTTCCTGCCTCACAAAGGTGGAAATGACAGGATGGTTAAGTTTCATTATCTATAACTACAGTAACTTTTCTGTCTCCAAAGTAGTCTCAAAATAAGCATTTTGGAACATAGTCCAGTTGAAGTGGTTCTTGTGTGACCTGATCCCTCCCCACTGCTCTGTTACCTTAGAGGAGCTCTGTGCAGGCTGTGGCACATGACGCTTCACAGACCTGCCCCTAATTCCACAATTTTAGCACTAAATTGGAAGCTTTGTTGTTCAAATGCCTCTTAAAAAAACAAACCTGTTCCTGATCCAGCTCTCTACATGCCACCAACTAGTCCCCAAAACCCCTACCTGAAGGCAGTAGTAGTTGTCTCACTTTTGAGAAGATAATACTGAGATTCTTTCTGCCCATGCTACAGATTGTGTCCCTCCTAAAACCAAACGTGCTGTCATTCAATCCACACCTGGAACTGGTACCTGAGAATGAAGAGTGCAAATACCAGAAACCTGACACCCTCACCCCCCAAATGAAAATACCTTGTGGGGAGTAGCAGGAGAAGCTGCTGCTTATTTTAACAAAAGGCAAGAGGTTCTGCCTCTCCTCATGACTCTGTTCTGTGTTTGGGAAGAGCCTTCCAGGCTGTTGCTGGTGAGAGTTGGATGTAGGACAGGCAGCATAGAGCCCATCCCAGGTTGGAGTGCCTGTACCTGTTCCCTGGGGGCTTGACAGCTGCTCTGTCAGAATTAAGAGCTGCCCCCCTACACAAAGCTCTGCTGGGAGGTTGGTGCCTTCTCTGGGTATAATAAGGAACACCCCCAGCAACAGGAACAGCTTTCTCTCCAGATTTCTGTCTTCCAATGCAATTGGTCTCAGAGGGGAATGAAACACCTGAGGCTCCACATGGGAAAAGTGTTTGTGAGCCTCCAGCAGGTTTTGGGTTACTCTTGACCAGCCCCAGGTGTTGGGTTGTACCTGCCAAGGCCACAGTGCTGCTGCTGTGAACTGTCCTGGCACTCAGTCAGGTCTTCTGACATTTGGGAAAAAAAATGCATGGAAGGGCTTGCAGCTCTTGTGGTCTTTTCTTAAATTACAGTGGGAGGTGTTTAAACTTCTAAAAAATATTCAGGGTGTTTTTGTCTCATTTCCATTGCAGAGATAAAGTAAGAATAAGCTTTGGGAAGTGTCACAGATGGGAGCTACCAAACTGCTTTCACCATGAGTTACCTTCAGCGCTCCCATTCCTACTGTGGAATTTTGTGTTACAGGTGGATTTGTATGTGTGTCTCCTGTGTGGCAGTGGCAATGATGAGGACAGACTCCTGCTGTGTGATGGCTGTGATGACAGTTACCACACCTTCTGTTTAATTCCACCCCTTCATGATGTTCCCAAAGGGGACTGGAGGTGTCCTCAGTGTCTGGCTCAGGTAATCTGACAAATCACTGCAGTTAGGCCAAAGGCTAATTTGTATTTTGTGGGGTTTTTTTTAAAATGATCACAGGAATAGAAAATACAATTTGTTGTTATTTAAGGTTGTGCAAACAAGGTGATTGAGCTAAAGCTAAAATGAAGACTGGGAATGCATCATATTGCAAAGCTGACCCTTATTGTTTTGAGTCAAAAATTGATGTGCCTTTGAAGAACATTTTGTATTTTAACTGACACCTTTTCTCTGTACTTAAAATTGGAGTGTCAGTGGGTGCTTTAGTGCAGTGATTTATGGATCTTATTCTGCTTAGCTTTACTAGAGTAAGGAGAAATTAGGCATATTAATTCATTAATGTTTATGCAGATTTATATATAAATATTGTGATTTGATGAATCAAGCAGTTTCTTCTTCTGACTCTGCCCTTTGAGAGTGTTTTAATTTCAGTGGTGTCCTTCCTTCTTACGGCTTAGAAGCTATTCCAGGAGCCCATTTGTGCAAATCTGAGCAGTGTTGTGTTAATCTGTTATAGAAACAATTACCTTTGCACTTGCAGGAGTGTAACAAGCCTCAAGAAGCCTTTGGGTTTGAACAAGCAGCACGAGACTACACCCTCCGCACATTCGGGGAAATGGCTGATGCCTTCAAGTCAGACTATTTTAACATGCCAGTACACGTATGTTCCTGCTTTATCCTCATGTTGTGCAGAGTTCATTTGGTGTGGTTAGCTAAAATAGATAACTCTGGGGAGGGAAGAAGGGAGGGATTCTGGTTGTGAATGGGATGAAATCCCAAATCAGAGGTTCTCATTTGCATCAGCAGATCCTGGTACTTGTTGGTGTCGTGGTTTCTTGTTCCACCAGCTGCTTGTGTTTTTATTTGTTTTTTTCTCACTTTGGAAGAACTATCTTTAGGGAACAGTGACTGTCAGCCATTCCTGAGAGATCAGGACAGCAGCATCTCCTGGAACCACATCTCTGCTGCAGTTGTTTTTCTCTTTTTGAAACAAATTTAAAATGGGGAAAAGCTTCAAGCTAATGGAGGTTTCTCCCTGAGACAGCTTTGATGCGCATGCATCTTATCTACTGATTCCTAAGTATGTAGTCCCTTTTCTTCTTGTACCTAGATGGTCCCCACTGAGCTGGTTGAAAAAGAATTTTGGAGACTTGTCAGTACCATTGAAGAGGATGTAACAGTGGAATATGGAGCTGACATTGCTTCGAAGGAGTTTGGCAGTGGCTTCCCAGTTAGAGGTGGGAAGTTTAAAGTTAGACCAGAAGAAGAGGTAGGTCTTTGAGTTCAATGCGAATGTTTTTATTGCAGTTTTTCATTTAATAACTCTCCTTGGTTTAAATAATGGAACTGGATTGCAAAGCGTTTGTTTTGTGTATCTGGCGGAGTATTTGAAGAGGAGAACAGCATTGGGATTTTGAATAAATAAAATTCGTTGTGATCAGTCATTCCAAGCCATATATTTATTCTAGTGGTTAATAAATAAATTCCAAACCAAATAAAACCAAATATAAAAGGTCTCATTTTAACAAAGCAGGTCAGGGTTGTGAAAGAGGCAAAGACAATGGAGGGTTTAGTCTTTGAGTCACTGACCTGTTTCTTCTATTCCTTGGTTGGTTTCTTCTATTTCTCTTGAGCCGTTTTATCTTCTTAGGTTTTTCACTTCCTGTTGTGTAAGCCTGTCACTGTTCTATTCAATTTTCAGGAATACCTTGATAGTGGCTGGAATTTAAACAACATGCCTGTGATGGAGCAGTCTGTGCTTGCTCACATCACTGCGGACATCTGTGGGATGAAATTGCCCTGGCTGTACGTAGGAATGTGCTTTTCCTCATTTTGTTGGCATATAGAAGACCATTGGAGCTATTCCATTAACTATCTGCATTGGTGAGTTTGGGGAATAAACCCAGTCTAGGAAACAATCTCCCTTTCCTTTCCTATTCTCCTTAATTAGTGGACTAAAAGCAGATTCACAGAGCTCAGCCAGAGTAACCACTGCTGTCCGGTTGCAGCAGGGTCAAATCTGACAGTGTAATTCCTACATTGATTTACTTTTGGACAAGAGGTCATATTTTGGAAAGAGACATCCATTCCCAGTTTTAAAAAAATCCATGAGAGATGCAGCAGATACTCCATCAAATGTTTTATTATACTCAATGTAAACTAAAAACCATGTGAGTTTTCTTTTAAAAATCATCCAACTTCAGCTAGCAACTCAGTTCTGGCACGTTTTGTCTGTTAGATGGATCATGCTGTCATAAATCCTCTCATCAAGCCAACACTTGTCAGCTGCAATCAGGATAGATCTTTGCCATCTCTTTGATATTCTAAATAGACTGAACTCCTTGAACTTCTCACCTTACAACAGCTTTTCTAGAGTCTGGATTATGGTTGTCACTCTTCCTGAAACCTGTCAAGCTCTTTCTCTTTCCTAGTTCATATGAGTATTCAAGCAGAATGGTCAAACCACATCCCAGCTGCTGTTTAGTGGGTCCTTTTTGGTTGGTTATTCAGTTGCTGCTCCTTGAAATAGCAGCTTCTGCAGTGCAGCCCAAGAACCAGTGACTTAATTAACTTGATTTTGTGATGCTTACTGTTACAAAAACAAATGTTTGAGTGAGAGTTAGCAAAGGAGTGACTGTATTACATGGTGAAAACGATCTTGTCATGTTACTGGGTTTTTTTTTCTCTTTGTCTGAGTCTTCTGTCAGACTGAAAACTGTGGGTGGGAGAGGAGATTGCAGCACCAATTTTATTTCTTCTAGGAGAGTTTCCCTCACTGTTCTTAGAATGTCTTTCTGTCCTCCATAGTGTGCCCCCAATTGCATTATTGTCTGCAGAAGGCCAGAAAGGTATGTCAGTGCATAGGTGTACTTGTGCATGCACAAGATACACCCAGATACCTGCTTTCAATTTATTTGTCCTCCAGTGGGAAAGTCTTTGATGTCCTTCAATTTGCAGATACTCTTCTTTATTTCCCTTCAATGCAGAGGTTTGAGTTTGCATTGGAGGGCAATGTGCAGTTGAGGTTAAAGCTGTTCTTGGCAAGAGCGGTCTGAATGACCTGCTTCTGCAGAGACAGTGGTTCAAACTCTAAATGAAAGACTCTAAAAAGCAGGACTGGTTCTTGGGAGAGCCCTAGGGATGGTGTGTCCATGTTCAGCATTCCCATGTGCCTTGGAGGAGCCTGTGTCCTGCCTGGTGCAGTGTTGTGAGCAGCTAATCCCAAGTGACCCAGGCTGCAGCAGCAAAGCTTTCCCAGGGTTGAAGACAGTAGTCCTCCTACAGAACTCTGAGTTGTGCGTTAGTTCTAGAAATGGCAAAAGGGAAAAAAAACCCAAACCTTTCCTTCAAAAGATGCTTGGAAGTAAATAAGATGTCAGTCCTGGACAGAGGAAGAATTGCCATCATTGCTGCTAGTATTTGTACAGGCCGGGATGTGGAGCAGTCAGGTAGCAGAGCAAAAAGACCTGTGACCTCCACTGCTACTCCCTCAGGCTGCTGGCACCTCAACACCTGTATTAGAACTGTCTGGTACTTGTTCCCCTGAGATCCAGAGACCCCCCCAGTTCCAGTATCTTGCTCCAAGTTCAGCACAGTTCATATGTCGCCCATTCCTCAGGGCTGGCGTCTGTCAGAGAGCAGAACTCCTGACTAGCCCAGTCCAGACACAGGATGATTTTTAGTTGCATCTGTGGCTGGTCTTCCTGGATTCCTAGAGTTGTCCCAGAATGATGGCCGGGTCTAAGGCCACGGAGTCATTTAATACTCTGTAACAACTCCTTGTGTGTAACTGCCCCTCCACAGTCCATCCTGCTGGCTGTCCTCTTCCCCTGACACAGGGGCTGTGTGTGTACAGGAATGAGCTCCTAGGGATGAGAAATAGGATTTCTGGATTCACACTTCACTCTCTTGGAATCCTCCCAATTGCTTCATGACTGATGGAAGAAAAGAACACTGTTGGGTCAGTTTTAGTCTGCCAACTCTTCAGAAGTCTTGGAATAAGGTGATTTGTCTGTTTTCCTTTCTAAATATCTTTTCTAAGTTGATTCTTTCTAAGGCCCTGGCGGCATTTTTGTCTCAGTACTGCAGTGAGCCAGCATTGGTGTAAGCTTGAGACACTGTCTGCTGGAACACATCTGCATCCCCTTAATTCTCTCAGCTGGCTTGCATTGGGTAAAGGTGGTGCTGAAAGTTCTTTGTTCCTACTCTGGATATGGATTTTTTTTTCCCCTTGAAGTCTTGCATGATTTGGAAGTTTGATATCTACTTCCTATGTGTTGCTTTTATGGCAGTTAGGCATAAGACAGAAAGAACTGGCATTGGTTGTTGGACCCAAGAGAGAGTTTGTGTTCATAGGAAAAGACAAGCAGCTTATGTTTTGAAGTTGTGCTGGAATCAACAGAACTTCAATGAGGACTTCTTCAAACTTTCTCCCTCCCCCACAATATTTGATGTACCTGCGCAGAAGTGCAGGCAGTTAAAAGCAGGTCTGGAGAAGAGGGACCTATGTAAAATAGGAAGATTCAGGAAGGTACAGAATCTTTGCATTCCTTCCTGGTGATATGCCCTTCCTTTGACATGGTGTATTTTAAAGCAGAAGACTAAAAATGTAACTTAAAGTTTGCTTATATTTAACTTTTTTTAATAATCTTGCAGGGGGGAGCCTAAAACGTGGTATGGAGCCCCAGGGTACGCAGCTGAGCAGCTGGAGGATGTAATGAAGAAACTTGCTCCAGAGCTATTTGAGTCCCAGCCAGATCTCTTGCACCAACTTGTCACCATAATGAACCCGAACACTTTGATGGCCCACGGGGTGCCTGTATGTGTCGGACTGCTGTGCTACTCCCCCAACCCAACCCTCTTTGATTGGAACGCTACTTAAAGCTGATAATTGAAGCCACTGTTATTACAGAGGTGGTGTGGTGGTTTCCATGTGTGTTGCATCTTTCTTAGCCACTATAATGTGCCAGTGTGAACAGATGGGCAATGGAATTGTTGCCGTTGGAATCGACTGGCAGACTCTTCTCTGGAGATCCATCTTGGATATTTCTATTTCTATGTCTCAGCTGGAAGGTTTAGGCTTTACCTTTGGAACAATGGCAGGAGCTCTTGTAGGTCTGTTTAATCAGACACTGTTTTTTTTGGCATAGGGTTTCTGTCAAGGGCCCAAATCCTATTCTTCCTTTATTTGTCATCCACATTCTCTTATTTTTCCTGGATAAGTCCTTAGGTATTTAAAAAACATTTTTTTCATCATATTTCATCTTATTCCATACTAGATTATTCATGGGAATTATGTCCCTTTACAACTTAATTGGCTTTTGATGAGCTGACCTTGGGACTTAAAAGGAAAATCAGGAAAAAGTAGCTAAATTTGTGGTGTCTCCTATGATAGCCTCCAAAATGGAAGGATGCAGGAAGACCTGCCTGCTTTCATGCTGACTGTATAGCCCCAACAGTGTTAGATGAACAATAATATGAATGTTAAGGTTCCAAATTTCTCAACCCCTTCAGCTGCACACTGGGGAGAGCTGGATCTGTATTGACACTAACCCTGAGGTGTGAAGAGCACAAAGCCCAGGCAGCCAACCTAGAAGTGTTCAGAGTGGGGTGTGGCTGAGTGGAACTTGGCTTTCTGGGGTTTTGCATGGCACTTTATCAGCTGCCAGTTGTAATTCTTGGGCTTACAGTTTAAAACCCTCGGAAGTCCTCACAGAAGTTATTGCGAGCTGGAAATCCATGTTCTCCTTGCAACCCTCAGCTGTGTTTGGGTGTGATCTGACACTGGCCTGTCTGTTCCCCCAGGTGTACAGAACCAATCAGTGTGCTGGGGAGTTTGTGATCACCTTTCCTAGAGCTTACCACAGCGGCTTCAACCAAGGCTTCAACTTTGCTGAAGCTGTGAACTTCTGCACCGTAGACTGGGTACGTTTCAAACCGGTTTTTCCTTAAGTGAGCAGTTCCAAAGCTGTTCCTAGCTGGTGCACAGCTCTGATTTACTGCTGATGCACAAATCTAGGCCACAGATCAGAAGGAGGCTGTTACTGGAGCATGGTGTTTGCTGAAGGAGTTTGTCATGCACTGAACTGCGGGCTTCCTCTGGTTCTGAAGATTTGGTTTGGAATTATGTATCAGGGCTGATGTAGCTTTTGCTGCAGGAGGGAGGCACATTCCTGTGCATGCCTGGAGTATGAAATGCGCCAGTGCTGCTAGAGTTTGCTCATTTTTTGTGTCCCCAAATTCCATCTCAAATCAGAAGCTGAAATGAAATTTCTCCATTTATTGCACTGGGAATTCTCTGAGGGGTTTAGAGCATTCTGCAGCTGGAAACCAAATCCAACTTTGATATCTTTCCTGCTTTAGCTTCTGTGATAAAGTCAGATGATACATGTAGTACATTAGTAACAATTAGAGACATTGATAGTCCTTTTGTGGAAATAAAAATAGGAATTGCATCTTATGTGAGAGCATCCTCTTAGGTAGCAGAGGTGCTCTAGCAGCTTTAGGGAAGAACACCTTAATGAGAAGAGAGCAGAAAGTTCTCAAGTTCCAAGTGGAAGGTTTACAAAGCAGTGCATCATTCCCAGTAAGCTTCACTCAGCTCACTGAACCAGCAGAGATGAGCATACATTGCAGTTCCTAGGTTAGAGTTATTGAATAAGATCTTTGTCTTTTTAAAAATAAAGAAAAATAGAGGACAGTTTGCTCCCAAGTTACAAGTAATTTTACCTTCACAGCAAATGACTCAGACACGCATGTTGTCTGATCTCACAAAGACTCTTCGAAGCTTCTGATACTTCAAATTACTTCTCTTGTGAGTTTTTTTTACCCCAAAAAAAGGTCTTGGCTATTCAGAAGTGTAGCCCAACTAAAACATTGATAGATGTAAAAAACATTACTTAGAAGAGGGGGAAGACTAATATTGCAAGAGAGTTTTCTGCACTTGACTGTGCTCGTGTGTCAGTTGGTTTGATTTGGTTTTTCCTCTTGTCCTTCCATGAGTTTCACACTGGACCCAACACTTAACCTTGCTGTACTCTGAACGTTCCTGTCTGCCTGGCCTTAAAATAGATCTGAGTGACCTGCCCAGCTCAGGATGAGCTGTGTGCTCTGCCTGTAGCCAGTTAGGGACATCAGTGCTCCCTGAGGCAGCAGTTTCTCATGCTGCAGCACACTTCATGTCAACAGGGAGAAGGCCCAGGGTGCCCTGCACCTGCCTGGGGTGGGGCATCCCTCAAGTGGTGGAAATAGGCCAGGCTCATGTACTTGTCTTTTTGATGCTTCCTCGGCCTGAGTGCATTTTTATCATCCTGAGCCCACTTGGTTTAGTGATTTAGTAGCCCTTTATTACAGTCTCTACCAGACAGGGCACCTCCCTCAGCTACACAGCGCACACCCATAGAGTCCACTGGGAAAGAGCCGCTGGTGTGCACAGCTTGGGGTCTTGATTTCTCTGGTGTTACACTCTGAAGTATGAATATTGTCGCTGGTGTATTTGTCTTGACCTTTCCTTGGGGCAGTTTTTGGTTGGTAGCATACAGAGTGAGTACCTTGCTGTCATTTCCCACGTGCACCCCCTGATGCCGTGTCTGCCCCGCAGCTGCCCCTGGGCCGGCAGTGCGTGGAGCATTACCGACTGCTCAACCGCTACTGCGTCTTCTCCCACGACGAGATGATCTGTAAAATGGCTTCCAAAGCAGATGTCCTGGACGTTGTGGTGGCATCTACAGTCCAGAAAGACATGGCTGTTATGATTGAAGAGGAGAAGAGGTTGCGTGAGAAGGTTGATAAACTGGTGAGTTGTAAGAAATAATGATTTGGGTGGGAAGGGACTTTAAAGATCATCTCATTCCATCCCCTGCCTTGGGCAGGGATGCTTTCCACTAGACCAGGTTGTTCCCAGCTCTATCCAACCTGGCCTTGAACATTTGGAGGGATAGAATTCATTATAATGAATGAAGTAGCAGTTGAAATAGTGATTTGAGAACATGCTGGTTCTTTTACTAGGGTGTCAGAAGCTTAGAGGTGCCTAGTCCCTTCCTAAGTTGTGGATTTCAGAGGACCACCTGGGTGGAGAATCATTGATCATGCACCTTGTTTTAGTACCCGCCTTTTAATGTTGTTTAGAATGTCACTTTTAAGGTAATAGTTGTACTTCTAGTAATTTGGTCAGAAAAGTTGATTTTTTTCGTTAACCAAGATTTCTGTCTACCTGGGTTGAAGATCTTATACCGAAACTTCATTATTCTTTTGAGAAATTTACCTTCTGATGTTTTAGCTTGGAATAGCCTCCTCTTTGTAAGTCACTTCTTCATTAGGCTTTGATACTCTTGCAGGGAGTGACTGACTCAGAGAGGGTGACTTTTGAGCTGTTCCCTGATGATGAGCGACAGTGCCTGAAGTGTAAAACCACCTGCTTCATGTCAGCAGTTTATTGTCCCTGCAAACCTGGGCTGTTGGTGTGCTTGTACCACATCGAGGACCTCTGCTCCTGTCCCACCTACAAATACAAACTGGGGTAAGCTTGAGGTAGTAACTAACACCATGCTCTGAAAATAGTATTGTCTGTGTAGATACTGTGGTTTGGTAGTCTCTGCTGCCAGTGGGGCTGGTCTCTGTTTCTTTTTCTGTTTCGGTCCTTTGCAAATCCAGTGCCCCCATAACAATGGGACTGTTTTGTGCTCCCACACAAAGCTTCTTCAGCATTCAGCTCTTCTTGCTCTATAATGGCAAAAATTGCTGGCTAAGTTGGTTTGCATTTTTATTTATAGCAACCAGGTCATTGTCCCTTAGATCCAGTCCTTGCCAAGGAGTATTGTTTTGCTTTTTGGAGCTTTCCTTCCATTGTTAAATTTCCTGTGCTGTTTAGTACATCTTCTGTCCTACATGAATGTAGGTTGCTCTAAGACAGTGTCACAATTCCTTAATTGTTCTGTAGAAATTGCTGTTTGAAGCAATTACAACATTGAAATTATCTCAAAAGAAACGTGGTATGGTTGTAAGGTCTTCGTTGTGTAACCCTGAACACAGAAGCTTATTTCTCTGTTGTATGGACCAGTACATCTTAGAATTACCAAATGGTTCAGTCTGGAAGGGACCTTAAAGCTCATCTCATTCCATCCATACCATGGGCAGGGACACCTTCCAGTCCAGGTTGCTCCAAGCCCCATCCAGCCTGTGTCCTCATCTTGGTGCCCCTCCTTCCACCCTCCTGCTGCCTGCAGTGTTGCTGGATGTTTGAGTCATGTGCTGCCTGCAGGTACCGCTACACCCTGGAGGAGCTGTACCCGATGATGAACGCGCTCAAGATGCGTGCAGAGTCCTACAACGAGTGGGCTTCCAACGTCAACGAGGCCCTGGAGGCAAAGATCAACAACAAAAAAAGTGAGGATTTTACCTACTGCCTGTAGCACATCATTTAAAAGGACTATTTTTTCAGTTTTTAGTTTCCGAACTGTAGTAATTTTTTTCCTTAAGTGACAATCAAAAGAAATAGTTTATCACTTCATGTTTTTAAGTAAATATTTTAGCTTTTACAGCCCCAGAAATGATACTTTCTCTGTGTGACAAGACTGTAAATCACTTTGACAAAAAGTGTAACTGAAGTAGAAATAGAAATATATTTAGTGTGTTGTGTTTCTAAGCACCATGGAAAATCCATCGCAATGGGAGACTTCTTAACTTAATGTCTTATCCAACAGGTCTCATCAGTTTTAAGGCTTTGATAGAAGAATCAGAAATTAAAAAGTTCCCAGACAATGACCTGCTGCGACACCTCCGGCTGGTGACGCAGGACGCAGACAAATGTGCCTCGGTGGCACAGCAGCTGTTGAATGGCAAGAGACAGACCAGGTAAGTGCCATGTCACATCTGCAGGGAAATTGGGGCGCCAGAGATGAATGTCAGTGGCCAGTGATGGATGCCAGTGCTCTGCAAGACTTCAAAATTAATCTTTATCTCTTCAGCAGACCAATTTTTGACAGGGAGATTCAGCTTTACTGCATGTTATAACTTAACATGCTGAGATTTCAAATCTCTTCTTTCTCTCTGTTTGACAGTTAGTCTGTAAATTCATTCCAGTATTCCCTGGAAAGAAAAAAATGGTGTGATATGTCCAGATAAAGTAACACTCAGCAAGATACAGTCCCCTTATCTTTGTGCTATGGGCCCTGTAAATCTGTCCATATTGCAGGTGTGGTTTTATTCATTACCCTCTGTGTTGTGGAAAAACAAAGTGCCTTAACTCCCTGAGCTGCTGCTGATGGGAATGTTGTAGGAGAGCTCTGAAAAAATACCTGCTCTTTACATTGAATCTTTTAGACAGGTTATGTGCTCAAGGGATTTGAAGTAGGGCAATGATCTTTGTGAACTGCCTGCCTGGTCCTGCTGGCACTCCATGTCTGAAAAGAGCCAGAACAGAAGGCTAAGGCCAGTTCTCCTCATTGCACGAGTCTAGTTGTGCCTGTATTGATGTAAGAGCCTTTCTCTCAGGATTCACAGATTACCGTCTTCTGTTGTATCATTCTTCACCCATAGATCCCAGACTGGTGTGGGTTAGAAGGGACCTTAAAGTTCATCCAGTTCCACCCCTCTGCCATGGGCAGGGACATCTTCCACTATCCTAGGCTGCTCCAAGCCCTGTCCAACCTGGCCTTAGGCACTTCCAGGGGTGGGGCAGCCACAGCTTCTTTGGGCAACCTCTGCCAGGGCCTCACCACCCTCACAGGGTACAATTCCCTCCCAGTATCCCATCTAATCCTGCCCTCCTTCAGCTTAAAGCCGTTGATTAGGGCACCCAGACTCACCGTGGGCACACTGAGCCTTGCAGGATGGTGGTTTCTAAGAAAATGTTGGGTTTATATATGTGGACAACTGTATGGCTCATGTCCACCAATCTTAAGTGTGAAGTACTTCAGAAAAAATTGTCATTTGTCCCATTTGGAGAATTGTCATCCATTTCTGCTGCTTTGAACAATGTGGTGTTTATTGGAGCAGTTGCCTTTTGTGCTGGTAGAAGTGCAAGTGTAGTTCCTGCCTGTCTAAGCAGAGATTGTGGAGCTCATCACTCCTGCATTCTCTAAGTACTTTGAAGACTGCCTTGGAAGGACTTTGGGGGTAGAATGTTCAGCTGTCACACTTAGACATGATTCCTGTCTTCCTTCCAGGTGTTCCCTCTGTTAGTATTTGTAGTAGGAACTTGACAAAAATTAATTTTGCTGTCTTGCATGCACAGGGGAATGAAGCCTCTATCACAGCAAGATAAAAATACTGCAGTGGGGAATGAGAAATTCAGCACTCCCACAGGCATGACTTCTGCCAGATAGGGAACTTCCAACCTGGAGATTTGAGGCATCATCATCAAAGGACTTGTCCACTTCTGGTCTCCTCCTTCATTTGATGTTGAGCCATTTCTTCTTCTGGCATTCTCAGTCTGTGTTCTCCCATCCCTGGTGCTTGTTCAGATCTCCCAGTGCTGAACTGGGAGCAGCAGCCAGGCCCTTCCCAGCTCCTCTGTACTGGATGGGTCCTTCTTGACCTGAATATGTCCCTGACTTTGGCCTGGGAAGAGATGGGAGCAATTTTTATCTTCATCTCCTTGACTAAGTCTGTTCTTTTGTCACCATGAGAGTCTCTCAGCCTTCATCACAGCTGGGCATGCCAACTCCTGCAGCATCCTAGAGTAATTAACCCTGTGCTGCTGCTGTACAGTGTCAAGGCAGTGCTTGCGCTGTGATTTATTTGCTCTAGAAGTCCTCTCTAACAATTTATTCTTCAATCTTTTTTTTTGCCTGTTTCTGGGAAAAGTCCAGTTTCATGTCTTCATAATTTTAGGAGTTTTAAAACCCGTGTTACTTTATTTTTTTTTTATTATTTACAAGGTTGAAGTGAGGACACATATCTTCCTTTGAAGGAAGATACAAAGAAGAGAATTATCTGCTTAAAGTCTTAATACATGTTACATCCCATGCAGATTCATATGCCTGAAGCTCATATCTGCAGGATGCTTGACAACCTTCATCACACCCAGTCCTATGTGCTGGTTAGGAAGGATTGTGGATTCTGCCTAAAGTTTGGTTTGTTCTTTTGGCAAACTTTCTGTTGTGGACTGAGAATTTTGGTCTAATCCTGAGTTTGGAAGAGTCATGTAGGAGATTTGTCTCCTGTAGGAAGGTCATCCCTGTCAGTCACAGCAGTCAATGACCCTAGGGGATTTCCTCCAGTATACTAAACATAGCAGTTCATAGGGAGAAGACCAGGCCAGAAGGTAATAAATCATAGTAAATCCTGTGACTCCTGCTCACCAGCTCCTCTGCAGTACCTGAAGAGATGCAAATGGACTGTACATCTCTGTTTCCTCTGGTTCTCTTGGTGCTAGGGGATTAAACCCTCCCAGATGCTGGTTCTGAACATCTGAATGAGGCCAGAGCACAGAACACAGTGTGGCACTTGTTCTTCTGGCACTAGAAGGCAGCAGTGTTCCTGCCCTGCTGCCATGTTTTCCTGTCTATCCCCTTCCTTCTCTAGGCCTCCTGAAACCTGCTCTGTTCCTTAGAATCTCTGAGAATTTGTACTTGGAGACCTTTGTGATTAATAACCCTGGATGGACATGGGTTTGGCTTCTGTCATTTCTTTTTCTTAGGCTCTTGTAGTTTCTGGTTTTCAAAAACATCTTGTGACAGCTTTGCCATTTAGATATGTCTATATATATGTGTATATAAATATTTATATATTTAAAAACTTTTCCTTGCTTTTCCTTGCTTGTGCTTTTCCTTAGAAGACACTGTGGAGCTTGCTTAAAAACCAGTAGAACAAAGCAGCCTCTAAAGAAACCTGTGTTTTACCTGAGGCTTTGAATTAATTTTATTGTTCGGCTGACTGGGGGGGTTTGGAACTCCCAATGTGATCCTGTGTATCTGTTAAAAATACCTATTTTAAACACAGAATGGTAAATTTAGATTTATTTTATAGTGCTCACATTCCAGTCATGCTGGCATATCCTGCTGGGCTGTTCTCCTCTTTTGTATAAATAGCACACTGTGGATTCAATTGGAGCCAGCATTGAAAGGGATCTCTTCCCTTTTCTGTTCAGGATTCTCAGACCTCATTAATACTGGCTTGAGTTTAGACAGGCTTTAATATTGAGCAATTCGTTAACACTTATAAGCCACTCGTTTGATACAAAGCTTTCAGTTAAAAATAAAAACGCTGATTTCAGTGTAGAGAGGATTTTTCAGAAGTGCCTACACAACCTGTCAATATAAAACCCATTCAGAATTGGGATTTGTTCTCTTTCAGTGTGGGCGCGGGCAGAGCTGACTACAATAGCTACTGCAACATAACTGAATAGTTTATCCACAGTTGCTTTGTGTTCTGGGAAAAAAAAAAAAAAAGCTTAATTTTATTCCGTAATAACCAGTGCCCTTCCAAGGCTGAGTAGTTGTTCCAGAATCCTGTTTAATATGAGTGTTTCAACAATAGCTTGTTCTGCAGTGTCAAGCTGAGGTTTCCCACGTGTGTGAGCCCTGGGCTGCTTGGATGCTTGTAAATATTCTGCTATTCCTGAAGAAGGGCTAGCTGACATGAAATCATAAGCAGATGTCAGGGAATCAAAAAATCACAGAATGGTTTGGCTGGGAAGGAACCTTAAAGCTCATCTTGTTCCACTCCCTGCAGCCTTGTCCAACCTGGCCTCGAAGCTGAGTGTTTTGATGTTTATTTTTTCAGTGATAACCAAGAAAGCTGAACGGTGTCGTTGCAGGTACCGCTCCGGAGGAGGGAAGTGTCAGAACCAGCTGACGGTGAACGAGCTGCGGCTGTTTGTCAGGCAGCTCTATGCCCTGCCCTGTGTGCTCAGTCAGACACCACTGCTCAAGGTAACCTGGGGAAGCCTTGGGAAGGGAGCAGGAGCAGTTAGAGTGATGGGTTTGCACTTTCATCTCCTAGCTCACTGTTTGCTCTGAGAATTACACCTGGGGACTGGTAGGCTGGGGTGACTTGTGCACATGGGATACTGAGGAAAGGGGCTCTGACTGGCTACTGTTCGTGGTCAGCAGAGTTTTATATTGCACAGGCGAAACAAACTATTCATGTTGTTTGGAGGATAGCAGGAGAAGGAGCAGGATGACCTGGTGTCCTAGTTTGAAAGACAGGTGTTTGCTAAGGAAAAGCAAAAGCCTTTTTTTGAACTGAAAAATGTGATTTTTTTTTCTTCTTACAGATTATTATGATTTTGAAATTAAGGGAGTTTTTTAGGTAAAGATATGGGGATAGGAATAACAGTTTTTTATTAGTATAACTAACAAGACAAACAAAAACAATAACGGCTATGAAATTAGCCACAAACAGAACAGTAACTCAGTTCTAGTCTTTTTTGGCTGCAGGCACCTTTTTTTTGAGCTGTAGTTATTGGTGTTGGGGGCAGGCAGGTTCTGTAGAGCTATAGGAGGGTTGGGGGTGATGGTAGTGTTGTTTTACGTGGGAGAGAGAGATGGGAGAGAGCTTTTTGCTTACGGTGTCAGTCCCAGTGCTCAGTAGAGTGCTGGATGGTGGCAGGTGAAAGCCAGAAAGCAGCAGTGCAGGGTCCGACAGCAGTGAGGATAGCTCCCGGTGCTGGGATGGCAGGGATGGGGAAGAGGCGGCGCTCGTTCTCTGAACTTTGCGGGGGAAATGGACTGAGCCAGAGCCTTTTGGCTCTGTTTTGGCTCTGGGGTTTTCCTCTTCTCTTCCTTCCCCCTTGCTACTAGGGCTTAGTTAACAGGTATTTTACCATGACAGTGGTGAAAATTCCACAGAGGGAAAAGGGAAAGAACTAACTTGCA
This sequence comes from Cinclus cinclus, assembly GCF_963662255.1. Classification (NCBI taxonomy): domain Eukaryota; kingdom Metazoa; phylum Chordata; class Aves; order Passeriformes; family Cinclidae; genus Cinclus; species Cinclus cinclus. The sequence goes on from NC_085072.1 coordinate 6,449,478, forward strand.
ACACCTGGGTAACTACAGGTTAAAAGTTTGGTGTCAGTTAACTGGTCTGGTCTTACAAGTAAAGCCAGGTTAATCTGAGAACATTCAGACTTCCCAGTGCTCTGAGAAATAGCTCTCTCGTTCTTACCACTTCCCTTCTTGGTCAGTCCAGATTCAGCTTTTTCAGTCTTGTAATGAGGTCCCTCTTTGTGCTTTCAACCCACATTCCAGGAAACCCCACAGATACCTCCAGCCAAACCCAGCCCAGGCTGGCCAGATCCTCTCTAGCAGAGAACCTGCTGCTGGCAGGACTCAGATCACTGTGAATCCCACAGCCACCAGCTGTGCTGGTTCTGTGCTCCCCAGATGATGAGCCCTCAGGCAAACTGAAAGTAATTCAAAATCTTGTTTCAGAATTTGCCAAAATGTTCCATATCACGCTGAGGGGCAATTTAAAAAATTCTGTGCAGCTGCAATTCCTGTCTTAAAGGAGAAGGGCTTTGCATATTCGTGACACTTGAAACCAGGAGATGCCGTATCCAGCTCCTGAACTGCCGCTCAAGTATCCACCCAACACTGAGACACCAGATGGTGCCATGAATAAATAGGAATAAACCAGTTCAACTCAGCTTTGACTGCTGCTTTGGAGCCTTTATCTGCCCTGCAGTGTGTGGATCAGATGTGATGCAGTCCTTATTTACAGTTATTTGTTTATAGCACTGAAGCTGTGAAGTTTTCTTGCTGGTTGAAAAGCAGGAATTTGGAAATGCCAGACATGCAAACAGTTCCTCTCCATCTGGCATTCCTGAACAGGGAAATAATAAGCACATATGGTCTGAGCGTTGCTTTGCATCATTCTCAACAAGCCTCAATTATATGTCATTGTGCAAATTTGGCTGTTAATATAAATGACCAACATCACTGGAGATGAGTTCACGATTCAGTCTGTCTCTAAAAAATGTTTTATTCCATGTTGGGGGGAGGTTGCCCACCCTGGGAAACAGCCTCGCTGGCAAAATTCCAAGGTGTCAATGTGAGGGAAGAACTTCCTGCAGGAGCAGCATTTCAGGCAGTACTGGGAGTACTGGGCAGGTTGGTCCATACAGAATAATCCCAGCCTTCACCGTGGGATTGCTCTGGATGACTGTCCTTTATCCTGGAGAAAATGCAAACAGCCCCAAAAATACCTTTTGGGGTAATGAGCTGCTGAGTGCATGGAGAGAAAGAAGTTGTTGCCCTGCATGAGAGAGTAAAATGCCTGTGGCTCACTGGGACTATGGGGTGCAGCTCAAAAGCCTTAGCAGTGCAGCAGAAATGAACCCCAGAACCTCTGTGCCCTTCCCAGTGTTTTTCAAAACCTTCATAATCCTCACCCTGCTGTTCCCCAGCTGCCTGAACCATTCCAAAACAAAGCCAGACAACAGCACCCATGAAACACTCAATTTCTCTTTACATCCTTTCTGTTATTCAGAGTGCTCTTTCTGACACCTCTGGGACTGGGATTGCCTTGTTCTGAGATACCCAAGCTTGTGGCCACGTTACATATGAGGAGGTGCTGGCAGCACTGTGTGTTGAAGACACTGTTGTAGTGTTTCAGCCCTTGGGATAATTTGCCATGGGCACTGTGTGCATTGCAGTGGGGGGTTTGCCCAGAGCCTGTGCTCCCATTGTTAACCCTGCACTTCCACGGATAAGTGACTTGGAAGAGGACTTTTGTCTGATTTATCATTTCATTTGTGTATTTCAGGATCTCCTTGACCGTGTGGAAGCTTTCCAACAGCAAAGCCAAAAGCTCCTTTCTGAAGAGATGCCCAGTGCTGCGGAGCTGCAGGAGCTGCTGGACGTCAGCTTTGACTTCGACGTGGACCTGCCGCAGCTGGCGGAGCTGCGCACGCGGCTGGAGCAGGCGCGCTGGCTGGAGGACGTGCAGCTGGCCTGCTCAGAGCAGAGCTCCCTCACTCTGGATGACATGAGGCGCCTCATAGATTCCGGTGTGGGGCTCGCGCCCTACCCGGCGGTGGAGAAGGCCATGGCAAAGCTGCAGGAGCTCCTCACCGTGTCCGAGCACTGGGATGACAAAGCCAGGAACCTGATAAAGGCCAGGTAGAACTAAATCTCAGTGTTGCATTTTGTAATTGCATGAGTTGCTTCAGATGGAAGTGCCCTGATTCCTGGAGGGGCCCCCCTTTGTTCATCCAGTTCCCAGGATGAAGGCAAAGCTTGTGCCAGCCGGAAGGGACTGGGCTGGAGGAGGGGGATGAGGGATGGACCAGTTTCAGGGGTTGGAGTTGCCTTGCACTGTTTGTGTTGCACAACCATCTTGTGTAAATTCTCCTTGTGCCGCAGGGAAGGGGTTTAAGATGCCTCGTCCTTCTTTTCCACCTTCCCCCCTCTCCCAGTTTCAGGCTGAAGGACACGTGTTCAGATCAAGCTCAGATAGGTACCCCCAGCAGGTCAAACTTCATAGGCCATAGAGGTCCACGTAGGACTGTTTCTAACTAACAAGGAGAAGATTTTTCCAAATTAATTGGTGCAGGGAAGAAGGAAATAAGCCAAATACATCCTTATTAAGAAAAATTTTCTTGGGATTTTTATCTTCTGATTTATAAAGTAAAATGGGAGAGCACGGTATACTTAAAAATTAGGAACATGGCACAGACTAACATGCTGGGTTTCTTACCTCAAGATTCCTTTTTTTTAAAATTTTATCATACTTGGAGTATTGGAACATTTCTTACCTACTACTGGCCACAGTGTTTTAAGACAACTTCATATAGCACATCACCAACTAAGCTCGGGTTTAACATTCAATAGGGAGCTATGTTGTATTTGCACACTTCTAAAACCTCAGAATCAAACTGGGAAATACAGAAAAGCCAGTTTCAGGCTTTTAGCCCTCTAATGCAGAATCTCTTAGCTGGTGCTGGTCTGGGGTTTGGTGGATGTTTGTCATCCAAAAGTTAATGAAAGGTAAATCTCCCTTAAATGCAAATGTGAGAATATTCCTAGTAGGAGTCTAGAGTAAGCAAACAGATATTTCTAAACCTCCCCTGCTTCTGACCCCCAGCTCTGCTGGGTGCAGCCAGTATTGAGCATAACATCATCAGTTGGTGTGGCCCTCTGATGTTAATAACCCAGGTGAGTGGAAGAGCCCCTGCTGTAAGCAGCATCTCACATCTGGGCTGTTGTGTTCCCCCAGGCCCCGGCAGTCCCTGAGCAGCCTGGCAGCAGCAGTGAAGGAGCTGGAGGAGATCCCAGCCTACCTCCCAAACGGAGCAGCGCTGAAGGATGCGGTGCAGAAGGCCAAGGACTGGCTGCAGGAGGTGGAGGCTCTGCAGGTACATGAGCCTGGCTGCTGGGGAGGAACAGTGACCCTGCTCATGTCACTAGAGCCACCCCACACCCCATGCATGCTCCTCCAGGGCTCTGGTGTTGCTCTGATTTGGAGCACCAGGTCTGGGACGTTGGTTACCTCAGCCATGGAGCAGCTCACTCACTGCCCTGATTCTTCCTTCCGTTTCTGATCTGTATTCCTTCATCTTTGCAACTAAGTGTCTCCAGTAAAATCTATGAAACAGCTATTAGCAAAAACTTAAAGTTACTGCATTATGGAACTTCACCTTCAGGTCACTTTTTTTCAGTTGCTCAGTAAAAACTCCCTGTTAATAACATCTTTGTGTGGTACACTGAGGTACAGAGTGGTGATACAGAGGTACTTTCTGGCTCAGCCTTGCAAGTGCTCAAGCGGGTGTCAGTGGGACTGCCCAGATCAGACTAGGGTGGGATAGCCCTGATTTCACATTTTGGTGTAGATTGCCAAATATTTTCATTTGTCCTAATTTTTTTTCTATAAAGTGAGCTCTAATCTAACTTAGGGGCTCTGGCCTAAATTGGGCTTTTAAATAAAAACTTCTCTTGAACTTTTATTTTAAAAAATAATTTTCCTGGATTTAAATATTTTGAAGGAATAACATTAATGTAATGCTAAGTTTCATTTGAGGGCTGTCTTGAAAGAGCTTGAGTGATTTTTTTTTTCTCTTGGAATTTGCCAGTTTCTTGGTCTGGACTCTGAAATTCTGCCTTCTGAATATGGAAAACTAGTTCTATTAACGACAAGAATTTTTGCTTCAGTTTTGTGAAGGATTTGTTAAATGCCTGCAGTCACTGTGACTTGCAGGAAGTTCTTGGCATCAGAATTCGAAGTTGCTAGAGGTGTTGGGGTTTTTTGGTGAATAGTTCTCCAGTCCCATATCAACTGCCTGTTCTAGAAATTACCTCTGGAATTTCCTCTTGTGCCACTTTACTCTGGGTGTGTGGTACCTGTGTTGCCTGAGGTGTGGGGTGCCAAGGGAATGGCTGGAGCTTGCTCCTGAGTGTCACATGAGATACTGGAAGTGGTTCTCATTCTTGGCCTGGCACAGCCTGGGTTAAACTTGTCTTCTGGTGCTGTAGCTTCCTACAGTGCCTGAAAGGAGGCTGGAGCCAGGGGAATCAGACTTTCCTCCCAAGGAACAAGGAACAGGATGAGAGGGAACTGCCTCAAGTTGCACCTGGGGAGGTTCAGGTTGGATGCTGGAGAAAATTTCTTCATTGAAAGGAGCAATGAGGCCCTGGCACAGCCTGCCCAGGGTAGAGTCACCATCCCTGGAGGGATTTAAAAAGCATGGGGATGTGACACTTGGGGACATGGTTTAGTGGTGGCTTTGGCAGTGCTGGGTTAATGGCTGAAATTGATCTTGGAGATCTTTTTTTCAGTGTTAATTACTGTATGATTTAATTATTTCAGAATTATTTTGATTTTCTGCTGTGAATGCAGTGTGAGACTGGGAGGCTGCTTATGTTGTTGGCAGTCTCTGGTTTTGTTGTGTTTTCTTTTTAAAGGGTCATTTGGCAAGTGTGTTCTTGCTTCTTAGCCCCCAAATGTGTTGTTAGTTTTGTCTGGTAGTCAATGATTAAGTGCAGGAGCAGCACAAATGTTGGACTGATAGTGCAGGTCAGTGAGCTGTCTGAGCATTAAATTCATTTTTACAAGTTCTGAATTCCTTCAGTGACTGCTGTGACTTGGGCAGTGCTGTGTCTTGGGTGCATCCAGCATCTCCTTATTTCCAACTGTGCAGGTTGGGGGCCGTGTGCCCGTGCTGGACACGCTGGCAGAGCTCGTCACGAGGGGTCGATCCATCCCAGTGCACCTGGATTACCTGCCCAGGCTGGAGGCCCTGGTGGCTGAAGTGCAGGCATGGAAGGAGTGTGCAGCAAACACGTTCCTGTGTGAGAACTCTCCGTATTCCCTTCTGGAGGTGAGAGGTGTGGATTGGAGATCAGCCCAGTCAGTCATGCACAGGCACAGGGACTCAATGTGCATCCAGGAGGGAGCAGTAAATATTATTTGCAGAATTGCTTTAGGATTGCATGAACTATTTTAATAACTTTTGTTAGTGACCTATACTTCTAATAATAGTTTTAGACTTTTAAAATGCTTAAGATTTAGCTATGTTTTCTCTGTTCTTCTTAATCAGTGGCTAACAAGAGCAGGCAGTGCCAGTGTCTACCATTTTCCATATGAATATGGGAATATTGACAAATCTGTGGCACTGGATTAACTCCAGTGCATCAGGCTGAGCTGCAGGTGAACAGGTTCCTACCTGCTCCATCCTCCTCAGGTTCAGGTATGCTGGGCTGAGGCTGGGGCTGTGTTTGCTGCCCCTCTGGAGCTGTGGTCCTGCACCTGCAGTCCTTGAGCAATGTACACTCTGCCCAGCACTGAGGCCCTCTGAGCCTCCTCCTGTCAGGACAGAGAGCAATGTAGGGCAGCCCCTGGAATCTCTGCTCTTTCCCAGGGTTTGCAGTTTCATCCCCACGGAGGTTGTTCCGCATATCGGCTTTCTCTCCCTCTCTATCTCCCCCACAGCAGTCTGGGTGAAACACAAGGGTTGTTTGGGTCTGGCCATTTTACAAAACTGAAATGCCAACTTTCCAGCTCTCTCTACCTTCCCGATAACCTCACCCTAATCCCTCAGATCTTTGATGGAATAACTGCAGGAGCCCTAGTTCTCACCAGTTGCCTGTGGCTGCATACAGTCAGGAAGGTGCCTTAGGTGCAGTGTAACACTGCTGCAGGCAGGACACTGTTGTTCTGTCCCTCAGGTGTTGTGTCCCTGGTGTGACATCGGGATGCTCAGTCTGAAGAGAAAGCAGAAGAAGCTGAAGGAGCCAGTGCCAAGTGGCAAGAAGAAAAGCACTAAGCTGGAGACACTGAGTGACCTGGAGCGGGTGCTCTCTGAAAGCAAGGACACTGCATCCGCGGTATGTGGTCACATCTTTCCTAACTGGAATTTCTTCTGAGTTCCTTGAATCCTTGTTTATGATTGCCTCCTGTGCAGGAGTGTGGCTTCCACCCTGTTCTTGCTGTGCTGCTCTGCAGAATTTCTGGGACTGCATTTTCTGTGTTTGCTTCAGACTTCCCAAAATTGCTTTCTGTGGAAACGTGTTGCTTTGTGCGTTAAGCAGCCTCACATTTTGCTACGCAGTGCCTGTAGCTCAGTAAAGCACAGGAAGACAAAATATGTAGACCTGCTTTCCCCTGCCATACCTAAATCCTATTAAAAATGGGATAGGGTTTGCCCAAGTCTTAGCCCAAAGAACACATATAATCCAGCACCATTTATAATTAAAGCAAACACTCTAAATAATTAAAGAAAACCTCATGCATTATGGAGTCACTGAAACACTGCTCTGGGTCGAGCAGGCTCAGTTGCTGGTGGGGAAGGGCTTCATTCCAGCAGACCTAGTGCAGAGCCTTCACCTGAGCCAGGTAATGATGTCCTGTGGCTAATGTAGGGGCTCATTGGGTGGGGCTTGAATGTAATGTAATGTGGGACATTTAAGTTTTAACCTATGGCAACTACTTGAAACTTGTGCTTTCAGTGCTTTGGTGTTGGCCTCTTTTGTCTGATCCCCAGAGCTGGAGCAGTGTCCCTGTCATGGCAGTGTGGGGACTGGGTCACACTGAGTCCTCTGACTCCAGCATCCCTGCCTAAGGAGACCCAGGGTACTCCCAGGGGCTGAACCCAGGATAGGGAAGTCATTCGGTGTGGCAGGGTTGCTTATGACTCACAAGGGGAGCCAGAACCTTCCCACACTCCCAACCCAGCTCAGCACCTGTGTGCACATCAGAATGTGCTATGCCCCGGTGCCATGTGTGCCCAGGATGGACACAGTTCTCATTTTTCCAGAGCTGATTTTAATCCAGGAATTATGCTTGAAAGCCATGGTGTGAGAAATAACCACTTTGTATGTATTTATAAACCCTTCTCGGTATGTTTATATACATTATAAAATGCATAGAATTAATTAGTTGTAGCTGGTTTGAACAACCCTTATGGAACTGAAATACATTGCTGTCTTTAGAGGAGCTAGTGCTAAAGATTCCTGAAAACAGGAATTTGTAGGAGCATCTGCAGAAAGAGTAAACAATACATCCAGGGTACGCCTGAATTTTGCCTGCTGTTCACAATCCCCAGAGCAAGTTCATAGGTCAGGTCATGGCCCTGAGCACTGGGCAGCATGTACAAAGTGAGGGTCAGAGGTGAATTGCATTTGTGAAAACTGCCCAGGAAGCTTTTCTGAGTATCCAGAGTCAGACTGTTGAGAGACGCTTCCCAGAGCACTATCTGCAATCCAAACTTGCACTTCTTCAAGATTTGAGCTGCTTGAAGGCAGACCATGTTTTTGTAGTACAAAACACAAAAGCTTGGAACAGAGGAGGGGTTAGAAGCTTTTTTTTTTCTTTTTTTTTTCTTTTTTTTTTCCTTTTTCTTTTTTTCAAAGGGTTAAGCTTTTTCTCTCAGGAAGGAAATTGAAGTCACACCACTGCACATCCTCACTGCTGCCCCTCCAATACCTTTTGCTGGCCCACTGCTTCATTCCAGCGTTTAAAGCCCTGGAGACTGGCACATCTGAAGGGTGACAGAGCAGAGGGCACCCTGTTTGTACCAAGCAGTGTTCCCTTGAAGATGCCATCCTTTGTCTCCTTGCAGATGGCCGCGCTGGGAGAGGCCCGGCTGAGGGAGATGGAGGCGCTGCGTGCTCTTCGAGCGGCGAATGAGGTGAAGGCGCTGTCAAGCGAGGAGGACGCCGAGCTCAAGGTGTGTCTGTGCCAGAAGGAGCCGGCTGCTCCCATGATCCAGTGTGAGCTCTGCAGGGGCTTCTTCCACACCGGCTGCGTGCCGGTGCCCGGCCCGGCACCGGGGCCGCGCGTCTGGCTGTGCCCGCACTGCCACCGCTCCCAGAAGCCGCCTCTGGAGAAGATCCTGCCGCTGCTGGCGTCCCTGCAGCGCATCCGCGTCCGGCTGCCCGAGGGGGATGCCCTGCGCTACATGATCGAGAGAACTGTGAACTGGCAGCACAGAGCACAACAAATGTTGTATTCAGGGAATCTAAAACGCATCCAGGACAAAGTTGGCTCAGGATTACTCTACAGCAGGTGGCAAGCCTCGGCGGGCCAGCTGCCAGAGACAAACAAGGTGAGTCTGGGCCAGGGCTGGGCTTCCTGGCACTGGGCTCTGGGGTCTGTGAGGACAGGAGGTGACAGTGCTCTGGGGTTGGGTCTGCTGTGGCTCCCTACAAATCCTGATAAGGCAGAGGGTTTATTCCTGCTTCATAGCTGTCAGGAGCTGTGGGTCTGCTGGGCCCCTCAACCAGGGTGTGTTGTGTGCCCTAGCAGCAGCTTCGTGTTCCCTTCTGCTGGAGTCCAGGAACAATTCCACCCAAAGAGCCTATTTTCCCCTCTCCTCTTCCAGCTCCTGTGCTCTTCTGTGACACCACTAATGACAGAGCTGCTGAGTTGTTTCTGGAGTGCTTGCTATTAAGTTGGTCTTTATATTCTGGTCCTACAAGTATTCAAATAGAGTTTTAAGTGTTGAGAATTAGTGACAGAGGCACAAGCTGTCCTGTGCATTACCGGCTTGGCTCTAGACAAAGTTATTTTTCAACAAAGTGTCTTCATCCTTTGCTGCCTCTCCTCACTCCCATTAGACCTTCCAAGCTGAATATTCTGCTCTTATTGCTGGGTTTAGCCACAGCAGCTGTTTCAGGTGGGGTAGTCAGGGAGTTGTGTTTTTTCAGTGAAGATCTTTCTGCAAAAAGCACACATAAAGAAGGAAATTAAGTAAAGAATTTTCCTGAGATAACAAATGCAAAAAATATCAGAAATCAAAGCTCTGCGCTGTATAAAGAACATGAAACGCCCCGAAATGGAATGTACTCTGTTGCTCTTACATTTTGAAACACCTGAGTTTTACTAGTCCAATCCAGTTACAGTTTGGCTGTGTTTCTGGTTTTGCTTTCATTTATGTTAAAACATAAACCATGCCACACATGCCTGACAGAGTGTTGCAACTGCTTCTCATTCACCCAGCTGTGACAATGGCTTTTGGACCAAATTTTTCAAGCAAGCAAGTCAAGATATAGAAATTAAAATATCTTTAGGTATTTAAGAGAATTTTACTGGTCGTTTAGGTCTGAAAGAATCATTTTGCTAGGTCAGCTAGGGTAGCTGAAAAGAACTGGCCAGGACTTTGATCTTTCAGCCAAAAATTGACACAGTGAGTTTAGTTTTATTTGTATGATGACATTAGCTCAGCATTGAACTGCGAGGTTTCTTCCACCCAGAGCAGTGTAACTGTTTTTGGGGGTCTGGACCTTAAGTCAGGAAACCTTCCAGATCAGGGTATTTCTGGCTGAGCTAGTCCAGGTCCTACATTTCCCAAATCAGAGGTCCTTGGGAAGCTCAGTGGAGGAGCATCTGACCAGGTCCTGCAGTGAGCCAGGGTCTCTTCTGAGCCAGGCCCCCAGCACACCTCAGCACAGGTGTGAGCTGAAATTTCAGTCTCCATGGATTTGAGGTGTTTTCTGGTGAATCCAGTGTCTTACCATGGACATGGCTGTCCTGTTCTGTCCCAGTTCTGTTTTCCCTGTCATCTGGGCTAATTCAACAGTCACTTTCCCACAAGAAGCTCTTCAGTAACCATTGGAGCTGGGCTGCTTTGACGCTTTCCAAAGTGAGGAATGTGGGTGAGTTTGAAAAATTCCCTTGAGAACAGCAGTGGGAATTGAGGAGAGCCATATTCTGAAAGGGGCCCAGGCGCTTGGGTTAGTGAGGCAGAGGGTGTTGTGGAAGGTTCCTGGTGAGATGCCCCTGGCAGTGTCAAGGAGGTGCAGGGTTTGCTGTTGGTGTGTCCCTGCCTTGGCAGGGCAGGGCTGCAGTCTTTTGGACCAGGGCAGTGAGATATGGGATTTCAGTAGCTGTAAGAGAAACAAGTGTGAAACAAGTGATCCTATCACAGTTATTCTGCATTTCAAACTCCACATTTAGTGAAACTATCTGTGTTTTGTTTTCTAGGTGTCACAGACAATTGGAGCTATGTCATTCTCCATGCCTCATGACTGGGACAACAGAACCATGTATTTGCATTCTCCATTCTCTACAGGACAGCACTGCATTCCACTTCATGGTTTGTAATCTTCACTTTAGTTTGGGGGGTTTCCCTCTTCCCCTTCCTTTTTTCTCCCATGTTTGGTGGTGCAGGGAGGGTGTCCTGAGATGACTGAGCAGGCCTGTGACTGCATAGCACAGGTGTTTGTTTCTCCATCTCCTCAGCAACTTTGGACCTCATTGTCCAGCTTTGGCAGAGGGGTGCATTGCTCAAGGATAGAAATTTCCCATGTGTAATGAAAAGGTGTGGCACAATGGGATGAGGAATCAGGAGAGCTGGTGCCCTCCCACGAGAACAGCTCCCCCAGGCTGTGCCCCAGCCAAGCTGCAGAAGGGGGAAAGAAAGGGGAGAGGCCACTGGAAGTGTAGGAGGTGGATGGGAGCAGCTGGGATGTGGTGCTGGAAGCCATGGGATACTTAATGCACAGGACACGTGTCCATGTGAGCTTTGCTGCAGCACAACTGTCCATCTGTCAGAGACTGGAGCTGCCCCAGCCCCTGTGGGGCTGCTCTACTGGGGTCACTCAGCACAGGCTCTGGACCATCCTCACCTCAGACTTGGTGGGTTGGGCTAACAGTCAATCTGTGAATTGCATCATTTTATGACTGTGTCAGAAATTATTTATCATTTCTTCTCTCTTCATGCATAATGCTCCAGGGACACAAGTCTAGACTTACCTTCCTGTCTGTGCAGCTCAGTCCATACCGGTGTTATAAAAGCCATTTCAGTGGAATGTTACAGTCCACATCAAACAAGGCAATTCTTTGTGTCACCAGGTTTACTTTTCATATTTGTGTTGTAGTGTATTAATAAACTGTTATTTATGCAAAGACTTGGGCCTCCCCAGCCGAGACTGTTTCAGAGCCCTGCAGGAGCTTTGGAGCCAGTAGCAGCAGTGGGTAGTGACCACAGAGCAGGACCTTGTCACCAAGCTTATCCTCTCAGCCTTCCTTCCTCTCCTCTCTTGGCTCCCTGTACAGATCTCACTCAATTTGTTCATCTTACCCACTCGTTGGGTAGTGAGGGGATTGTCACACTCCTGTAGCTCCTGAAGCAGTAGAATTTGCGAGGAATGATTGGCAATGCCTTATCCTTGAACCATCAGGGAATGGGAGCGTGGCAGGGTGCTGAGCCACAGTGTGGGAACTTCTGTGCAAGCCTTTATCTTTCCTTTTAACCCTGCTGTTAAAAATGAGCAGTCAAGAGGGAGCAGATAAGAACTAACTCATACAGTTGCAGATCTAAAGTCTTTCACTATTTTTTATTGTGCTACTAGAGATTTTTCATTATGTGTGCAGTTCTTGTCAGTGCTGGCACTGAAGAGTTCCTGCTGTGTCTCCTTGTCTTTTACACTAGTCATTAGCACCGAGCTGGACGAGCTGATGATGGAAGCCCAGCTGCTGCAGGTTTCTTTGCCTGAGATCCAGGAGCTGTACCAGGCCCTGTTCACGAAACAGAGTCCTGCCCTACAGCCTGAGCAGAGGTCACCCAGCACAGCCACAAGTGAGAAGGCAAGTGTCCAACAGCAGCACTGAGCTGGGGCACCCTGGGAAGGGCTCTGCCTCAACCCTTGGGCTTTACAGAGGTTTGTGTGTGTAGCTGCACTTCAATGAAAATGCATTTTCCTTGTGCAAAAGGAGTCAAGAGGTCAATAAGAAATTAGTTACGAAGAACTGAATACAATTTGTGGCCTAATACATTTTTGAAATTTAGATATATGTTTATTGTCAGTCTCTGTACTTTAAATACATTTGTCCTGATTTCATAGAATTGCAGAATCCTAGACTGGTTTGGGTTGGAAGGGACCTTAATGCTCATTTTGTGCCACCCCTTGCCATGGACAGGGACACCTTCCACTAGACCAGATTGCTCCAAGTCCCATCCTGGCCTTGGACGCTTGACTCTTGTCCTATTTCAAGGCTTGCCAAGGGAGCTGCTGTGGAAGCTGCAGGCTCACAGGCAGGAAATGAAGATGGTTTTCTCTCTGAGTTCTGTCCCTGGGGCTTGCCCCTGCCCTTGGCTCCTCTTACACATCTCATGCTACTGAAGATGCGGCACTGTCAAACACTGCACTTGTACTTAAACCTATTCCTAAAATCAGTGTATGGAATAGCAGGATAATGGATGCTAGCTGCATACTTCCAACCTTGCCAAAATGTCTTTCCCATAGAATGAATGTTGCAGAGGAAAAAAGGATGGGATGAGTTACACGGAGAGAAAACTGAAGCGGCGTTTCGAGAGAGAGAGCTTCTATGGTGAGAACAGAGCAAGAGTAAAAAAGATGAGAACACCCAAAAAGAAGAAACTGAAACTGAGTCACTCAAAGGATCAGTGCAGTAACAAAGTGGAGAGAGAGCGGGAGCGGCTCCTGGAGCTGCAGCGTTCCAGCGACAGCCACTTGCTGCCCTCAGACACGTCGTCGTTCTCAGAGCAGGAGGACTCCGAGGATGAGGATGCCATCTGCCCAGCTGTGAACTGCCTCCAGCCCGAGGGGGATGAGGTCAGGAGCGTCAGAGCCGCCATGGTGTTCTGAGTGCTGGGATCTGGGGCAGGGAGCTGCCTGCCCTGGGACTGTTTGACTGCAGAAAAGCTGTTCATGAGGGGTGGGGGAGGCCCTGGGTTAGCCAGGGATGTCTGTGCAGCTGGGATGGGCAGGACCGACCCCACCTGCCCTGGGGTAGCCCTGTGGCATCAGAACAGCTGCACACCGTGGGAGGGGGCAGGTGGGGCCCTGCAGACACTGTGTCCATGGCTGCTCTTGGGATACAGGTGTGGATGGGCTCTGTGGGTGGGGGCAGTGCCTGGGGCTCTGCTCAGACCCATCCACCCTGCAAATAGAGAAGAGGGACATTGAGTCTCTGATAGGCGGGAAAGCAGTGGGGAGATAAGGGAGGGTGTGCCCTGTCCACAGCCCTGGAGAGCAGGAAGCACAGTGAATATCCAGCACCCGCCACCTGTGGAACAGGACATTTCTCATGTAACTAAACCAGGAGCCCCAGGATGACCCAGAAGTGTGGGGGACTTTGCTTGGCCCTGCTCTGATCTCTGTGTCTGCTCTTCACCAGGTCGACTGGGTCCAGTGCGACGGCAGCTGCAACCAGTGGTTCCACCAGGTGTGTGTGGGCATCTCCCCAGAGATGGCAGAGAAGGAGGATTACATCTGCGCCAGCTGCGCCGGCAAGGACGCCCAGTACCGGAAGTAAAACCCCCATAAACCCTTCAGGACTTGAGTAAAGAAGGTTCCCAGATTTTCAGTTAAGCCACAGGGGCTGGTTTAAGAACCAGATTGCAAATGGTGCTACTTCTATCCTTATGGGATCATTTTCCAGAACTCAAAACAATTTTTGACACTTTTGTATTTTCCCTTGATCTGTTTGTGGTTGTTGAGGTTTGAGATGCTGACTGTTTGCAGGGGTTTCCACCGATTGGGAAGGCATTTGACACATGCACCTTTATTGTACAGCATTCAGTTACCTCTGGGATTTACCGGCATATTTAATTCAGCTTGGTTTGGGTGCAAAAACAAACAAAACCCCCGCACCATGAATTTTCCAATAATCCTCTTTTGAGGAAATCCCTGTTTACTCTGTTAACTCTTTGGAGACTTTAGTTTTTTTCCACTTTGTTTTTCGTAGACTAGGTTTATTTATCTGAGCAATAACTTCTATGTCTGGTTTCAGTGACTGGAATGACAACTGAACAGCGTGTTGCTTCTAGCATTGGTTGATGTACAGACAGCAAATGTTAGATCCTAGTGTCACTGAGGGCCCTGTGATGTAGAAGACAGGAAAAAAAAAATCTGTAAAGTAATTGCCACAGCTGTATTTTGGCTTTCTCCTTTTTTGGGTAGCTTGTATCAAATGTTGCAGTTTATATTGTGGAATAAACCCCTGGTTATGTTATAAAATTAAATGTTGGTGTTTTTAGAGAGTTTGAAATGAAGTTTTATTTCCCTCTGAATCCACACTGCATCGCTGGGTTCTCTAAGCCAAGAAATAATCACCTTCCAAAGAAGCAATGCCGAAGCTGTGGTCGTTCTTGTCTGTTCAGGTTTGGAAGGAGGAGGAAGGTCAAAATGCTACACCAAAAAGAAAAAAAAAAAGAAAAAAAAAAAAAAAGAGTTTTTCCAGGATTTTTGCAAAGATTTTCCAAAGCTGAGATTATTTGCCAGTTGAGTGCATGAAGAATTAAAGGTACAATAGTGGGTTCACACAGGAGGCAAAGGTGTGGGGTAGTTTCTCCTGCCAGCCCTGCCCAGCTGCAACAGAGGAGAGACCCTCCCTTGCCACTGGGGCTGGTGGCCACAGTAACCTTCTCTGTGGCCCACAGGGAGCTGGCTCTGCACAGCCCAGGCTGGTGGCCACAGCAAACTCTGGCTGGACTCCCTCCACCTGCTTCCACCTGCATTTAGCCCAGAAGCCTGAGGAATAAGGAGATTTCTGGTTCTCACAAAGGCTCAGGGCCTGTAGCTGGGGCACTGCAGGTGTGGCACCACGGTGCTGCTGGAGGAGACTGGAGCTCTGAACAACACAGCTTGGGTGTTCAGGCCCACAAGGCACTTCCCACATGGGGCTGCACCCAAAATCCCTTGGAGAGCAATCACTGCTGTAGAACACAGCTGGAAGTGGCCTGGTGACAGGGACGTGCCTTCAAGGCCTACCAGAGGTGGAACTTGTGGAGCCCAGGAAGATGGGAGGGCTGGAAATGTTTTCTCGGGGAGAGCACTCTCCATGACAGCTTGTCCCAGCCAGAACCGTGGTGGGCTTGGTGTACCCTCCACTTGTCACCAGGAGGAATTTGCTGGTAAGTTTTTTCCCTGTTAGTTTTGCCTCTTTTACTATAGGCAGAAGTGCACAGCCAGTAGGGTAGGGCAGAGCCTTGAAGCATCTGTGGCTGATGGTGACATGAAGGATATGTGGGTGGGATGAGGACTATGCAGGAATTTGCTCCCACAGGGGTTTGGTAGGGTTTTGGTTTTTTGTGTTTTTGGCATTAATTTTTGACTGTTAGAAGAATCTTCAGCCTGGCCCAAGTGATCTGTCTGAAAGTGCCAGGGTGGGGGAGAGCCTTGAGTCTGTGTACATGAGCTGTGTCTATGCTTCCATGGTATAACTGGTTCTTTTTATTTAAGTACCAAAATGATGCTTTGAGAAATGCTTTTTTTTTTCTTTTTTTCTTTTTGCTTGGAAGAATCTTTGTGCAATGCTGAGATACCAGTCTGAGCTGGGGAAAAAACATTGCTCTGTAATATCTTCTTTTCAGAGGGAACAGACAGAAGAGCTGGAGCTGGCAGTGTCTGATGCAGCTGAATCATTACAGATGTTTCTCTGTGTCGCCTTTATTTTTTTCCACTGAAGAAATGGCTGTTTATCAAAAAGTGCCACAGGAGATGGGATGCAGTTAAGTTCAGCATGGTGATTCCATACAGGACCAACCACTGTCAGTCTGGGGACTCGGAGGGGGTCAGAGGAGACTTCTGGGGTCCCAACAGCAGCATTTATTACCAGGATTGTTGCCTGCAGTAGAATTGGAGTGGAATTTTTGGAAATGCCCACATTGTTGCTTGAAATTTTTCAAGAAATGGAGCCCCCCAATCCATGGATGACCTGGGCCTGCAGCCCAGGACTGCTTAAGGATTGGTGTCTTATTTTCTGCTGGATCTGTGACCGGTGGACAGTGGCTGGAGGCTGGAATAGGTGACAGTGCCTGTCATGCCACAGACCCTGCCCTTGGGTTTCATCCCCATGTGGGTACTCAGACTTGATGAAATCGGGGTGTTACTTCTGTTAAACAGAACAAGAGATAGATTTGTTCACTTTGGGGTGGGCTCTGCTGTGGTGCCCTTTGCACATTCCTCATGCTCAGGGAGGATGACGAGGGCAGAAAATGCTGAGAGTGTGGATGAGCTGTCCCTTTCACCCCTCCTTTTGTGCACCCCAGATTTCCAAAGGCTAAGCCAGAACAGGAAAAAGGTCTCTCTCACCTCATTCTGCTGCTGTGCTTTATTTTATTTAGTTTTATAATGTAACAACTAAGTACATCAAACCTTCATGGATTACTCTGATCCTAATTCTTTATTCAATAAGAATGGTTTATGGCTGCTACATTAGTTTAATCATGAAATAGGACAAAAATGAAATTAAGTAACCCTACCTGTGGATTTGAGGCTGAAAACTCTGGTTTAAAGCCTGCCTGTACTGTGTGCCAAGACCCTAAGATTGTACCTGTTGTGCCACCTTTAGTCCATGGGATGTGCCCTGTACTGTGTCATACCCCAGGAGCATCAGAACAGCCTAGTGTGGTCACACAGCACCCGTGACTCACCCAAGGAAGAGGCAGGGCTTTGATTCCAGCTATTTAAGTGCTCCAAGGAGTGCAGCCCCTCTGCTCTGGAGCCAGGCTGGGAGGGCTGGGGGTGTTCACCTGGAAAAGAGAAGGTTCTGGGGAGATCTTAGAGCCCCTTCCATAGCCTAAAAGGTGCTCCAGGGGAGCTGGAGTGAGACTTGGGACAAGGGCCTAGAGGGACAGCGCAAGGGGGAATGGATTCCACTGCCAGAAGATAGGGGCAGATGGGATATGGGAAAGGAATTGTTGGCTGTGAGAGTGGTGAGGTGCTGGCACAGGTTGCCCAGAGAAGCTGTTGGCTGCCCCATCCCTGGAAATGTCCAAGGCCAGGTTGGACAGGGCTTGGAGCAACCTGAGATAGTGGAAGGTGTCTCTGCCTGTGGCAGGAGGTGGAACAGGATGAGTTTTAGGGTCCCTTCTAACCCAAACCAGCCTGGGATTCTGAGATTCTATGAACTTATCCTTTGGATGCAGGACATGGAATACACCCAAAGATTCTCCATCATCCAGCCTTTATGGAACATAAAAACAACACTGGAGAGCATTTGCTGGGTGTTTGGGCTGCTCCAGGATGAGTGTAGCTCAGGGAATTGGGGCTTTCAGCAGGGGCTCAGCTGCCAGGACCTTGACAGGGCACACAGGACACCCAACAAACAGGAATGATGAATGTTTTGGCTGCAGGAGATGTGTCTGTAGGACATCTGTGTGTCTTGTGTCACACAGGATTCCGGAAGGAACCGTTTCCAGAATGCACACACAGCAACATAAAGAGCTGAGATGGCACTTCTGTGAATCTAGAAATGAGTGTGCTGTTCTTAGAGAGTGGCTGAAGTCCAGCCCTGACAAATGGCATTATCCTTCAACAAGTCTCATACTGAGAGCTCTCCTTGTGAATGTGAACACCTCAGTCCATGAAGAAACAGCTCATCACCGAGAGCAGCATCAATGGAGATAAAAGTCTGTCTGGAAGAGGAGATAAAGCAGCCACAGGAGGAGAATGGAACTGCAGGTTCAACACTCAGCTGCTCTTAGAGACAGACAAGATGGGAATCAGCGAGTTCCTGCAAAATGACCTTGGGTATAAGGAACAAATATTTTATGACATAAAGGAAAGCCCATGTGATCATGTGATAGACTTCCAGGTCCAAAATTCTGCTTGCTGAGAGGAAGGTTTGCTGCAAGGTGATTGAAAAGAAGTAGTGATGTACCCTAAATTCAAAGGTACAGTTTCACAAAGGCTTCTTGTGCACATCAGTTTTTCAGCTTCTGAAAATCTGCTTACAATAGTGTTTTAAAGGAAAGAAGCTGTTCACTTAATCACAATAGTGGGCCAGATTTTATATATACTATATACTATATAATATGTAATATGTAATATATAATATTTGTGTGTGCATGCTTTTCCCTTGAAATCTGCAAGAGCTGGGTTCTAAACATGCATTAGTAAAACCAGCAGCCCCCTGTCTAAAGCATGTGGAATTCACTTGAACAGTATCTCTATCATCCAGGCTTTATTTAAGTTAAAACCACTATTGGAGAGCGTGGGTCAAGTGTTTGGGCTGCTTTGGTGTCTGTTGGGATTTTGGCTTTTCATGTTTTTGTTACTGTCTGGAATTAAATTTTATTCAAGCTGGGAACAGGCTGGGCTATCACCTTCTAACTCAGGCTGATCCTTTGCTTGCTTCATATGCTGTCCTGATATTTCTTGGGGTATTTTTTGCTGGTTCCAGTAGTCCCATGCCACCTTCCTGTGGGCATCTTCCTTGGCATGGGTCTGCAGGGGGAGCTCAGAGCTGTGCTTTGAGCTGAAACAGCAAAGGGAGAAACAGGGAGTTCATCATAAAATACCTTTGCATAGCAAGAATGTCTTTTTGTGGTGAGGGAACTGTCCTCATGAAAAAAGGTCAGAAGGGTTGCCAGAACTGGGATTGGGTTTGGAGGCAGAAGTATTTGACCAGCAAGCTCTGAGTGCTGATTTTGCATGACAGATCCCTGCAGAAACCTGTGAAGAGCCTGTGCAATGCCCAAATGGGTGTAGGAATTCAAACCTGGAAAAGCCTGGAAGATTCAAATAAATGAAGTTTCTACAAATATAGAAGAATGAGCTGGCGGATTCAGAGTGGTTATGCATCACTTCAGCTAGAAGGAGGATGGGCTAGACTGGCATTGCCCTGGGATACCCCTCCTCTTCCTCAACCACATCCTCTTTTTTTTTTGCAATTTGTTTGTAAGGCAGAGGAGACAGTTGCCATTCTGATAATTTTTGTCCCTTCCTAACAGATACTTGCAGAGATGTGTCAGACCTGATGCTGGCACTGAGAGCCAGTGATAGCCTGGTGTATGGAATCAGAGAATCACAGACTCAACAGGGTTGGAAAAGCCCTCCAAGACCATTAAATCCAACAATGCCCCCAGCACTGCCATGTTCACCACAAAATCACGTCACCAGGTGCCACAGCACACATCTTTTGGACACTTCCAGGGATGGTGACTCTACCACTGCCCTGGGCAGCTGTGCCAGGGCCTGACCACCTTTTTTCCCCTCATATCTAACCTGAACTTTCCCTGGAGCAACTTGAGGCTGCTGCTTCTTTTCCTGTCCCTTGTTTCCTGGGAGAAGAGATCTGGACCTCCTGCCTCACTGATTTTGATGCAGTAGCAGCTCACTTATGTTTTCCACTAAGCTGAAGTCCTGGGACTGTGCAGAGATGAGTGATGACCCTGGGCTTGCAGAAGTTACACATATAAATATGTATTTATTCCTTCAGCAGAAGCAGCATTTTGGATTCAGAAGAACAAGAGAGAAAAATAAAATATTCCCCTTGCAGAGACCTCTCTGGGGCCAGCAATGACAGAGGGATGGCATGAGCTCCCTGGCTGTGCTGCTCAGGGCAGGGCCCAGTCTGGGTCGGGCAGCCTGACTGAAATGTGTCCTTTTCTAGCTACAAAAATCCCAGCCTGCCTGGTTGTGCCCATGCCTCTGGTTGGGAATGGCCTCTGCTGTCCAGTCTGTCTGCTCTGCCAGGGAGAGCACAGCTTGTTTGGGGTATGGGCAATGCTGGGCATGGCCTGAGCCCCTGGTCCTGTTTGTTTGGAGGAAAAGATGGGGCCCACCAGCCCAACTTCTGCAGAAGGAAATCTAACTTCATGCGTGGGAAGTTTATGGAACTGAGATGACAATTGATTGCTTTCACCACAGTTGCCCAGGCTGTGTCTCAGGTGAGCACAAAGGAACTTCCAGAGGCACTTTGTGTCCCCTCTGCTGTCTTTGCTGATGTGAAGCTGTCCTTGCAGGAGCTGCCCAGGCCTGGAGACCAGGCAAGGAGGATGAGGAGGGGACTCCAGTGGGACTGGGGTTTGGTGCTGGGCATGTGGGTTCTGCCCTTGTGGGTTGTGCTGCTAATCATCCAGCTGCTGTGCTGGCAGAGGGGAAGAGCTGAAGCAGGGCAGCCATGGGGCTGCAGGGTGGGGGGCAGAAGGACACTCACGGAGCATGCAGGGAGCTGAACCCAGGCTTGGGTTTGTGTAGGGTCTCAACTTACTCCTTCTGCTTTTACAGAAAATCTTCAACTCAGATTGCAAAAGTTACATGCATAGAATTACAGAATCCCAGACTGGCTTGGATTGGAAGGGACCTTAAAGCTCATCTGGTTCCACCCCTGGGTAGGGACACCTTCCATTAGCCCAGGTGGCTCCAAG
This sequence comes from Cinclus cinclus, assembly GCF_963662255.1. Classification (NCBI taxonomy): domain Eukaryota; kingdom Metazoa; phylum Chordata; class Aves; order Passeriformes; family Cinclidae; genus Cinclus; species Cinclus cinclus. The sequence goes on from NC_085072.1 coordinate 6,469,994, forward strand.
CCCTGTCCAACCTGGCCTTGGACATTTATTGTTAGACAGTGCAAGAAAAAGACTAAACCCCAAATACTTCTGAAAGTAGCACATCAGTGACCAGGTGCTCACTTGATGAACTCCAGAGCTTTCAAACGGGAGGTGTTGTGAGCAAGGAGAGCTATCTACCACCATGACTGGAATGTTGATGGGCTCTCAGTGGAAAGAGGTGTTCCCCCAGAATGGAGGTGGCCTAAGTGTGAAAGTACACATGCAGCAGCACAGAGGTTCTTGAACAGAGAGGGTGATTAAACATTGCAAGGGGCTTGTGTTGGAGTCCCCATGACTGGAGGTGTCCAAGGGATGACCAGACACAGTACTCAATGCTCTGGGCTGGTGACAAGGACAATTTTGGAGGGCTTTTCCAATCTGAATGACTCTGTGATTCTCTGAGTGTGGCTGCCAGGCTCACTCCTGGTACTGGACTGTGTCTGTTGACAAATCGCTGTTATTCTCCTGGGGACTTAATGACCAAATCATCAGGGGATACAGAAAACCTCACAGTATTTTTCCCACAGTGTGTGGGAACTGCTATCCCCATCCCAAAACACAACTCCCATCATCATCCCCCAGGTAAGAAGCCCACTTTGCATGGGTCAATACAGCTTTTTAATACTTTGTAAAATTGTTTACACTTCCTGAATAAACAGCTGCAGAAAACACAGGTGGGTTCCTCAAGGCTCACACTGGGTGTTCACCACATCTACATGTGGGAAAAACAGTTGTGAGGGACTCAACACTTTTCCTCCCTGTGACTGGTCCCTGCAGGCCAGGGGTTCCCTGCACCACAGGGGTATCCCTGCTCTGGGGTCCACTGGACTCTGGGGGCTCCAGGTGTTCCACAGGACCCTGGGCACTGCCCCAGTCCCCTGCTCCACTGTGGCAGCCCACCCTTACAGGGAGCACCCAAGATCCCTAGATGCTCCTGGTGGAAAAGGACAGAAGTTGGAAGGTCCACAAAAAAAATCAAAGTTTTATTAATAAATCATACACTTGTCATGGAATTGCTGTGTTAATCCCTGATCCACTATATGAGCCCATGGCAGTGGCGTTTGGATAAAGGGGTAGGAGGAAAGGGAAGAGAGAAAGGAAGAGATTATTTAAAGAGAAGGGGAGAGAGAGTAATCAGTCAATCAGTCAATCATCATTCCTAGTTCCAGCACGTTGCTCCTGCAGCCCGGTCTGGCCAATGTCCAGTCCAAGGTCCTGCTTCAGGGGTTCCATTTTCTGGACAGGTTTCCCGGCCTGAATCAGGTTTCTCTCTTTCCGTGCCCATGAGTTCTGCTGCTCAGTCCCTTTCTTCGGACCCTGCTGGGAATGGGTCAGAGGCTCTGAGGGTGTTGATGCTGCGCAGTCCCTGCCTCTGCTCGGCCTCACTCCCGCGCTGCTGCCGCACTGGGCTCTGCTGATCCCCAGGAACCACTACAAGGAGGTTTGTCCCAGAGGAGCGCTGCCCTGCCTCCGCAGGGTCCCGTGTGCAGCCCATCCCGCCCCTCCTCACGGGGTGTTTGTTATTCCCGGCCCTTCCCGAGCTGGGCCGCCCGGGACACTCGGGGCCATTCCTCGACCCGGGATGGCCGCGCCGCCGCGGTCCGCCGCGCCGCCAGGGGGCGCTGTGCGCAGGTGCCGGCCCGGCCACTCCTCCCGGCGCGCGGTGCGTTTGGCGCGCGCGGCCCGCGGAGGGGGCGGCGATGGCGGGAGGCGGCGGCGGGCCCGGAGCGGGGCCGGTGGCGCAGGGGCTGAAGGAGGCGCTGGTGGAGACGTTGACGGGGATCCTGTGCCCGGTGCAGGCGGTGAGAGCCGCTGCTGAGGAGCAGGTGAAGGTGCTGGAGGTGACGGAGGGTGAGTGAGGGCCGCGCTGAGGGGATGGGGGGGACCCCAGGCCGCCGCCGCAGCGATTCCCGGTACCGGCGCCTCATGGCTGCGCCTTGGCCTCGGCCGAAACTTCCAGCCTCGTCGCTCAGGCCGGCGGGAGCAGGCGGCTGGGGCTGGTTTCCTGCCCCATGTGTGCCCGATGTCTCTCACGGAATCACAGAATAGTTGGGGCTGAAAGGCACCTTTGGAGATCATTGAGGACAAGCCCCTGCCCAGGCAGGGTCACCTGGAGCAGGTGACACAGGGACACGTCCCAGTGGGTTTGGAATGTCTCCAGAGAGCGACCTCGCTGGGGAGCTGTTCCAGTGCTCTGCCTTCCTGAATGTTAAGAAATTCTTCCTCACGTTGAAGTGGAACTTCTTGTGGTTTACTTTATGGCCATTGCTCCTTGTCCTGTTGCTGGGCACTACTGAAGGGTCTGGCACCAACCTCCTGGCACCCGCCGTGCTTATGGAGGTACTCGTATGGATTGCTGAGATTTTCCTCTGTCTTCTTTAGGCTAAACAAGCCCAGCTCCCACAATCTCTGCTCGCCAGAGATGCTCCAGATCCCTCATCTTTGTGGCCTCACTGGATCCGCTCCAGTAGCTGCTTGTCTTTTTCCGGAGCAGCCCCCGCCCCGCCGCAGGGCTCGGTGCCCGGAGGGTCGGGCTGGCTCCCGCCTGTAGCGGGGTCACGGCGGGGCGTGTTCGGGGCACTGCTCTGCTCAGGGACAGGAGGGCTCTGCCCGTAGGTGGCTCTGGGGTGGCGTGTGAGAACAGGGCACCTAGGACCACTCTAAGCTCACCAGGGGTAGGATGTGGAGGGGCCGGGGTGGTGAAGCAGCGGGGCTGTTGCTCTGGGTACCTTGTTCCACCTCAGCTGGAGTCCCCAGGGTTGGTCACATGAGAGTTATGGAGATCACTTCCATCTGTAGACCCTGCCCTGCTCCCACAGGGATCCTCTTCACCTCTGGATGTGTGTCCTGGTGTGTGTCCGTGTCCTGCATGGTGTGGTTGAGGGTGGCCAAGATGTAGCTATGCCTTCATCCAGTGTGAAACTCCAGTGACAGAGTTCCACTGTCTGTTAAGGAAAGTTGAGGACAAGTAGGACAATGGAGCTGGATGGCAACTGCCTTATGGCTTTGGAAAGAGAAATTTTAAATTAACAAACACTCCAAGTTCAAGCAGTGTCTCTGATTATTCCATTACTCCTTTATCCTTTTTATGGTGGCACTAGGTTAGTTCATGCTAACGTGAGGTTTATTGTGTGGTTTTGATGACATTGCAGCAGCACAAGTCTGGAAGTGCTGAGAGGTTCATTGATTGTAGAGCCTTTGCCTTCACAGCTACTACTTCAGTTGCAGCTTCTCCCCAAAGAGTCCGAACATTTCCACAGTCTGTTTGTGTGGCAGATCTCCAGAGAAGAATGTTTTCTGAGGGTTCTAGGCAATGGATGTCCCTGAGGTGCCTTTGAGAGCCCAGGATTGCAGAATTGCATTTAGTGGATGTTAGGGTAAGAGACATGGAGTCATCTACCCTTCTATTTTGTCATGATTTTATAAATCTGCTGAAGTCCCCGATACTTCTCTATGGTTGTAGGGCCAGAACTCTGCAGTGTGGTGCAGGATCTGTCCCTGTGACCTGCAGGAGGCTGCAGAACACCTGCACAAGCAGTTTGCAGGTGACAAACTGGAGGGGAGACAGTTGATGTCTTCAGGGCAGGGCTGCTGTCCAGAGTGCCTTGCAGGAACAGAGCCAGAGGAATTCAGCAAGGACAGGCAGCACGTTCTGCTCCTGGGACAGGAGACTCCCCTGCTGGGATGTGGGTCAGGCACCGCCAAAGGGCCAGGAAATACCAGTGAGCTGGACAGGGCCAGCAGTGTGCCCTGGAGGCCACCTGCATGCAGGGCTGTCTGAGCAGGATCGGAGGCAGTGATCAGCCTCTCTAGTCAGTGCTCATTAGACCACACCTGGAAAACCTGAGCGGTTTTCTCCCAGCACCCAGGATGAGACACAGCAACAAAGGGGACCGAGTTCAGCAAAGGGTGGTGGGTTGGGTGGGGGAATTGCAGCACCCACCACATGAGATGATGCTGGGGTTGAGAGGTTTTCCACTGGGGCAGCAAGAGGGTTTTGGGGGTGGGTCTGACAGCAGCTTTTGGTAACTATGAGGAGATTGTCAGGACACTGAGAGGTGGGAGAGGATGAGGGATAAATGGGCACAAACTTGAAACTAAAGGTTGAACTGGATATAAGGAGTTTCTAAGCAGATTGTCTGTAAAAGCTTTGTTGTTTCCATCCTTGAGTATCTCTAAGATCTGCTTAGAAAATCTGAGCACCTTGATCTAATGCTGCAGATTCTGCTTTGTCCATGGGGGTTTGACTCGAATCCTCCCAAGTTCTCTTTCAGGGAATTATTTTGCACGCCTTTGATTCCTCCTCTCTTGTACTAGTCAAGCAGCATGGGAAAAATAAGCTATATTTGCCTTTCTGTGCTTTGGTATGAAGAATCTTGCAAAAACCAAGAGGAGGAACTACAGGAATCTGTTGTGTACCAGCACAATATCACTGAAGTACAGAAATGTAGGTCATGTGTGTCACAAGTACTTTAAAAGAGAAAAAACTATATCATTAAGCAGCATGAAGAAGATGCTGAAATAGAAGTGAAGGAGTAGGAAAGAGCACACATGTTGGTGCTTTTAAGGCGAAACAAATTAAAGTCGGACAAAAGAGATTGAGGAAGAGCTAGTTAAAGTCATAAAAACTTAAAATGCTTTCAAATGTAGCAGAAACAGAAAAGGTTTCAGAGGTGTTCAAAGCCACTGACTGACTTGGCAAGGTACATTCAGTACAGAAGGGCTTCAGAAGAGCCAAATTCCCTGTGCTCATGTTGACTTGTGATGTTGAGGAGCTGGTACAGGAGACACGCTGGGGGATCCACATCAGATTGAAGCCTGAGTAGAAGCAGTTCAACTTACCAGTTTACTATAAACAGCAAGTGCTAAAGAATAGATCTCCCAGAGTTGAGAGGGACTCAAACATTCAATTACTCAAGCATTCAATTACTGGGCTGTAAAACTTGCCACTTAGGGACCAGCTAAGTATTAAGCTGGTAAACATGGGACAGCCTTTAGTGAGGGCTCCAAGGTGACGAGCAGCAGGGGTTGGTACAGGGGAGTGGCTGTGGGTTTTGCACTGCCTGTTATGGTTAAAATTCAGCAGTTGGAATGAGAAGAGACAGGTGCATGAAATTGCTGTGGCAGAATAATTGTTCGAAGGAGTCCTGGGACTCCCAAAACACTCTTAGAAAGTTCACTTTCTGAAACTTTTTGCAGAAACTGAGCTGCTGAGCACAGCTCTTGACTGGCAGGGTCAGGAGTTCCAGGTGAAGCTGAGCTGCTCAGCACATCCATAAATGATCTGCAACAGAGTGAACAGTGGTGGGAAAAAGTTGCTGATGGTGCTGCTTAGTCTGGCCAGAGTGAGAATCAGTGTCACAAATTGCGGGATGATTTCACAAGGTGTGTTGAGTGCAGACAGGAAGGTGCAGGTGTTGATCAGTGTTGATCAGCAGAGTAGTGTTGGGGGAGGGGGAGACAGCCCAGATAATGCCCTAAAAAGTTATGGGTGGTCCTAACTATTGTCCTTGGGAGAGGAAATCTCATTGTCCCTGCAGAGAGTTCCCTGAAAATACTCAATCACTGCTCTTTCATGCTCCAAAAAGCCAAATGGACCGTTAAGGAGGGAACAGAGAGCAAAGCTGACATAAATTCCTCATGCTTCCACAGCCAGTGCTACATGCATTACTGGCCTGCTGCTCTGGCAGCAGTCAAGCAGGGCAGCAAAAAGGCAGCACAGACACTCATAGAGGTGTGAAAAAGCAAAGGATCTGATCCATTGGCTTTTCTGCCTGGGAAAGAGCAGAGGTGGAGACCCTGAAATAATAAGCTACAGAGAAGGTGAGTGAGGAGGGCTTGTGACTTCTCATAAAGCTGAGATCACAGAATTGTGGAATATCATGGGCTGTCAGGGGAGATGAACCTGAAACTGCAGAGCTAGGCTGTTGCCCCAGTGTGCAAACTGTGGAATTCATTGCTGCTGGATGTTAGAAGTAGGAATGGTTTTAAAATTATTTAACCATCGTGGAGGAAAAAGCTCATCAAGAACCATTGAATACAGCAGTTGGATATAACACCCATTTAAGGAGATTCCCAGTGCCAGCATTTCCTTGGGGGTGTTGGGGCAGCATTGATCTACCCCCACCTCTTTTCCTAAGCTGGTCATGGGTTGGGTTGTTTAATGTGGTTAAGCCAATGCAGCTGTTGTCTCTCCTGTGTGGTGTGTGCTGCCCTCTCTTCCAGGCAGGTTTTAGCCAGGTCAGGATGGTTCAGGTGTTTAGAGGACGCAGTTGAGCTCCCTGAAGCAGGTTGACAGTGGATCTGGCCAGTGCTTGTACAGGGAGATGAGTAGCAGTGCACAGTCAGAGCCTCTGGAACAGACTGAACTGTTCAAGGGGAGTTTTCTGTCTGACTCCATACACGTGCTCTGGAGAAATATGGGATGCGTCCTCTGGATTAAGAACATGGTAGCAGTTTCTTCCCACCATGTCAACCTTTGGCAACTGCCAGACATGTCCTCAGCAACTCAGTCTCTCACCTGCTTCTGCATCTTCTGTCTGCTGAGGAAGCAGGCACCACTTGGCAGCCTGGGGATGGGAGATGCATTACTATTGGTCACTGGAAAGAGGAGAGTTCACCTAGTGACCTTTGTTTTTGTCTAGATTTTAGTGGAACATAAGTAAAAGCAATGCCTGAGACTGCAGGGGAAGACAGAGAAATGACAGCTGCAGTTGTGGAGTGGTGCTGCTGTGAGTGTGTTGGCTCAACTCTGGTATCAGTATGGTGTTGGTGCAGTGGGGCTTCTGTTCCCTTCATCTGGTCCATCCAGGTAGCACCATGCACCACCTGCATGGTAGTGCATGGTATGCACTACTGCCAGTGTCATACGGCCTGAGGATAATTACCCAATGTGGGAAAATGATCTCTTCCTCTAGGTCTTACTGTTTTGGAGAGCTTGTGTAGAGCCCAAGTCATCTTCAGGAATGCCAGAGCAGGGCAGTGGCACTCTTAAGAGGAGTTCATGTCCAGCAGGAGGGCTCAGATTGCTGAGAATCACAGACTGTTGTGAGATGGAATGGACCCACAAGGATCATTCAGTCCAACTCTGTTGAATGGCCTCCACCCTACGGAGAGGAGCAGTGTTTACTACGCAGTCCTCTAAATTATGTGGATAAGGAGGTTTAAGGGCAGCTTCTGAGACAGTTGGAAAACACAGCTCTGCTTGCCAGGTTAGATACCAGCTTTGATGTTTTATGGTGACAGTATTTAGTTTCTGAGCTGTCAGTTCTTGTGCCCTGGAAATGTGGTGGTGAAAGATGAGTGGCTCCAGGCTGGAGAATTGCCCTTCTTTTGCTGGTCTTCCTTACATGTTTCTGTGTGTCCTTTTTGCAGGTTGAAAGGCATCATTAGGTCATCTTCAACATGGCTTATGTTGTGACACCCCGTGTGTGAAAAGGCACCTTCATCTCAGTCCCTCACAAGGTTGTTTGTTGGCAGAAGCTGAGATGTGCAGGTGGCTGTGAAGATGGTGCTGATCCTGGCAGATTGACTCCTGTATCAGTCTGGGCATGCTTAACCCTCTTGTCTATCTTCTTTGAGCCTAGCCCTGTCTGGGGGACAACCAGTGCTTTGATTTGAATGTGATTTCAGAATGGAAGATTTGCTTTTTAGGTCTTGTAAATGTTCTTTCACTATCTCCTCTTCCAGAGCAGGTGGCTCAGCACTTTTAGTTTGATGCTTTAAAACTCATTGATTCTCTGATGATATTTTAATTATACAGTTTGCTGTTCATTGGTACCAAAACACCTACAGGTACCATAATGACACAAAACATATTACATCACTTGTGCTTCCCTGGTTCAGCATGTTTTCGTTTATGGTCGGCTGCTTCCCAACAGAACTGCTTTAATACGGCTTCAAGGGGGATTTCAGTGTTGCATCAGGTACTCTGTGAATACATGACTTTATGCCATAAACCCAAGCATTGTTTGGGAGGGGAGATGGTGGAGGATATAAAAACATGACCACAACATGTGGTTGTGTGGTGCTCTTTTGGCTGTAACTTCAATTGTAGTAGAGCGGGTGATGGGCAGAAATGAGTGGAAGTCCTTTGGGTGGATTGAGCTGAATTCTTAAAGGCGCTTTAACATTGAACTGATTTGTAACAGGAAACTTGAAACAAGAAATAGCCACATTGCAACATATGATACTGTCTGTGGGGAAGAAAGGTTATTCAGGGCAGCAAATGCTAGTGTTGCTCTGTGAAATCTTACAGATACTTTGGGCGTAGAGAGAAGTTGTGAAGGGATTTCAAGGGAGATAATTAAAACCAGCACTGCTGCTGGAGAAGAGTGACCTCAGTCTGTCTTTTGCTGAGAAATGAGGAGAATATGGATGCTGTTTTAGAGGTGTGCTAACAAAAGGAGTGCTTTTGGAGCAGTTCTTGAGCATCATGATGGAGGATGAAGCACATGTGTAGAGTATCAGAACTCTGGCTAAGCATTAGATTTCTGCTTGGTGTTCCCTCCTAGTCTGACTGCAGATCCCCATCCTGTTCTGTGCTGGTCTGATCCTGTGGCTGACCCTTCTTTGAGTAGGATATTGGACTGGGTGACCTCCTGAGGTCCCTTTCAACCCAAGTTGATTTATGATGATGTTATTGAAAGCCAGTTTTGTGGAAAACATCTGTGCCTGTGTGTGTGAGGGTTGCAATGCACAAGGGTGGGCAAGTATTGGGTGAAGGGAGCTCAGTTTCTGGTGCAGCTGCTGTGGTGGTGGTGAGATCCAGCCTCTACAAAGTGTTGCTTTACTCTGGAGTGTCAGTGGCTGTGGGGCCATCTGGATTCACCAGACTGGCTGCAGCAGCTGCTGCAGCCCCTTCCTTCACCTCACCCTGTCTCTGCTCTCAGCAGAGACAATGAAAGGCACCTTTAGTAGCTTCTGAACCAGCTCTGTGTGGATGTGCCAAGCTGGACTTGGTCAGTGCTGACCCACTTCCACTAGGAAGGTGGAGGAGCAAAGATTCAGTAGAAACTTTGCTCATTTATTCCTTCCTGCTTGCTTACTAGTAATTTTTGGTTTCACGTTGGCTTAGTTTTGCAAAAACGTTGGGGGTGAAGAGGTTACGTAAACTGGTTACATGGTAGATAGAGCTTGTTGTGGAGGAGGGGAGTTTGATTTTATTAATCTTTAGGTTAATGAAGAGGAGAAGCAGAGCTGGGAGGAAATGTGTTTGCCAAGTGCTCTCTATGCCAGGCCCTTCATTAAAAGCTTCTAATCTTTGAAATTTACAGACTTTATCTTGGGGAGAAGTCTTGGTATTTCTGATATCTCAAATCTACAAAATATAAGTGAAGGAATCACCTGTCAAGGTCCATTTGAACTGTATTTACCCATAATAAAGATAAAAGTTTCCAGCCAGCTGGGAAACAAACCAATAATAAACCAATCCTTTGAGAAAAGAGGAGCCAGTGAGCTGTACAAGGATCAGTGTAATATTAGTCGCTGGAAGGATTCTTGGAGCAGCTCATTAAACAGCTTGTCAGTGTCTATAAGAATAGGATAAATAGTTGCTGCACAACTAGTACTGTTTTATGTGGCCTGTTCTTGATAAATCCATCTAATTTTGGTTTCACCGGAGAGCTGGCTTATTGCTTAAACAAGTGCTGGGTGTGAATGATCTGAATTCAGCAGGGTTCCTGATAGGAATTTGCCACAATGGTAATTTATCAGTTAAGAAGATACAGTTTTGTAATGTTTTTAAGCAGGACATCAAGCTGAAAACCTGAGTGGGAGGGGGCTGTCAGTGGCTTATTGTCAGATCCAAGGGGTTTGGGGTTTTTATGACAGAACTCTTAGTCACTGCAGTAGTGTCCCAGCGGTGGCACTGCAGTCTGCCTGGGGAGCAGAACTAAGGTGTTGGAAAATGGAGAAACTAAATATTGTAAATCAGGCAGAGCACTGTATGCAAATGAATGCATGTAAACGAATTAAGGGTTGTGAACTACAATACTGAGTTGTAGCTGTGTGAAGCTGCTGCAGTTACTCTGGTTTCCTTTATACCTACTTTTACCCTCTTTAGCTTTCCATTTATACTCCTTATGCCATTCCAACTTACCCTTTAAAGATGGGGCTGAAACGCAATGCCACGCTTGAGCATGGAAATCACAGATAGCACATAGAATAATGACTTCTTCAGTTAAGAGAAATATTATGTTAAGTACATCTTGGAATGAGGCTCCCTGCTTTCACAGCTGGGATAAGAGGGTTATTTTCCTCTTTCTTAAATTCATGATCTATGAAGAAAGGGTAAAGGAACTGGGTATGTTCAGAGTGTGCTGGGGAAAGTGAGAGGCAATTATCTCCCAACCCAGAAAAGCCTCTTAGCGGTGAGGTGGGTATTAGGAGACTCAATAACCTTTTGTGAAGCACTCAGATGTGCTGCTGAGGGAAGTCACAGACCTCCTTTGAGAAGAATTTTCAGTCTGTTTTTGTCAGGGATGCTGTCAGCACATTTAGCCTGTCTGCAGGAGGCAGGGTGTGATGACAAGACCCCAGGGCATAACTTCTGCTCCACAGCTTCTAAGAACTAAAACGTCACAAATGTCTTTCTTAAGCAGACTAGTGAAATTAAATGAAGTATTTAGGACAGTTACCAGTTGCCTGAAACTTAAAATTGCAATTTTAAGCAAATTTATTGAGTTGTATGGATTTGCCAAACCAGAACAGCTGTTCTTCCTGGCTTTTATTTCCCGTGTTCAGCATCAACAGAATTGTTACAAGTGTTTTCATTTTGCCTTTCTCGAGGAGCTTGCTTGGCAAGAAGCCACAAGAAGCTCTTGCTTTTTCTGGGTAGATTCTTTGCAGAAGATCCCGCAGCATCCTGGACAAGGATTGTCCAGGCAGTGCTGGTGTCACTGTACTGGGCAGAGTTTGCTCGGGAAGGCATTTGGTGTGTCCTGGGCAGTCGTGGGGTGAGGGCTGGGACAGCCGAAGCAATGCCTGCACATCCCTGTGGAGGAACCCAGGGTGCCCAAAAAGGGACTGCTGGCTGCCAATCTGCTGCTGTCTTACTCCATCCCAGATCTTTTCCACACATCTCTCCTGTAGGAACTTGAGTAATGATTTTACATCGTAGGCAAGTGTGCTGGTTTTACCCTGAGGGGAGGTCACACTATTTATTATTATTATTCTTTGTGTTACTGATAAAGTTTTTCTTTATTCCCTTTTAAGTTTTAGGCCTACTTTACTTTTACTCCTAATTCTATTTCACAACAAGAGGTAAATACATTACAATTGGCAAACCCAAACTATTACAATAAGATTTTTATATATGTATTTAAAGCCTAAATAATTTGCTTGTTATTATCCTGCATTGCAAATTTTTTTGACCAAGAGAGAAGAAAATAAGATGCCAAAACAATAAGTGAAGTTTTTGTGGAGAGCACAGGGGAGAATTAATGCTCATGATTTGAGTAGCTGTGCTTTGGAATTGCCTTCTTCCTGCATGATGTCCTCCAAAAATCTCGATGACTTTTGCTGTGTGGCAATAAAAGTTACAGTACCAATATTTGGGGTTTTTTCCTTGCAGAATTTGGTGTTCATTTAGCAGAACTGACTGTGGATCCCCAGGGAGCTCTGGCTATCCGGCAGGTGAGTTTGCCTGGAACTGCAGAAGGAATTTTGATGGAAATTTCCTTGGCTTTTAAAATATTTTTCCATGTTTTCAGGTGAAAAATTGGAAACAGCTTTCTGTTACTGTTTCTTCACTTCCTTTTACATTTCTCTAGAGTCTTTCTTTCAAGATTATTCCAGTGTTATACTCTTGCATTTTTTGATTTTTACTTAATAAACCTGGTGCTGAGACAATACTGTACTGGAAATGGACACAACTTAGGGGGTGGGTGCTAGACATCAGCAAGCAGAAGTGTGGCTTCTCGTTGCAGAAGTTTTTTCTGTAAGTGTTTTCCTCCTTGCAAAGGAAGTTTTGGTTTTGTGTTTCTTTAGTTTGTGACCTGTATCTTGTGCCTTTCTAGAGCTGCTGCCTTGGGTTAGTGCTGTGCAGGCCATTGCTGCTCAGTGGATACCCAGCAGTTCTTTTTACTGCAATAACTTTGTGGTCCATTTAATGGATTTTTTGCATTTTTGGTAAGTCCTGATGCCCCTCTAAAAGAAGCATGATGGGACAGGAGGCTGAGAAAATGGGTAATGTGTGATCCTTGCAGTGGTTCCAGGGTATGTCCCTCATTCCTGACCTTTCCCCTGATACAGCTGGCGTCTGTTATTCTGAAACAGTATGTGGAAACTCACTGGTGCTCTCAGTCTGAGAAGTTTAGACCTCCAGAGACCACAGAAAGGGTAAGACTTGGTTTCAGATTATCTAGTTTGAAACACTTTATCCATCAAGAATATTAGTTCTGTAGGCAGTTAAAGAAATACCAGTGCCCTTGTGTATTTTGAGGATTAATGGCTTCAGTTAAGGTTTTTTGACATTTTCTGCTTCAAAAATCTGTTTTCAGTTGCTTAAAACAACACTGGGCTTGAGAATCTTGGGCTGCTTCCTGTAGGGAAAGTTCAACCACAGTGCTTCTGCTACTCTCGGAACAAGACTAGAAGAAAAGCTGCTTCCTAAGTTTCAGAAATACTGATTCTGGCAGTCCTAAATATTCTGTTATACATCTTGGGATTTAAAGGTTATTTTCCCATGAAAAATTTTAGTTTAAAGCTGCTGGGTTTCATTAAGAATGTGTTTAGCAGGAGTATTTAACAGCTAAGATGGCCAGAGATTCCAGCCCTTTCCACTCTGACTGTTGACTGGAGCATCATTCATATCTAGAGAATGATTCATCCTGTCCAGAGATAATTGCTTGAATTATGCACCAGAAGTGGCTTTTATTTTTTTGTGTCCCTTCAGGGCTGGGTGATTGTTCTTGTTTACTGAAATCTTCCAAAATAAGCAAAACATAGTTCCTGACAGTGGAGCTGGGATTTATCTCAGCTAACTCTGGATGTTTTCCATGTAGATCTGTACGTCCTGTGTAGCTGCAGCTGTGAGCTATTTACTCTGTGCTTATCTGATGCTGTGTGTGAGACGATGCCATGTTAAAACACACCATGCAGTTTTCCCTAAAAAGGTACAGGGTATAGTGTGCAGGAGTGTTTTTGTCACCTGGATGTTCATTTTGTAAAACCAATATTGAATCAATGTCAGGATACAGTCATAGGTCTAGATTTGTTTTCATTAGGCTACGCTACAGCTGTGGATCTATTCTAAAAGCTGTTTTCTACAGGCAAAAGTTGCTATCAGGGAGCTGCTGCCCAACGGGCTGAGGGAATCCATCAGCAAGGTGCGCTCGAGCGTGGCCTACGCCGTGTCGGCCATCGCCCACTGGGACTGGCCCGAGGCCTGGCCCGAGCTCTTCAACCTCCTCATGGAGATGCTGGTCAGCGGCGATGTCAACGCAGTGCACGGAGCCATGAGAGTGCTCACAGGTGTGTGGTGCCATGGCTGCTGGAGGAAGCTGTTTAGGCTTTTCCTTGTGCCAGTATTCTGACACGTTGCATCCAAGCTGAAGAAATTGGAGTTTTCTTCCTCTCTTCCCCTGGGCCTGGTGCCTGTCACTGGCTGTGGAATCATGTGCTCAGCAGGTATCATGAGAGCTGGGGAAGGAGGTGCTGTGCTACAGGTTAGAGCTCAGCAGGGACTTTTGATTGTAACACCCTGTTTTCCAGATACCTGCAGTTTTTAGTGTGATACTTTTCTGCTTGCCTTTGAGGATTGCCTCAGGTAGATCAGGTGACCCTAGTCTAGTGAAGTGCAAATCAACTTTTCAATACACTTAGTGTTTTCCAATGGTTCTAATGTTGCTGTTCCCTACAAATTGGATTACTTCTAAGAACTTGTCTTCTTTTTCCATTTTTTAGAATTTACCCGAGAAGTGACAGACATACAGATGCCACTTGTAGCTCCAGTTATTCTTCCAGAGATGTACAAAATTTTCACAATGGCAGAGGTATGATCTTCACAGTGAGGTTGGTATTGGATGAAATTAGTGGAAATCTTTCTTGGAACAGGGAAAGTCCAGATTTAATGGTTAAGTCAATACTGTAGTATGAGTTAGACTTAAAGAACTTTCTTGATGATATATAATTGATGACAGTTAATGTTTCAACGGAAAAGTTGAAACCAGTAATAAAATAAGAGAATAAAGCTAAAGCAAAAATGAAATACAATTAAAAGATAGTTAAAGGAAGTATCTCGTTAAGATGAATGTAGTGTTCCTGATGTTTAACTTTCCTCTAGGTGTATGGAATTCGCACGAGGTCACGAGCAGTGGAGATATTTACCACGTGTGCCCACATGATCTGTAACATGGAGGAGTTGGAAAAGGCAAGAATTTAACTTGACATACAAGATGCTTTGAATTCAGACTGAGTGAGGTTCTAAATAATTGTTAATATGGAAATGAAGCACTGGAAAATTACATGCTGTGTCAACTGGAATTTGGGGGAAGAGGCTATAATTTAATACATGTAAAGTAGCTGACTCCCTGCTCTACATGCATGCCTTGATAGTGGGACTTGGTTTCCATAATTAAAATTAATGTATGGTTTATCAACAGATATCAACAGACATAGTTGTAAGAGCTCAGAAAAGGGGGGAGTGAGCATAGGTAGGAGATCGAATATAATACCTTTGTTTGGAAATCCTTGGCTTAGCTTCCAGCCTTCAGCTGAACCGTGTGTCCTGATCACCTGTCAGGGCTTGGGCACCTGGGTAATGGGGGACCCTTGGGAGAGGCTTTGGTTCCAGGCTTCTGGAGCTTCACCCTGTGCTTCAGGAGGCCCCTTAGCCTTGTGTTCCTGAAGGGGTGGGAGAGGCCAAACCCTGCCCAGGTTTGGAAGAATATCTGTTAAACAAACGAAGCAGCTTTGTATGCGAGTCTTCTGTCTGACTGTAACTGAGCACATCTGCATTTTAAATGGCCTTTGACAAGTGGCTTTTCCAGCACTCCCAGGCAATAAATGGTTATTTTTAACTTTTTGGGGTGTGAGGATAGGGAAGAGTGACTCTCAGTCTAGTGGCTGGTCACTGCTGGGTGGCTTCATGTGCTGTTCCCTCCCTGTTTTTGCAGGGAGCAATCCAGTGCAGACTTTTGTAAAGTTCTGGTAATTACACTGTATCTGTACTGCCATGACAAGGTTATTCACACAATGTATCTTGCAGCTAGTACCAGTATCCAAGAGATAGTAGTAGCTCCCCACTCTTATTCTGGAGAAGGGCTGAAAATGTCCTTGACATTGGATAATAAACCTTTTCTATTGAAATTTTACTTTAAAAAGAAAAGAAAAAAATGTTTCCTAATTGATTTAAACATAGGCCTTTGCTGTCCTGGCTATGAAGTTATGAGGAATAATCTCAATAAAATTATTTTGGTACTGTATTACTTGCTCTGCCAACGACTGCTTATGGAGTGCTCTGACATCTGGAAAAATACTTGCTGTATTTTCCAAGGAAGAATCATCCTGTTAATATTCAGGCCAGCTGTTGATACTCAGCTTGTTTGGTTTGAGGGATGGAGGCTCTGCAGGGAGATAAATGCCAGCCGCTGGGTTTAGGGTAATTGTGTGTGTGATGGAGCCACCCCAGGTTGGTTTTGTAGCCTGAGGGTGCTGGGGTGCAGGGCAGGATCTAGCTCATCAAATGAAATGCCTTGCTAGGAGGGGGTGAGCACTGCTCCTCGGGCTCTCCAGACTGGATTGTCTGGATCTCTCTTGAGACTCCAAAGTGATGAGTTGGATGTGTGTGTTTTGTGGCAACCTGTGCTGTGGGGCTCTGAAGAGTGGTATTCAGCTGAGCTTAGTTCCTCATAAATAGAGAGCCCAAGTGATGTCTGAAACAGCTTTCATGTGACTTTGCAATATTCTGCAGTTGCCATGAGTTTGTCTTCTGTTTTGTACCAGAAAAGTGCCATTGCTGTTGCTTCTAGTGCTTTACGTGTCAGATGTGGGGGTTCTGTATCTGGCATTCAGCTGTGCTTGCATTGTCTGTAACCAGGGTGCTGCCAAGGTCCTGATTTTTCCTGTGGTGCAGCAGTTCACAGAAGCTTTTGTCCAGGCCCTGCAGATGCCTGATGGACCAACATCGGACAGCGGGTTTAAGATGGAAGTTTTAAAGGTGAGTCACTTAGGGCTGATTGAGTGGAGAAAAAAATTGAATACCAACACACACTCAGATGTGCTGGAAAACAAACTCAGGTGGCACATCTCCCAGTATTGCCTGTGGTATGAACAGTGAAGGCTTTTGGCTCCCAGCACCATCAACAGTAAAATAAATTGTTCGCCTGTACTGAAGATACCTATGATGAGATCCATGAGCTGTAAAATGATCTACAGGAATCTGGTCTATAGGACCATCTGTCCTTGTAATTTGCTACATTCATCTAATGTATCTTGGATATGTCTTGGACACCATAATCTGTAGTTAAATACCAATCTTTTCTAAAGATGCTGCAGAACTCTGCTGCAGTAAAGCTGTAAAAGCTTGTTAAGTGCAGGTGCTTTTCTGGAAATTGGCTGCTCTTTAATGCTAAATGATGTCTGAGAAAGAGAGATGGAAGGTCTTTGTATTGTCCTTTTTTCCTGGAGAAAGGAGATTGGATTGGAGAGCTCTGTGTGCATGGGGATGAGGGCCAGTGCAGACCCCTGTAACAGCTTGGAAAGCACTGGAGCTGTAGGGAGTGCTGCCTGCAGCAGGGAAGAGCAAAGAGTCAAAAGCATCAGTTGCAGGATCAAATCCAGATCTTTCATTTCCCTGCCTGCGTGCTGGGGTGAGCAACACTCATGTCACTGTGTAGGTTTCTGAGGATGGGCACTGAGGCTCATTCAGTTCCCTGAAGAAAGCAGTAATGTACTTACTGAAGACAAATGTCAAAAGTTCTTTTAGAATGACCAGCTTTGTGCTGAAGTAATGCAAATACATCCTGGGAGGGTGCTATGTATTACACAGACCAGCAGCTCCTGAGCTCTGTGTTGTGAAACTTGTCTCAGTCCTGTTCAAGGCAGCAGTACCTGGTCTGGGCATCCTGTGGCTTCTCAGTGAGGGACTGCACGTCTCATACTCTAGGAACAGCTGGAGCTGTTCTTCCTGTGCAGTGTTACTGAAAAGGAGATCGGGGAAGGATGTTGGCAGTTTTTGTTGAGAGTGTGTCTTGTGGGGTTTTTTTTCCTTTCTGTTGCCTGTGCACTGGGATTCCTGGAGAAGTGATATATAGGAACAGCAACATGAAAGGAACACTGCAGGGTATCATCTTGATTTGAACAGGCTGCAGCTCAGGAATATTTGGAACTACTACTCCAGATACTCACATTTGGATTGTTAATGAGTAGCAGTGTTTTTCAGCGTCCACAGAAAGCAGATGTAACTGATGGCTTCACTCTAAACCAGGCCAGGCCAGTTCTCTTCTTGTTACATCTGTGCATTCTGCAGCCTTTTCTGCTATTTAAGTAGGTGCATGCTGGCATTGGGCTGTTTGCATGGCTATGTCAGCACTGGTTCCATCAGGAGGTTCTTGTGAGGAACAGTGTGACAGCTTGGAAAGTCTCTGAGGAAATGTCACTGTTTTCTTGCTCTGCTCCTTAGCTGTGTGAGGGTCTCTGCCATTGGCCTTTGCAGGGGAGCTGCAGCACAAGAGGATTTGGATCTGAATACACTGCTGTGTGTCGTGTGGCATCGATGGCAGCAGAGACTCAGTGTGGATTTAAACAGTAAATTCAGGAGATCTGCTGCTGACAAGTGGTTTGTAGGTGGCTCTTTGTGAAGAGATGAGTGTTCTGGCTGTTGACTTAAGGCAATTCATGATTTTGTCACTTAGGGTTTCTGAGCTGATGATAGCAATTTTCTGAGGGAAAAGGGATTCAGGTGAAAGCCTTGAATTGCCTTCAGTTCCAGAGAAGTGGATTTTATCGTCACTGTAGTGCAGAAGTAAGAAGCCTTAGGGGATTATTTAAACTAGCTCTGCAGATGAGGTCATTACAGGAACCTCTTGAAAAGCTGATGTAATGGAAGAGGGAATTGAGCAATTTAATAGCACATTTTGAGTGAATTTAATAGCACATTTTCAACCAGATGCAAACTCAATCCTGTCTTCTTTTCCTTAATGAAGTGCTGTTTGGCAAATGACAGGAAGACTTTTTTTTTTTTTTCCTTCCCTGTCACTTGAGGGCTTTGTACTCCCAGGTTCTTGGAGTTCTTGATGGAAGCCAGAGTCAACCCTGACCTAAACTGTTGGGTTGTCCATATCAGAATGTTCTGCAGGACAGTGGCAGAATCTTTGAGGAATGCTATTGCAGTGTGCACATGTCCCTGATCCCCTGGGACAGTTATCCTGGTTAGGGGAGTGAATAGTTTGGACCACATCATGGGGAGCCACTAGTGGTTAATGTGTCCCAAGTTGTTCCCAGTACAGTTACAAGCTTATAAGCAGTTATCAGTAGGAAATCAGGGCCTTTTATTTTTAGAGGAGATGGGACAATAAAAATATCATCAAGCGTGAGGACTAGAAGGAAATACCCATGGTGTAATTTACTGTTGTGTTTGATAGTTCAGCATTAATTAAATTGGTGTCTCTAAGGATGAATGAGCTGCAACTGTGCAATTCTTGAATCCTAATTTCTGTGTTGAACATGCTACTATTGATTGCTTTAAGAGAAACAGAGGGATTAAATGTGGCAGGTGACAGATTTAAGGCAAATTTCATAGTAATGGAATAGAAAGTGGAATGCAATGGTGTACTTAGTGTGCAGTAATATATCAGGAACACAAATTAACCAACAATCTAAAGCATCTTGCAGCCTTGCTGTTGTGCTTCTTCATTTGTTCTTAGAAGCTGTTAAACACCTGTGGGTCAGAGAAAATGTGCTTACATTTTTCCTGATGCTGGAAAAAATAACTAGCTAGAAAAAATAATTAATCATAACCTCTTTGTTCTTGGATAGAAGATGAGGTGGTATCTGTGTCTTGGGACAAACTTCCCAAGTTTATGAACAAGGTATGTCACCTGCCCCTGCTGAGCTCAGACTGATAGTCAGCTTTAGCATGCTCTCTTCTAGTGTGTTTTTCAAGCTTTTTATCCAAAAATTTGGGAATTCCTTTTTTTGTTTAAATATGCAAACAGGAAGAGAAGCAATAAAAGGCTTCGATAGAGTGACTATCAGAGCAGTGCTCTGATGAGAGAAAGATAAGGGCTTTCTTGAAGGATTAGTAGGTGGTGGGACAATATGTGGGTATTGGCAGAGGATCTGTGAAGCAGTTCTTTGAGTTCAGACAAGCAGTGGGAATTGGCAGAATGAGGGGCCAGGGATTGAAGTACAACATCTGACAGGAGAGTGCTCTGTATATTAATGACTTGCCCTGCAGGACTGTGGTGACCTAGCAAATGCAGCCTTCTATTGTTACAACTGCAGAGCCATTGAGTTTAAGAACTCCCTTAGCACTCCAGCAGCGCTTCCTACGGAGCTGGTTGGGCGTAGAGCTTAGGGACATTTACATAGGGTTCATGTACAGTGGCATATGGAACAAGTCTGTTTGGATGCTCCTGTGGCCCTAGGCAGAGTGTTGAGTTTGCAGCAGTCCTGAAGATCAGGTTCACATCCTTTGCCAGCACCTGCATAATTTCTTCTCCCCAGAGACTTGAGCAGGTCTTTTCTGTAATGCTTCCTTCTAGCACCTGCCAGACTCATTCCCAAACCCACATATCTGGGTTCATCCTGACGCCTGCTCATCTCCAACACTGATACTAGATTGCTGTTGTTTTTCTGGAAGGTGTTACTATTTTTTTGTTTCTATTAATGTACCCAGTGCTGCAAACAAACTGCAGAGTGGTTTGTATTGGGTAAGCACAAACAAACTGACACCTGTGTGTCTCGGAGCAGCCACCTCTCAGGCAGTTTGTGAGTTGCTGTTCTGTAACAAGTGTAATGCAGCTGGAGCTGTCCCCCTGGGGAGGAGAGGGGGGAGTGAGAGCTCTCTCACTCCTGAACGGTCCCAAAAGGCTTTTGGCAAGTGTCAGTGGAAGGGCTCCCCTAAGTGAGGATGATGACCTTCATGGAAGTCCAGGCACGATCCCCTGTGGAGCTGATAAGCTGCTCCCAGAGCAGCCCCTGTGCTGAGCTGGCACAGCCACCCCTTTCTGCAGCCAAAATGGGAAGGGAATTGATCTGGGTGGGTGTTTGCTTCTCCAGCTACTCCCTGGGCGTGGAATGGATGTGTTGCTTGCATGTGTGGAAAATGGGAAAATGGGCAGTAGTCTGGTTTTATATGACGTTAGAATTCTTTTTCTGGGACAAGACACTTCTAAGATAATTGTATCCAGACAGTGCTGCACAGTGATGTGCTTTGGATTTGAGTCATTGCCTTACCCCACTGTATTATGGCATTGTCTTCAGAGTGCCACATCTTGTGTTATCCCTTTGCTTGCCTGCAAGAAGAAACACCAAGAAAGGTATGTTGGTCGGTGTATGAGCAAAAGAAGGGATTGTGTGGTCAGGAGTGAGAGGCAACCTCAGTGACAGGAAAACTGTGGATGATCTCGGTTATTAATGAAACAGCAGCCTGTGATTTGAGTGTGTTGATGGCTTTCCCAGTTTCACTTTTGTCTGATATTCTTTTTTGGTTCCAGGCTGTGACGGCACTTGTGAAGAACTATCCAAAGCATATGATTTCATCAATGCAGCAGATCCTGCCCATCGTCTGGAACACCCTTACGGAAAGTGCTGCTTTATATCCTTGGTAGAGAATGAGTTTAACTGGAATCAAATGACACAAACTCAGTCTCATATCCAGTAATGAGCTGACTGCTGGAGAAGCACAATACATGGAGTGCTCTGCCCTGCCACAAAAAACAGGATCTTTCTGTTACTTCTGGAGGCTCCATTAAGTTTCTTTTAGCTTAAAATGTATGCTGATTGATGCATGTGCCCTGTAGAACTGCCACGAGCTCTGCATTGTTTCTGGTACTCTTTGGTAAAAATTGTCTTCTTAAGATGCTGGTCACAGTGTAAAGACTTCAGGAGAAGGAGAACCAGCAGTACACCTTGCTGCAGCAGAACTGATGGCTGATTTGGATTGCTGAAGAGGCTGATTTGCAATTTGGATTTTCAGTGCTCTGCTGCACACCCAGCTGTCTCGGAGTATTCTGTGGGTGCATTGCCCTGTACTTGAAAATTGACATCTCAAATCTCTCCATATTGTTTTTTCAGACTCCTGTTAAAATACAGTGGAAGGTGTCCCTGCCCATGGCAGGGAGATTGGAACTACATGGTCTTTAAGATCCCTTCCAACCCAAACCATTTTGTGAATCTGGGAAAATACAAGGAGCTGTTTGTTGGATTTTTGATGGTGTATTTGTCCCTCTCCTCTCTTGACTCCTACTACAGTCTAGCTGGTACCTGAGCTGACAAAATGGGCTTTTGTTTGCAAAAGGGGGAGAGTCTTGTTTTTCTTTTCCTTGTGTTTGCTCTGGTACTTGTTGGATCTTCAGTTCACCATCCCCAAAGAAAATTCCTTCCTTTTTATTCCCAGGTTAGTTTTCTGCCATTTTGTAGTGCTGGTGCTTTTGGAGAAGCTTGGTAGGGAGCAGAGCCAGTCTAAGGTAGGGTGTGGGAGCATGGGGTGGCTCCTCACTCTTGGGCAGCAGTGAGTGAGCAGCTCACATCCCCTGAAAAGAGTGAGTCTGGGGGCTTCTGTTCTTGCAGAGTTAACATAAATTAAGTTTTGGGTTACCTTGGTGAGTTTGATCTAAGTTAATCAAATAGCATGAAAGATGTGCTGAAGTGATATGGGAGTGGTCTGTGGAAAGTGGTCTTTGAACTTGGGCAATGCACAGAGCCAGGAGCTCCTGGGGTTGTTGTCTCTGTGAAGCACAGGACTCTGCACAAAATCAAGGGTTTTTAAAGAACAAAACCCTCCCAAGTTATCAGGAATTTTAAGACAGGAACAGATTAAATCCAAAATAGATGTTGTTCTTTGGAAAAAGCATTTCCTTAACTCCATCCACTTATGTGAGAACAGAAGTAAATTACACAGAAGAGGTGGAGGATCCTGTGGATTCTGATGGTAAGAACTTGCACTACAATTCTGCATTTGAAGAGGAGTGGAGTTACCTAAATATTTCTGTTAAAACAGTGACTGAAACACCATGGGAGATTATGCTAAAGGCGCATTTACCATGTTAGAATGGTAAATTTGCAAATTATTTGTGATCGTAATCAATGCAGCCATACAATTTAAGTTTTCTAATGGCTCAAGAGGTGCATTTGGCAACAATTTTGAGTTAAAAGTAGTGTGACAAAAGAAAATTAAATAGGTTTTAGGTTGAGCTTGATAAATGGGTGTGTGGTGGGTAGAGAGCAGAAAGTGATGAGGTCAGAAATTCTCCTGGGGCTGCTGCTGCACTTGCTAGTCCAGTAGAATGAATAAATATCTTCTCTGACAAGCTAATGGTTTGTAATTCTTTTCACATCCGTTTGTATCTTTTTGTATGTTGGCATATTCAGTCATGTTCCTTTTTGTTTTTTCCACTTTGTTCAGGTGAAGTTCTGGGCTTTGAAAATCTGGTGTTCAGCATATTTGAATTTGTCCATGCCTTGCTGGAAAACAACAAATTTAAGAGCACTGTGAAGAAGGCTCTGCCAGACCTGATCTATTACATCCTGCTTTACATGCAGATCACAGAGGAGCAGGTGAGCACATTTGTATGGTGTAGGAAACAAAGGAAATGAGAGATTTAAACCAGCAAGTGTCCTGGTAAGAGTTTCAGTGTGTGAAAGCTGCTGCAATCTAACAGGCTCTTCCATCACTTTGCCGTGGCAGCACTAAGAAGTTCCAAAATTGTACAAGGTAGGCAGTAAATCATGGATTACAGAAGGGTTTGGGTCAGAAGGGACTTTAAGGCCCTTGCTGTTCCACCCCCTGCCATGGGCAGGGACACCTCCCAATATCCCGGGTTGCTCCAAGCCCCATCCAGCCAGGCCTTGGGCACTTTCAGTGTTGGGACATTCACAACTTCTCTGGGCAACATATCCGGTGTCCAGGACCTGCTTAGCAAGGAATTTCTTCTGTAATCTAAATATACCATCTGTCAGTTTAAAATTGTTGCCCCTTGTCCTGGGGCCCTGGTAATAGGGCTTTATTTTTAAAGCAATTATAATATCTTACTGGAATCTTCTCCAGGTTGAATGACCTCAGCTCTCTGAGGCTTTCTTCCTTCATCCTTCCATGATGCATTGTGCTGTGAAAATGAGGATTATCATGCTGAAAGGAATAAACAGCTTTCTGTGTGAGCAAAAATGTTGTGCTAGTAGGGTGAAATAATTTGTACTGAAATTCTGCATAGCTCCTGGCCTCTCAAGCGTGACAGCCATCATCTTTTAGTTTAGGTAGACATGCAAAAATGCAAGCACTCTGTTAAAAGATTTATCTGCTTTTCCCATTCCTCATCTAAAAATAAAGCTGTGTAGCATTGATTCCAGCTCAGTCATTAGTTCTGTCAAACTCTGATCTCAAATGAGGAGCAGAAGAGCAAGATGAGCTCAGAACAAAGAGTTTCTTCTTCTGAAAGGTTTCTCCAATGGAAAGAAGAAAAATCAGTTGAGGATGAAGACTTCTTATGGCAGAGAAAATTTCTGAAAGTAGTTTTCCAAAACAATTTGCAGGGAACAGAAAAGCTGCCTTTTATACCCATGATGTCCTGAATTCTCAGCTGCCCTATCCTTTTTGTCTCCTCAGATAAAAGTTTGGACTGCAAATCCACAGCAGTTTGTGGAGGATGAAGATGATGATACATTTTCCTACACTGTGAGAATTGCTGCTCAGGATCTGCTGCTGGTATGAAATGTATTCCACATTTAGATACTGAAATATTAATAACAAGTATCAAACCTGCCTGCAGGGAGGGCATTTAGAGAAAAGGCCAATTTTTAACAGTCCATACAAATGAGTGTTACCATTTTCTTGTGCACAGGCTGTGGCTGCTGATTTCCAGAATGAGAGTGCAACTGCTCTGGCTGCAGCAGCTACGAGACATTTGCAGGAAGCTGAGCAGGCTAAAAGCAGCGGCGCTGAGCACTGGTGAGGGGCTGGGGCTGGGATGGGGTCGCTCATCTGCAGCACTGCATGCACCGTGATTTAATCACATTGCATTTGTGACAGTGCTACTGCTGATGGGCAAGGGTGGAGTTGGAGAGCTCTGATTAGAAGAAGCAGAATAAAGTACAGCAGTTCTTGAGCCAGATGATGGAATCTTCATGTGGAGTACTTTGGGCAGTTCCTAGCACAAGCTATCTGTGCCAAGGCTCCCTCTCTTCACAGCTTGATGTTCTTTAAAACATCTCATGGGAAATGATAATTATTTATACAAAATCAGAAGAGAAATTTGCAATACCTTCTGTTCAGTTAATAGGGATAAAAAAATTCAGGCATATATATATATATATATATATATGTAAATTTATTTTTTTTACTTGATGTCAAGAAGAGTGGTGCTGTATGCAGATGTATGTGTTCAATTTTAGAACTTCAGAGTTGCAGTTTTTTATGTTATTTGGGGATAGAAGAAGAAAACTCCCTTCCAGGAGAACCTGGTTGCTGGTCCACAGTGATTCTCTCCTGGTTTTACAGTGCATTGGTTCAGTGTTTTTGTTTATTTTGAATGTTAGTGTCAAGAGTAGCCCCTGTGATAATGAACAGCAATGGAATGGCTGCAAAATCAGACATTAGGTCCCCATCAGGCCTCAGTTGTGAGAAGTTGTAAAGTAGATTCTTGGCCTCACAAATAAAACAAGAAGTGTATTTGCACATAGTTCTATATCATTATAATTAACAAAATGTTAGTGCAAAATTATATGTTTTTAAACCTTTAATGTACTGGGTATCCCAGTGCTTCTGCACATAAATTTTGAAGGCATGGCTGGAACACAAGCCATGGAAGAGGTTGTTTTTTATTATGAGAACAAAATTGGTATAAGTTACAATTATTTCACCAATATTTTAGGAAGTGACTGGGAATGCTGCTCATTCTGAGGCAGTTTCCAAGCCTGCATCTTGCAGCTTTTGAATGTTAATCTCTTTGAGGGCTTTTTTAAATTCTCTTTCGGGATCAAGGAAACAGCTGTGGTAGCTTAGACCAAACAACTACTTGTGACTTCACTTCAGAATATGTATTTATTCCTTGAGTAATGATGGAGGAAAAAGTCTTAAGGCATCTGAACTATTCTGCAGGTGGAAAATACATGAAGCCTGTATGCTGGCCCTGGGCTCAGTCAAGTCTATAATTACAGACAGTGTGAAGAATGGGAGAATACACTTTGATATGCATGGCTTCCTGACAAATGTGGTCCTGGCAGATCTCAACCTTTCAGGTATGTGGGACCCTGCATCCCAGGGAATCACTGCTGGGTGCTAGACACTGAGAGTCTGATGAATCAGTCAAGTTGATGTGTTCACTTTTGCACCTTGCTCATGTGAAAAAAATAAATCTTATGAGTTGCCATGTGCTCCTGGTTCCAGTGTAAGTCCTTTATATGTGGGACTGTGCTTTCAGCTGGATCTCATTGCTGGCTGGATGTATGAGTCTGTAGGGCTTGCAGAGCTGGGTGGAAAATAGCTGTTCTGATGTCTTGTGTCTGTTCCTGAAACAGTCACCAGCAATGTTTAACCGCCTTCAGAATTCCTGCTGCACCATGTCATCCTATTTGTTTTATGCTGAGGCTGACACTAGTTGTAGCACATGAATTCAAATAATGCTCCTGGCTAAATGGGATTCTGTTATTGGGAACTCAGCAGGATTTTGCTCTCTGTGTTATTGTACATCAGTATGCAAGAAAACCAGAGGAATTGTTGAAAGTTACACCTCAAAAGTCCTTGCAAATTAAAAATTTTAGAAGTTAAAGGCAATGTGAGCATCATTGATGAGTCCACATTGAGTTTTCAGTGTAGAAAAAACTGATTCCTGGATTCCTTTTTCATCAAAGAGACACTTATTTAGCCCATTACAAAGATGTTTTTTTTCTTTTCTTTGTGTTAATGTTGGGTGAAGAACTAGTGTGCAAAGTGCATAGTGTGCAATGCATGTAAGAAACCAACCTCAGCGATTTACATATATTTACATTCATTTACATGTGTGGCATTGGGTTGTAAATGAGCTGCTGTGCTCTAGAAGGGCTCCAGTAGTCTGTGTCGATGGCTCTCGAAGGATATCCATATAATGGTCAGTAGTGGTACAGACATAGAAACGTTGTGTTTCATGATACTGACTTAAAAAACAAAGCTCTTCTCTTGCTGTACATCTTGCACAGAGTGTTTTATGTCCTCATCTTAAAGTTAGTACTTGCAGGAGCATAAATAATGGCAGTAAAGATGCTGAGGAACAGAGAGCATCATCACTTTGAGGCCAGCCTAGATAGGTAAGGAGATTCATAGTTTGAAAAGGCAGCAGGATTAGTGTGATAAAGATATATCATACCTTGGTGAGTGCGAGCAGGTGAGTGGATAATGAATGTCCATTGCTTCTGTGGTGCTGGTGAACCACAGAATTCTGTTCTGTAACTGCAGAGTGATGGCTGCAAACTAGTAATGTAATCTGTGAAAGGTCCCTGGGTATGAGCTCTGTTATTCCTATTCTCCTTAATATGCTGCTGTTTTCTTCAGCTGGGGACAGAATATTGAACTGGATAAATGGGAATTAGTGGAAAAGCCCGTGTTCTCTTCCTTTGCTTTTGTTCAGTGATGAACAAATTCAAGTGTGAATAGTTAAAGGGAGGAAGTTTTTAAATAAATAAGAAATTACTCTTTGAAATAGCTAAGAAAATAAACTGAATTCTGCCCACGAACAAAAATTCTTTGTATGCTGGCACATACAAAGTCTTGTGTGTCACGTTTCAGTGTTTTCCTGTTGGGATGACAAGATTTGAAATAATGGATGGAAGCAGCTGCAATTTTAAACTCATAAAGCTTATTCTGAAACCACTGAAGTTTTTTGTTTTGCTGCAGTGTCTCCTTTCCTCCTGGGCCGGGCCCTCTGGGCTGCCAGCCGTTTTACCGTAGCCATGTCTCCAGAGCTCATCCAGCAGTTCCTGCAAGCCACTGTCAGTGGATTGCATGAAACCCAGCCCCCCTCTGTCCGGATCTCTGCAGTCAGAGCCATCTGGGGGTAAGCAAAGCCTGGCCTATTCCACACTCCAGGGACAGGGGTATAAATCACACTGATTAACTGGTTTGTTAAAATAGTGTTTCTGTTTGGACCGTGGGCGGTTTTGCTTTCAGCTTAAAAAGTTTAAGCAAACTTTAAGGTTAAAAAAGAGTAACTAATTAGGAATATAGAATTGAGAGTCAAGGTTGGCTACAGTAAAGTGTTGTGATGGATATGGTCACAGGGAGGAGCAGCACTAGGTAAAACTGGAAAGCACAAGTATGAAACCCAGATTATTCCTGTTTGGTCATAAAGGTGACTGACATTATACAGGCCTATGGAGCCAGTCACAGTAATAAGGAGTGTTTGGGGTTTGATTTTCTTACCCCACTTTTGTCAGAAGGAAGCTCTGCTGTACTCATTCTAAAATAAGCAATGAACATTAGTGTAAAATAATAAAAAAAAATTTAAAAAATTTAAAAACAAACAAAAAAAAACCACAACCAAAAAAAAGTCACCAAAAAATCTGCTGAAATCTAACTGTTCACCACTTCCAAACAACACTTATTTACACTGAAATATTAATGAATAAATAAAGTCAGAGATTTATGACTTCATTAGCCCTGAAATTGCTTTATCATCCCTGTAGAACATGGTAACAAAACACTTTGTAAGCAGTGTCTGTCCTGGACTTTTTTCCTTTTCTCCATTGATGGGCAATTCTTAGGAGAGATCTGTCACTGAGGGGCAGTAGAAGCTTCTAATACCATTCAGCTCAGCTCTGTTTTGTGTGGAATGTGGAGGGAAGATTTCTGGTGAGAGCTTTCCTCTTCCTTCCTGCTGAGCTGCTGGGAGGTCAAGCAGCAGTGGACTGAAGGAGAGAAGTCCTAGAAGATTGAACTTAAGGAATAAGAATGGACAGGATGGAGCAACCTCTTATATATTATTTAGAATGCAATATATTTAAGTTACTTCAATATATTAGGAATGCATTTTTGCATCACAAATCTCTTATCTAGCTACTGTGACCAGCTGAAGATCTCCGAGAGCACCCATGTGTTGCAGCCTTTCCTTCCCAGCATTCTTGATGGCCTGATCCACTTGGCTACTCAGTTCAGCTCTGAGGTGCTGAACCTGGTGATGGAGACGTTGTGCATCGTGTGCACGGTGGACCCAGCGTTTACAGCCAGCATGGAGAACAAGATCTGCCCCTTCACCATTGCAATATTCCTCAAGTACAGCAATGGTATGCATCCCACTTACATTCCCAAAGCACAGTTGGTTTTGCAGTTGAATCCTGCTGCTGAAAACTTAATCAATGGTCATTGAATGAACATTGATTCCTGTGGTAAAGGTAGAGGAGAAACTCGCTGCTTTGTCCAGCCAAAACAGTGGTGGCAAAGATTGAGATGTGTGCGTGTTTTAGTAAATGGTGCTTTCTCTCTCCAGATCCTGTTGTTGCTTCTCTTGCCCAGGATATTTTTAAGGAGCTAGCTCAAATAGAAGCTTGCCAGGGTCCGATGCAGATGAGGCTGATCCCAACCCTTGTCAGCATCATGCAGGCCCCAGCTGACAAGATCCCAGCAGGGCTGTGTGCAGTAAGTGCTTCAGTGGGGCAGGGCCTGGGCTGGAGATGTTCTCTATTCTGTAACACCTGGGTGGCTGCTCTGCAAAGGGTAGAAAGGCTGCTGTGGACATGCTTTGGAGCAGTGGCTTCAGTCACTGGGGGAGATTTCTCTGTGGAGAAGAGGCAAATTGAAGGTGCAGGAAGATGCTTCCGCCTCTTCTGGCCTGCTTCCAGTCTCCACAGTATATCAGTCATCCCCAGTCATTTTGCTGTGACATTGCTAGCTTTCAGGAGGAGCAGTCTCTTCTCCCAGCAGACTACCCAACTTTTCCTTGCACTTCTTCCTAAGGCTTTTTCTGATTTATTCATCGCATATGTATGAATTGGAGATAAATTATACAGGTGCCCTAATAAAAGATGAAGCATTGACTGTGTAGAGCATTGGTTGTACGGAATTAAACCCATAAACATCCATGTCAATGTGCATATAATCTGTTAATTCGTATGACTGTAACAATTGCTTATGGGTAATTAAAATAAATTTAAATCAATATAACCAAAATGGAATAAGTTAGCTAGAACAGTTCTCTGGCTGTTCAGATTAGCATGCATCTGTTTGCCATGTTTGAGTGGTGACACTGCTCTTAATGTAGGAACTGTCTTGGGAATTTCCACAGCTCACACCAGTGATGCTTGGGCATGTGACTTCAGGGTCATCACATTTGAAAATTATTCTAGACTGTGAGTTCAGGGTGTGGTTGCAGCAGTGGCCACATCCCTGCAGTTCACACCTTTGATGTTTGTACAGGGGTGGGTGGTGCTGACTTCAAGTTCTGTGGCTGCTGCTGTGACAGTTTGTGCTTTCCTTTCAGACTTCTATTGATATACTGACCACAGTTGTGAGGAATACAAAACCCCCTCTGTCCCAGCTCCTCATCTGCCAGGCATTCCCTGCAGTGGCACAGTGCAGCCTGAACACAGATGACAATGCTACTATGCAGGTACCCCTGTGGAGAGGGGGAGGCAGGTGACACTGTGGGGCAGGGAGAGGGAGGATTGCAGGGCTGTACCAGTCCAAGAGAGGTGACACAGCCTTTGAGGAAGCCCAGGCTGTGCTTGCCAGTTGCTGTATTAGCAGCCCCTCGAGCATCTGCCACCTCCAGTTTACCATTATACTACTGTTGTTCAAGGCCTGCAGTGCCCTTTCCTGATCATTGCTGAATGTGGAGAACTACAGCAGCCTGGACATTTTTTCTATTTTAGTGCACTGGGCCATGTTCCTGTAATGGCCCCATAACAATTTTGATACCTGGTAATGGCAGGGGCTATCTTCAGGAACATGCACAGGACAGCAAAAGCCTTCCTGGCCCTCCTCCTCTAGCAGCTTTCTGCTGTATTCATTTATGATTGAGCCCGGTGTGGGATGGAGGGAAAGCAGGGAATCATCTCCAACATCAGTATTGCCTGAGCTGTGCTTACTGGCAGGCTTGGCTATGGCCTGATGTCTTTGGAATATCTATCAAGAAGGAAAAAGCAGCAGAGGCTGGAAGTGCAGGGATCCTTTTCATTCCAGCTCATAGCTGGCATATGAATAACAAGGGTAGTTTCATTCTTTATGTAAGGATTTCCATAGTGGCAGCTACTCTGCCATGTAAATACAGACCATGGGAATATGGTCTTTGCCTAAACAACAGACCAGTAAGAATAGGCTGGAGACCAGCAGGGAGAAATTGTAGACCTGCACATTGATTGCTTTGCTGGATCTTTGTACTGAGAAGAATTGAAAAGGACTGCAGCTTAGCTGCTGAGTTGTTTTGTTCATGTCTTCATCTCTCACTTGTTAAAAACTCTTTGAATTTCTTTAGGTACCAAGATTGGCACAAAACTGCAGCTACTTGAGGTTGTTGTTGTATTTATTAGTTATCTGGATTGCTGCTGATTGGGCAGTGAGGAGTAGTATATTTGATAAAGAGCTGGAGTCTGTAGAACTTAGTTGTAAATCTTTTACAGGTGCCACCAGTTTTTCCCTTGTTTTCATCGTGGTTCAGGGTGGTTTTGGGATGGTGAAGGGAATGTCTCCCCATGCCTGCCTGTTCCCTTACCCACTGCTTGTCTCTGCAGAACGGCGGCGAGTGCCTGCGTGCGTACGTGTCGGTGGCACTGGAGCAGATTGCGCAGTGGCACGACGAGCAGGGCCACAACGGGCTCTGGTACGTGATGCAGGTGGTGAGCCAACTCCTGGACCCACGGACCTCGGAGTTCACCGCTGCCTTCGTGGGCAGGCTGGTCTCCACTTTAATTTCAAAAGCTGGGAGTGAGCTTGGAGAGAATCTGGACCAGATCCTGAGAGCTATCCTGAGTAAAATGCAGCAAGCGGAGACGCTCAGTGTGATGCAGGTGAGCAGGCTTGCCACCCAGAAGAGTGAGGAGAAGCACCAGGAGAAGAAACTGTCATAATTTTCTTTCATTTTGTGCCTGTTTATTTAAGGCTCATGTAATTGGAGGGTATGTGCATCCTCTTGAAGTAGTCAGGAAAATGCTTACTCTGATCAGAGAATCATGGAATCTCCTGAGTTAGAAGGGAATCATTGAATCCAAAAGAATCATTGAGTCCAACTCCTGTCCCTGCAAAGGACCCACCAACAGTCCCACACACTGTCCCTAACACTCCTTGAGCTCTGGCAGCCTTGGGGGCGTGACCATTCCCTGGGGATCCTGTTCAGTGCCTGACCACCCTCTGAGAGAAGAACCTTTTCCTAATACCCAACCTAACCCTCCTGTGACGCAGTTCCATGCTGTTCCTCAGATCCAAAATTTTTTGTCAGGTTACAGGGTAAGCAAGATTCTCCTGGGTAAGCTGTAATGCACCTTCAGTAGTCCCTCATGCCCTTGTATTTGCAAGCCTTCTTTGGAGGGATAGGAGTTGCCTCAGTAGAAATGTTATGGCAAAGGCAGCATGTGGTTTTGAGTGGATTTGTTCTGTATTCCAAGGATAAATGCCTGGGACTTGAGACAAGATGAGGTTTTAGTGGATGGGAGGCATAGTTGGCCTGAGTGAAGTGAGAGACCAGACAAAGAGCATCACCATCTCTTCTAGCTTTGACCTACTTGTAGTGACATAGTTTTCTGGAGTGATTTTTTTTTTTTTTTCCCCAGTGGTCTTCCTTCTCTTTTCTGTCTCTGCCCTCGATGTGAAACAGCTCGTGCTGACTGCCCTGGTTCCTTGTTAGCAGCTGGGGAAAGACATTTTGCTGGCTCTGCTGAGTAAGATCCCATCTCTGCCCCCAGTGCACCACTCAGCTGAGCTTCACTCTGCTTTAACCATTTTATCTTATTTCTCTGTTTTTTGAATGCACATTCTTCAAGCCAGCATATGGTGCCACAATGGCCATTTCAATGTCAGCAGATCTCACCTGCTTTAGGATTTTTTACCTCTGAATAGACTGATGATAACTGTTTGGAAAGGCTCTCACTTTGTTGGTTTTGGATTTAAAAGATACGGAAGTTTAAATCTGAAGCAGTCCCATGCAGCCCTTGTAGCCAAGTATTTTGCAGTGCTGGATCTCTTCCATGTGTTAGCCTCAGGAAGATGGGCCTCTGGAGATAGGCAGCTTTTCCCTGAGGAAGGCTACAGAGATGCCCTCAGACTGAGAGACTGACATTTAGACATACATAGTGAATGAGTTCTGCCCCTGGATTGTAAAACTGCATGTTGTAACAAAACCTTTTCAAAAGTTGCAGTTCTTTCTCTAAAATCATGTTCAAAATGCATTGAGAGTTGAGAAGATGCTGCTGAGTGATGATGTGTTGGTGTTTATTGCCTGCATTTGTAGCATAGTGTTTTGCAGCTAGTTGTACTTTTCCTTCCCCTCCCGGGGATGGTAAGCACAACCTTCAGTCCTGCAGGGAGCTTCAGCTTCCTTCAGTAAGCACAACTTCACTCCAGCTCCTTAAATATTTGATAAAACATTTCCAGCTATTGAATTACGTACAGCTAACATTGCCTTTCTCCTCCTGCAGTCCCTGATCATGGTGTTTGCTCACTTGGTTCACTCACAACTGGAGCCACTCCTGGAATTCCTGTGTAGCCTGCCTGGCCCTACTGGCAAGCCTGCCTTGGAGTTTGTGATGGCTGAGTGGATGAGCCGGCAGCACCTCTTCTATGGGCAATATGAAGGCAAAGTCAGGTGGGACCCACAGATCCCCCGTGCTAGCTGCCCTCACCCCATTGTCATTGAGTGCTGGGTGTAGGCAAGGGGAGCTGGCTCAGATGGGAGCAGTGTGTGCATTGGGCAGAACTGCTGCTCCCTGTGCTGTCAGTTCTGCTCAGGAGAGCTGTGATAACTGGAGCAAGCTCTGATCTTCCTCAGCAGTGCTCCTGCTGCCTCATGCTCCTGTGCTGGAACAGAGACACGAGGGGGAAGGGGATGTCTCCTGCAAATACGGGGCTGCTTTTGGAATTGAACTTCTCTGAATGCGATGGCAAGAGCTTCCACATACGTAATTGCCTTTGTAGAATACTGTAGAGTTCTGGGGAGTTGTAGAAGGTTTCCTAAGAGAATTTGGTGATTTCTTGTTGATTTTTTTATCTATTATAAATCAATCAAGAAAATTAATTGCAACAGTGTTCTCTTCCTTTTGCTGTAGGAGCATGTTTGTGTTCTGGTGGAGGCTGAGTGCTGTATTCCAAAGCATGGGATGCTCTGTATTCATTTAAATTTTGTCACAGCTGCTGTATTAGATTTTTCTGGAATTGTGAAGCCTCACAGACCATTCTTAGGTGTCTCACCAGCTGTTAACTCACTTACTAGTGTGTGTTATTATGTCGTTGTTATGGGCAGTCAAATAGCCTGTGAAATAAATAATGAGAAAAAGCAGGTTAAAAATGGAAGTTAGTGAATAATCTTGAAGGACAAGCAGCAGATTTAGCAATCCAGTGCTCTTTTTGGTCGCATTTTGTTGGTTTCATCCCTAAGCCTGGTGGTTTATCCCCATTTTGACAGTGCAGGCCTGTCTGAAGGGTCTCTTGAGCCTTATGGCACAGGGAAAAGCCAAGGCTGATCAGGAAAACAAGGTTAAAGGTGATTGTTTAGACCTGTGTTGTCCAAAACGAGAAATGCTTGTGTACAGGTGATGTAAGAGGACTCCACACTGTATTAAACACTTGGATTTGTTTGATTGTGGTGACATTTACCATGCACTAGTGAATACTTGGTGTTTCTGTGTCCTGAGGAAAAGCAGGACCTGCTCTGAAGAGCCTCTTGTTGAGGGTTAGTAGAAAGACCCTGAAGGCAGCTGACACCCTCTGTGTGCATAGTCCCCATCCACTGGGGGCAGGTTGGAGAAAGTGGCTGCTGGGTCTTGATTAAATGATGGGAAAACTTTGGGCAGCTTGGGGCACCAGGTAAGACCTGGGTCCAAACCAGCAGAAGTCAGAGCTGTAGTACTGTGGGGGAGAGAGAGGGTGAGAAGTGAAAACACAAGAAAAGTTCAGTTCCACAGAATGCCAAAACTTCAGTTTGAGATTTGTGGAGCTAAGAGAGAGAGAGAGGTGTGGGGGTGCCAAGCATAAATTGTTAACCTTGACCTGTAGTTAGGATCATCCTCAACGTGCTTGAAAACAGCATTGAACTGGAGAAGGTTTGAAGTGTGGAGTAGATATGTGAGCATCAGAGATGGAAAGAACATGTAAAGGAGAGGAACAAGCTGGAAGGTGTGAGTGTAGCAGAGCCATGAAGGACCAGAAGTGAAAATGAGCATTGAGACTGGAGAAAGGGAGAAGATCATTACTGCTTTCTTGCCACTGCTTTCCTCTTAATTCTGTCTTCATGTGCACGTGATGCTGCAGGGGCATGTTTAACCTGGTGGCCCTTCTGACCTGGAGAAACCTTTAATGTATGTGTGGGTGGATGTCTGTACTGTTGGTGGTGCTAAATCCAAAGCTTGGCCAGTTCCCAGCTTGCTGTGAAGGTCGGAAGCTAAGTCCAGTTTTGGATGCTGACATAAAGCGGGGGACAGGGAAAATTCTGTCTTGCTTGTTCTTGGCAAAGATGTAGAAGAAAGGGCATCTAGGTGTCTGCTTTGGGATGTGTTCCTGTTAGAAAGGGGCTATGAAAGCCAGACAGTTTGGGGAAGTTCCAATGTCTAACTTTCCTACTCTCTGCTCCCAGCTCTGTAGCACTGTGCAAACTCCTGCAGTATGGCATCAACACAGATGACAAGAGACTTCAGGACATTAGGGTGAAGGGAGAAGAAATATTTAATATGGATGAGGGAATTAGGACACGATCCAAGTCAGCCAAAAGTAAGTAATCATTTTGCTGGGTTTAACAGGGTTTTTTTCTGTAAGTAGATGCTATGAAAGGCCTTAAACAGGTCTGACAGATCACACAGAGCTGTGGGAGATAGTTTCTGCAGAAGGTGCGTGTTGGTTTTTAGAGCTAATTCATACATCATGTACTTAATATAGCTGTTTACCTGTATGTATTTACTTCAATTCTGCCAAAGACTGCTTTGGAGGACTCCTGATGTCTGATTTAATATAACTGGTAATATGGGATGGGAAGTTCTTCACTGTTGTTTTGCATCATGAGACAGAATTGATACTTCTGGATGCCTGGTAGCTTCTCTGAGAGGAAAGTGTCTTATAGTGCATGCAGAGATTTAAAATAAAGGGGTGTCTTTTTCAATGAGACCCTTTCACAAAAAGCAATGATTCAACAAGTTAGAGGTTTCTTTTAAGGAAAGTTTGACCAGTCTCCTGCATAACACCTATCTTATTTTTAGAAGGTTGAACCCAAAGTCTTTGGAGGTTGCTGTTGAGATTAATCTTTTAAATCAGAGAGAGCAGGGTTCTGGGCAGTTTTTCCGAAGGACTGAGCTCCAGGGGGAGGCTACTTGGGGCTGCTGTCCTTAGCCATCAGTCAGACCTTGGTCATGCCACTTGCTGTGCTAGAGCTCATGTGTGTGTGACCAGTGGTGCAGTGCAATGTGGAAGATGTGTAGATGCAAACTGCAAGCCTGTCCAGAGGGGTGCTCCTTGAGCCTTCAGCTGCTATGGGCTTGAAATCTGCAGTGAAGGACTAAGGTGACAGCTAAGGAGATGAATAGGGGCAAGCACTAGGGATTTTAAGGGATGAGTGGTGGTCACAAATCACTTGCTACCTGATTAGCCTTGGCTTAAAAAAACCAAACCAACAAAGGTCAGACAGAAAAATGGCAACTGCCAGCATTTGAGTTAAACAAAGATGAATATTAGCATCAGTAAGAGCTACAACCAATGCTCACAGATTCTTTATTTGATAGGATCTTTACTTTTGTAATGAAGGGCAAACACACTGTGTAGCTGTCTCTGTAGAATAGTGAAGCCCTGCAGGAGCACTAGTAAAGTGGGAGCTTACAGTGCCTCAGAAGGGGCAGAGCCATGTCTGAGAGTAGTGCTCTGCTCATTTGCACGAAAGCATTGGTGGATGTACAAATGGACTTCGGGAAAGAAGGGCTGACTTCAGATGACTCCATTAAGCAGCTTGCAGGAGTAGAGTCACATGTTCATTCAACTGTGAACGTTTTCTCCCTGCCTTCTCTTCACTCAGAATATGCAAGGTTGATATTGCATTGAGATCTTTGGAAATGTAACTCTGAGGGTATATGGAAAGATTTGGGGGGGTTTATGTCAGTTGTTTTTCCCTCCCAATCTCCCTAACAAAAAAACCCACCTCAATAAAAAAGGGCCTGTTCTATAACTTTTAATTAAAAGCAACCTGAATATGTGCATTTTTTCCTCTTACAGATCCTGAGCGCTGGACAAACATTCCTTTGTTAGTAAAAATCTTAAAATTAATAATAAATGAACTCTCTAATGCCATGGAAGCAAATGCATCTAGACAGACAACTGCTGATTGGAGCCAAGGTAAAATACTGGCTTTGCTTTATCTCTTTGCATGGCTTAAACGTACTTGATCTTCTCTTGAGAAGCATTTATGGTATAGGAACTTTGTGGCAGTAAAATGTACCTGTAACTACAGAACTTGAATAGTGATCCAGAGGATAAGCTCACAGAATCCCAGAATCCCAGGCTGGTTTGGACTGAAAAGAACCTTAAAGCTCATCCTGTTCCACCCTCTGCGATAGGCAGAGACACCTTCCATTATCCCAGGGTGTTTCAAGACCCATCCAACCTGGCCTTGGACACTTCCAGGCATCCAGGGGCAGCCACAGCTTCTCTGGGTACCCTGCACCTCACAGGGTGCAATTCCTGCCCAATATCTCATCTAACCCTGCCCTCTACCAGTGGGAAGCCATTCCTCTTCGTCAAAATTCCTCTCCAGCTCTCTTGTGTGGTTATACAGTTCATCATTAGCACAACATCTCTTCCTTCCCTGTGCTGTATTTAAGTGCTGCCAATCTCTTCCAGGTAAAAATAAATAAAATGGGAGAATAAGATCAGTCAGTGTTGTGTATCCTTAGACATGAAGATTCTTTGGGCTAGTTTGGAAGATGGGATCTGACCATGTGCAAATAAAATTACCCTTTCATGGGTATCTCTCTCTATTTTTTTCCTACTTCAAATATCCATTTTACTGCCTTTTGGCTCCAGTTCTGGAATCATTCCAAAAGTATAAGGAGGATTGTAGGTCTTTCTGTTCATCCACCTACACATGCAGGGACATGTTTGCCTACAAACTGCAGTCCCCTATGGAGTGATCACAGATTGGACCTCTTGGATTTGGATAATTTCTAGGTTTTTTTTTTTTTTCTAAACAGATGATTCAAATGATATGTGGGAAGATCAGGAAGAAGATGAGGATGAAGATGAAGGCTTAGCAGGACAGTTCTTATCAGATATTCTTTCCACAAACAAGTATGGTGAGTAGCAGCTTGAAAGTCCTTCAAAGCGATAATCAAATAGGTGACATCCTAGTCAAAGTTTCCTTCCCTTGCCAGCAGCAAAGCAAAGGCTGCAGGCACGGGGAAAGAATTCTGCTCTGGGATTGTGAACAAGGACCCTCTGGAGAAGCCGTGGCTTTGAGCAACATGGTGATTAAATTGCTGCATTATAAAAAACATTACCTGGGAGTTCGCATGCTGCACAGGCTTCACACCGGGGAGGCTCCTTCAGGTATTTCTTCTAAAGAGAAAATTGCTGCTCAAAGGTATAGGTGTGACCTCAGCATGACAGTGTCCTAGGGATGGGTGAGCTTGTTTGTGGAGACAACTTGAGGAACAAGTGCTGCATAAAGAGATGAGCACGTGCATCTGTTCTCAGTCTCGTGTAGCCTCAGAAGGGAGAACTTTACAGGGAAACAGTGAGGGACACTGCTCGCATTAGCCCAGAACTGACAAAGTGTCACCTTACGTGGGATTAAGGCAGAAGATCCTGGTGCATGGAATTCCCAAACCTGCCTGTGAGCTAATATTCTGGATGCAATTTTCTTTTTCCCAGCAGTGCTGAAACTATTTACTTTTGGATCCTTGGGTTTCAGTAGCTTAATAGAAAACATCCTGAGATGGTCTGTTCTTTTTGATGTTAAAACCTACCGATTTGCCTCTGACAGATGAAGATTACTATGAAGATGATGAGGAGGATGATCCAGATGCATTAAAGGACCCTCTTTACCAAATAGATCTCCAGGTGATGCTCTAGAATGAGGGGTTTTATGAGATTTCAATCATTCTCTATAAACTTTTAATTTTTTAAATGTTGTACTTCAACAAATATGAAAGCACTGGAAACACCAGTTATTGATTGTCATCCAGAAGGCACTCTTTTAACTGAAATTATTTTGGAAAGGGCCAATTGTCCCAAGAATTTCCGGAGCTATTTCTCCTTGTCATTAATATCTATAACATGGACATGTGAATGAACAAAACTATTTGAACAGAGGGAGATGTGACTTTTCTACCTGTGAGCTTCACAGCTACTGGCAGAAGTCAGGAGTAGGTTGGAGAGTGAACATGACAGAATTTCATATTCCACTTGGAGATGTTCCCACCCAGTCAGCCCCTGTGTTACCCTTTGCTCCTGCTTTTCGCACCACCTGCAGCTGTTGATGGGCCCCTCCTCCTGCTCCCACCCTTTTTCCTCTGCTTCCATCCTGATTCTATTCCTTCTGATTCCACTTCTCCTACACCACTCCTTTCTGTTCTCTTCAGTCCCAGGGTCTCACTTGGTGCATGTTGGGATATGTCTCCTGACACATGGGAGCAGCAGGATTTCCCAGGAGGGTGGTGCTGACAGGGTGTTTCTGTCCCTCCCAGGCCTATCTCACCGACTTCCTGTGCCAGTTTGCACAGCAGCCCTGCTATGCCATGTTCTCTGACCACCTCAACGACAATGAGAAGAGAGTGCTGCAGGCCATCGGGATATAGACCCACTCCAGAGACCACACCTGCCAGATCTGAATAATAGGTTATTTTTCACTAATTCCATGTTTTATGATTGGACATAAAACATTTCCCAGTGTCTGCCTGCCTTGTTCCAGGTCAACAATGACCTCATTGTTTTGAGCCTCATCTTAACACACATCTGCTAAGGGAAGGAATCCTGAGAAAGCAGCAAGGACATTGCACATTGGTCTCACCACAGGAGCACTTTCATTTTCCACAGTAATTTTCCAGGAAGTTCTTAAAGATAAAAAAAATAATGTGTCCTTAATATTTTTAAAAGGAAACTGTCTCTACCTGTGAAGAGGCACTTTTAGTTTCCCACAGCACAGTCGGACAGAAAGGAACCGGGTCACTTACAGATTGCTTGAGAAGTGG
Source organism: Cinclus cinclus (assembly GCF_963662255.1). Taxonomy (NCBI): domain Eukaryota; kingdom Metazoa; phylum Chordata; class Aves; order Passeriformes; family Cinclidae; genus Cinclus; species Cinclus cinclus. The sequence goes on from NC_085072.1 coordinate 6,509,510, forward strand.
AAAGGTTGTTCCTCTTGGCTGTTGTTTCTCCTCACATAACACAGGGTAAATATCTTGATCCTACAACGTGACTTCTTTTGTAGAACCACAGACTCCTTTCAGAGCTGCCTGGATGGGATGGAGCCAGTTCACGGGAGTTTGGAGGGACAGCTGAGACAATGAACCTGAGTGCATATCTTCTTTCCTGGTGTGGTGTGAATGGGGCTGTGTCATTCACATCTCCTATGGGAGCAGTTCTTCACTAACACGAATGTGTGCACATGCTCAGAGGAAGCCACCACTTAAATTTCTGTTCCTGTGGCATGTGGCTATGAAAGACTGGTTTTCTGGAACACAAGGAGCCACAGTTTTTAGGGGAAAATAAAACCTGATTGTACGTAACATATTTGCTCCATGACAGCCACTCTGAACTCCTTTGCTTTTTTCACACTCCTGTGTGTATTTTTATAGGGTGGTAAAATAACATTTGCAAGTTTATTTCCCCATGAGAACAGTGTGATGTATCTCACAACACCTCTGCCTTTGGTTCCCTTCTGGGGAAAATGAAATAAAACTATGAAAATGTATAGTGGTATCCTTCTTATAAAACAGTTTTAAAAGGAACTTGTGCTTGTTTCCTGAAGTCACTTTTTAAAGATATATTTCTCCTTAGGACATGTTTGGTATGTGCTGCCAGAGGATGTTTGGATGTTTCACAGGAGTCACCTGGACAGAAAGGGAGTCTTGTGCTGTATGTATCTGCTGCTTAAAATAACAGCCACTACAGTTTCCTTTTAAGAAAGGCACTTGCTGTTCCTTTGTGGAATAATTTGCTTTTTTTTTTTTGTTTTTTTCTGTATCAAAACCTCCATAACTTGGAGTCCTTATGTATCTCAGTGGTCTCATGTTGTGCCATGTGAGAATGGGCAGATCCAGGGGGGAAACCCCCCCCCAACCCCTGCAGCCTCCTCAGCCATTCTCAATTTTCTGTGTACCTCTAACTAACTCTATGAGAAGCAGAGTTTGAAGCCTGATTTTTATGTATCTAATAAGGTACAAGCTCTTCTTATGCCATTGAGTGTCAGTGTCTTTCTTTCCTGGGGATTCTCTGGTTTATAAGAATATCTAATAAATGGGGTGCCCTGACCCTCCTATCTAACAGTGCAGTAGGAGTTTTTGTTCTGAGGCCTTTGCCTCTCAGCTTTCACTGAAACAAGTTAAACTGAACAGTGCCGTTTTGAAAACCAACCAAGAAGCTGATGGCTGCAGTGGTGTGTCCTCATGACTGTTCCAGAAGGGTTGGGGGTGTCCTCAGAGGAATTAGGAATTTTCCCCGCTCTGGGAAAAGGCAGGACCAGTTTTTTTTGCCATGTGTGTCAGCAGCAAAGGCTCAAACCCAGCCATCCAAACTCGGAGGAAAGTGGATGCCAAACATCTGGAAGCATCAAGGTGTGTTCAAGGTGTCTGGAGTAAACAGCACATTGAAGACTGGTTAGCCTGGGCTCACAGAGGTGCTGGTGGGGTTTGTGTGCGCTCCAGTGGGAGCTGGAGCTGGTGTCCTGTGCCTCAGGGGGGCTTTAGCCAGGTCGGAGGGTGGATTTAAACATGAAAAATGGGGCTGACATTAGTACTGACCGGTACTGAAATATCTAAAGGCATCTGTGTCATAAGTTCGAAAAGATGGATGGTCAGTGCCCTGTTCCTGCTGGTGCTCATCTGTTTTGGATAAAAATGGCTTTGATTGGTAGTTATCAATGTTTTTTCAAGGAGTGTGACAAGGGAAAGATGGGGGGATGCATGCCACTGTCTCTGTGTAAAGATTCACTTACCTGAGTTTCCCGCAGCACAAATGGACAGAAAGAAGGCACTGTATCCCTTATGAATTGCTTGAGGAGTGGGAAGGTTGTTCCTCTTGGCTGAACTGGTGCTCTGCACTCTCCCTCCTTCATCCTCAGCCTGAGCATGCTGCTGCTGCATGGCAGCTGAAGCTTGGGACCAACCCGAGGGGCAAGACTGACACAAGGATTGTGTGATTGTGCAGCAACTATTGCCAGCACCCTCACCGTGTGCAGGGTGGTCTTGGCAAGAAATACTCCAACTCAAGCCATCCCACGAAAGAGGCTGGATAGGATCTGAGAGGGTTCAGGAGGGAGATGGTTTGAGGAACCTCAGCACAGTCCTGCTGGTGCTGATGACTTCATTCCTTTTCTGCTTAACCAGTCATCTTTCCTAATAAAATTCTGGAGGTGCCGTGATGTGTATCTATACAAGGATGGTGTTTGCTGCGGGAATTGTACTGAAAAACCTCTGAGCAGTAATGCAGTAATTGCTCAGGATTGAAACTGCTGGCCTCTGTGAAGCAGTGTCTGAGGTCTGGTTTTGAGGTGCAGCACCACTTGTGTTGTCTTCTGTTGCAAAAAAGCTAAACGAATAGTCATAGAGGTGACTGACACCATGTTAGGAAACATAAAGTAAGGAAAAGCAAAGGGTGGGCTGTGAGCGACTGCACAGCGGAGGGCACGTGCCATTGCTGCGTTGGTGCCTGGCAAACAACCTGCTCAGAACTCCTCCTGGGACTCGTTCCCTTCATTCATTAGGAATGAACTGGCCACGTTTGCTCACTGCGAGTGTTCTCGGGGAATAGCACGAAGCTCCCACCCCACGGACCGTGTTTAACCAGCGAACCGCCCAGCTCGGACCCTGGAATGAGACTTTATGCATATTCATCAGTATTTTTCTTTCTTGGGAGTGGGTTTTGTTGGATTAACAAATAAACTGTAGTAACGTAGAATACCGCCTGGCTTCCCCGTTTTCAGCCGGGCAGCGCCGGCCTCGAACACGGTAGTTAGAGCTGCGCTGCAGCGTCCGAGCCCTCCGCCCCTCTAGCGGTGCATGCTGGGGGCTGTAGTCCAGGGGTTGACAGCTCCGGGCGCGATGCACGCCGGGAGTTGTGGTCTGACGGCGCGGCCGCAGGCGCGCCGGAAGGCGGGCGAGCGGGGCGCGCCGGGAGCTGTAGTCCAGCGGGGCAGTGGCGGGCCATGGCGACGGCCGCGGCCCCGGCGGGCGGCGCGGGGCGCTCGAAGGTGGCTCCGAGCGTGGACTTCGACCACAGCTGCTCGGACAGCGTTGAGTATCTCACCCTCAACTTCGGGCCCTTCGAGACCGTGCACCGCTGGCGCCGCCTCCCACCCTGTGACGAGTTCGTGGGGGCCCGGTGAGCTGGGGAGCGGACGAGATGGTGGGAGGGGGGCTCCCGGCGCCGCTGACCTGTCCGTGCCGCCCGCAGGCGCAGCAAACACACCGTGGTGGCTTATCGGGATGCGATCTACGTGTTCGGCGGGGACAACGGGTAAGGGGAGCCGGGAACGTGGGGAGCAGGGCCTGGGTTGAGGAGATAGCCGTGTGAGGGAAGGGGACTGGGAGGGGAGCAGGGCCGGGGTCGAGGGGATGTGGGTGTGAGGGGAGCGGGGTGTGAGGGGAATGGGATGTGAGGAGAAGTGGGTGTGAGGGGAGCAGGGCTGAGGGTCCGTGGCCGTCCCTGTGCGACCCCCGGCCCGGCTCAGCCGCCTCTCCCGTCCCTCCCCGCAGGAAGACGATGCTGAACGATCTGCTGCGCTTCGACGTCAAGGACTGCTCGTGGTGCAGGTGAGCAGTGCGGCCCCTCGCCGCGTCCTCGGGCTGCCTGTAAAAGTTTGTGGCAGTACCCGAGAGGAAGTGTCGCCTCCGCCCAGCGCTGTCACAGCTTCTCTCTGCCAGCCTGCTGTGTGCTGAGCCATCGGGGTTATCGATCCTGCCCGAGGGGAGGTCGAGCGTCACAGCGAGGGAGAGGACCAGGGTCACCTCTGTTCCTGCAGCCTGTGGGAGGGCAGAGGGACCGGGTGTGCTCCCCGTCAGGTCGGGGAAGGTGCCCGGGGGACTCACCTTTCTTGTCTCCTTTGCTCTGTACTGGGCAGTCTGTCTTACCTGTGTCTCACTTTCCAGCTCTGCCAAATAGATTTCAGCAGCAGCACGTTTGTAACCATTTATACTATATTGCTGTTCGATAAAATCATAGTGCAATCAGCTATCCAAAACTACCGAAAAACTTGGGAACAATAGAATAACTTCTAGCAGTTGTTTCTTTTCTGAGTCTGCACAGTAGCTCTGAGTGCTCAAAGCATGACCAGGGTGTTTGACTGCTGCTGTTGTAACCTGTGCAGGGCTTTCACGACGGGGACACCGCCGGCACCACGGTACCACCACTCCGCTGTGGTGTATGGGAGCAGCATGTTCGTGTTTGGTAAGGCAGCAGCAGGCTGTGCTGGATGTGGTCGATGTGCTGCTGTACTGGTTTTTAAAAAGAATGAGAGATCTTTAGGAAGTGTCAAAGATCTCGTTCAGCAGCAAATCCAGTATTTTTCATGGCTGACTGTGATTTCTACTTTAGTTTGTAAATATTTTACTGATTTGTTTAAAGTAAGGATGATTTGAAGCTCATTACCAAAGTGATTCTTTAGGAGGAGGAGTGGTGGAGAAGTCTCCTTCTGTAGTAGTCCATTAGCCAAACACTTTATGCAATCTAAAATTTCTCCTAATGCAATGCCTGGGGAGTGTGTGTGCTCCATTGTGTGGGAGTTTAATGGAATTCTTGTTGTCCAGGTGGTTATACTGGAGATATCTATTCCAATTCTAACCTGAAGAATAAAAACGACCTCTTTGAGTATAAGTTTGCAACTGGGCAGTGGACAGAGTGGAAGACTGAGGGAAGGTAAGAGCTGGTGTCTTTGCCTGATGCTTCAGAGGAGTGAGGGTAGCCTGGCATCACTTCACACGGCACAGTCAGACCCCATTACAGTGCTGATGTTAGGGTTATACCATGATTGCTGCTCTGCTTTCTCAGTTAAAGTTTTCTGGTTCTACAGGAGTTTTTTTGGAAGGCCTCCACTCCAAAGTGCACTATAATAGAAATTTGTCCAAAATCCACTCTTCTTGTTTTCAGGTCCATGACAGAAGGGATAGGAGCAAAGAGAGTTGGTTTTTCTTCTGAATTGTTTCAGTTTCAGTGATAGCTTGGTAACTGTTGATCCCTCATGAACATGGGCTCCTGAGATTCATTGTTCCAAGGAAAATCAAAATCACAACTAACACATTGCTTCCTAAATTTGACTCTGTTCACATGTTATTTCTGACAGTGATTGTGATCCAGCTACTTAGTTTTTTTTACAAGGGCCTGGACAGGATAAGGTGGAATGGCCTCATACTGGCAAAGCAGGGATAGATGGGGTATTGGGAGGGAATTCTTGGCTGTGAGGTTGGTGAAGCCCTGGCACATGTTGCCCAAAGCAGCTATGGCTGCTTCATCCCTTGGAAGTGTCCAATGCTAGGTTGGTCAGAGCACCCTAGGCTAGTGGAAGGTGTCCCTGCCATGGCAGGAAGTGGGGCTGGATGTCCTATAAAGTCCCTTTCTACGCCAAACATTTCTGTGTTTACCACTCCCCAGTAAGGGTCATGTGGTGTCTTTATCCACAGTCCTTTACACAGCTGAAGTTTCTGAAATGCTGGTTTGAGCGGAGAGAGGGAAGGGAACATTTGTTACTGTGATTTGTGGGGAGGGATGAGGAAGGTCCCATCCATTCTTGTGTTACTGTTGCTCACCTCTAATGAGCACGTTATATTTCAGAACAGAGACCATATTAGTAATTTCTCTTTCTGGTTAATTCTGGTAACTTGGGACATTCTGGAGAGTAGTTCTTACTCGGTTTGCAAACTCACATTTTACTTGTCATTCCCCAGAGTTACAGTGTTCAATGACCTCAGACAAGCCAATAGATGCCTTGTGGCATCACAGGTTTGTTCAACCTGGCTGATTTGGTTAAAACAACAAATATTGTGGAAGACAAATCAGAGGTTTGATCTTTCATTGTGGATACTACATTTTGGGAGCAGCCAAATGAATGATCCCAAATGAGTATCCTGAGCTCTGTCCTATTTTAATTTCTGTGTTTCACTGCTTAAGTCTGTGGGAATATGTGTGGGATGTTCATAGCAACAGTTGATTGCCACCTTGCTCTACCTGTGGTGCTGTGAATTTTCCCATTAATTAACTACGCAAAATACTGTAAAAGTATTTGAGTCCTGGCAAGGAATTGGTTGGGATTTTTTTCTTTTTTTTTCCTGTCTGCATTAAGGTGGTTTCTCTCCATTGAAGGCAGCAGAGTGCAAGACTAAATACACGCCTTCAGAGGCTCACTCAGTGTTTGGAGGGTGCATGGCAGAAGCAGTTCTGTGTAGGGGATTTTATTCTTCTTCTTCCACATGCATTTAGCTCTTAGATCCTTCTGCAGCCCCTCTGCGGCTGCAGAGGAAAGATTGTTGTCTGCATTTCCTTCCTTGCAGGTTGCCAGTGGCCAGGTCAGCTCACGGCGCAACAGTGTACAGTGACAAGCTGTGGATCTTTGCTGGATATGATGGCAATGCACGGTATGGGGCAGTATCACCCTCTCCTTGAATGCTTTTGTGAAATCCCAGCCCCTCTGTTTCCACCTTTGTAGAGACATTTCCATATTCCAAGAGATTTAAACACTGAACTGGAGCTTTGCAAACCCAGTCTGTTGCTGGGCGTTGCACTTCTGCAATTCACTGCTTCATGTTCAAATAAGCACATGCTTAAAGCCTAAAGACCTGGTTACTTGGAGTGGCTGTGGATGTGTAATTTGACAGTGTGCTTGGTTGTAAGGCTGCAGAATGAACTTTGGAATTTGGCAAATACGCATTTCTTGAAAGATCCCCGGCACAGGCTGGCTGATGTTGCTGAAGACTTAGAGAGCAAAGTCTGGATTTGCTATGAAATCATCTGACAGAACTAAGAGCAAAGCAACATGTCAGTTTTTTTCTCAGAAATCTCTGGATATATGTAATATTTAGGTTAAAGGGAGGTGGGATTTTGTCTGGGGAAAGACTAGAAAGTAGTGGTGCTGAGATGTTGGAGAGAGCCTGGTGCTTTGTCTCATAGTAGCTCGTTACATTTGCTGTTAAGTCTGTCAGGGAACAGTCAATTCTGGGCATGCCATTTTTTTCTGTTGTGATGAACTTGAATAATTTATGTTGATGTACAATATTTGCATCGTAAGAGCACACAGATATTGTCACAAATGAGGAGGTGGGTTGCCTCCTCTTCTGAGGAGAATCTTCAGAAAAGTGTCCAGCTCTACAAAGTCTCCAGGAGAACTGCTGATAAATGGGAAAACAGATGGGATGCCTTTGTTATTTCTGGGGGAGGAATTGGTATAAGATGCATGACTCTGTGGGATTGTTCAGTGTCATCTTTGGGAGTCCCCCAGGGCCTTGGGTAGCTGTAAGGAAGGAGTGGGTGAGAGGAGCTGTCTAATTTATGTTAAATATGTCTAATCACATTTTAAAAATGTCTTTTTATGGAACTTGAACCTCAGATTTCAACAAAGGAAGCATCTGTAGTTACTGTGAGTAACTTGTTCTGGGAACAGCACAGTCAGAGGTGTGTCACGTTACCTGCTTCATCCTTCTTTCTGTATTTAAGGAAGGATTCAGCCATGTAAATAATTGTTAGGGTCAATCTCAGCAGTTAACAGGGATGAGCAGAAGGAGCAGGGTAATAAGGGGTATTTTGTAAAAATCCTGAAGATTAAATAGTTCAAATCCTTAAGCTCCAGACTGAGTTGCTGTATGTAGCTGTTAACTGCAGTGTACTTGTAACTAGAAAGGTGCTGAAGCAAGATGGGGAGGGGCTGTAAGATTCAGGTATAGGACAAATAAGTGTTTTTCTGTCAGTGGAAGTAGGAGGCTCTTCCTCTGCAGAAGGAATGTTGATGAAATAGGATTTCTGTCCGTTAACACTGTTACAAAAAAATGCACTGTTTCAAATCAAGCATTTTTTGTGTTGTGGCACAGATTAAATGACATGTGGACAATAGGCCTGCAGGACAGAGAGCTGACCTGCTGGGAAGAGGTAAGAAGCTTTAATTTCAACTAACACATAAAATTTTTTTTTTTTTTTTTTTTGTTTTAATGCACAGTTATTTAAAATTTCATATGATAGACTGCACTGCTGTTTCTCTAGAATGTGTTTTTGACCCACAGTGAAAAGAAACAGTTCCCATTTGATTTGGTTTGGGTATTTGGAAAAGCAAGTGTATATGAAAGGGTGATTTTTTTGCTTGTGAATCTGTGAACCGGACTTGGACTTCCCATGGGGGATTTACTGTGCCTCCTGTGGAAGGGACTGCATTCCCATTCTGACCACTGCATTCTCACTCAGACCACTGACACAGACTGGGAGCTTTGCTGGCCAGCTGACCAAAGTCCTGATCCTTACAGTACTGGGACCTTTAAAAGTATAGCCTCCCAGCCTTTTTATGCAGGGAAATAAAGACATTTGAGCACAGCAGGAGTCGATTACCTGTCGCCAGCTTTGCAGGGCCCATGCCATGTGCTCACCCTAGCTGCACCTGTATCCTCTGGCCCTGCAGAATCCTCAGCATGTGGAGTTGTGCACTGTAACAGTACTTTTCTGATTTTGAGCTTAATTACCTTTCAGATTGAACAAAGTGGTGAAATTCCTCCTTCCTGCTGTAATTTTCCTGTGGCAGTTTGCAAAGACAAGATGTTTGTTTTCTCTGGCCAGAGTGGAGCAAAGATTACCAATAATCTCTTCCAGTTTGAATTCAAGGAAAAGATGTAAGTGTAGACAATTAAGTCATGCAAAATCCACATAATCCTTGACTGCCTGAATTGTGAAATGTAGTACTTCAGGGTATCGAGGGAGAATGCCGTGTCTCCTGGTGATGAAGGATAGAGTTAGAAAATTTTTAAAAATTGTAAAAAAACCACCCCGTTTCCTGTTTCCTGCCCCAGCTGGACACGGATCCCCACGGAGCACCTGCTGCGGGGCTCACCGCCCCCTCCGCAGCGGCGGTACGGGCACACCATGGTGGCCTTCGACCGGCACCTCTACGTGTTCGGCGGGGCTGCGGACAACACACTGCCCAACGAGCTCCACTGCTACGACGTGGACTCCCAGACCTGGGAGGTCATCCAGCCCAGCCCAGACAGTGAGGTAAAACCTTCCACTTGTGGTTTTTCCTTATGCTCTATCTTTATTGAGTCACTTTTGCCATGGACACTTTTGGACAAGCTTTTAGCTAAAGTGTAACAACTTCCACTGATGTTTAATCAGCTCAAATATTGTGGGTATCAGTCCTTAAAAATTAGTCAGTGTTGACACATCTAAAACTTCACTTAACACATTTTAAAGAAATACCATGAAACACCTTGATATGCGTTATGAGTCAATCATTTGTTCAGTCAAAGATTAACAGTGAACTCAGTGTGTACCAGTGGTTCTTTGGTTGGCTGTGTGATCCTCTTGAAGTAGAATTCAAAACTAGACAAGGTTTGATTTGTCACTGTAATGCCCGTGTGCATAAAATCTTATAATATTCTGATTATACATAGAGATGTGGCTGGCACATAGTAACATGGAGACTCAGAAAGGGGTGCTTTAACATACTTGCATTAATAAGAGATAAAAATTTTAAAATTTCTGGTTTTATATGGACATTAAAAAGCTGTAGACCAAGTGCCAAGGAAGTACTCCAAATGAGACTATTTTTTTTAAAAAAAGAAAGATGAATATACTAATCTGTTTCTTTTGTGACTTGCTACTCATGTAAGGCAGCAATTGTGTGATAAAATGTCCATTTTTTCTCATAGCACACTCACAGATCCTGTCTAGGATCAGCTTGTATTCCAGGTGGAAGTGCCAAGGGCTCACCTGGTTTCAGTGCATGTTCCAGGTCATGTAAGTGAGGATCCTTTCATCCCAGAATGCACAAGCAGTTGTTCCTTGAAGCCCATACCAGTGTGCGCAGTTCCTGGCTTTGGAAAAGCAGCATTCATTGTGTTCATTAATGTGAATAGATTTTACTGTAAGCCATGTTAAGGTTCTGCAGCTGATGTCACAGTGGGTTTAGGGTGGGAGCTGCTCTGCAGGAGGAGATGCTCCTTGTGTGTGCTGTGCAACTGCACAGCCTGAGGTTAAACCTCAAACAGCTGAGTATTGCAACAATTGGGATCAGGTGCAGAGTTACACATTTAGCCAGCACAGGTGTAACAGGGCTCACCCCTCAAGAGCTGTGTGGTCTGTTTGGTGTGTTTAGGTGTTTGCAGACAGGTCACAGTGTTGGATGAGCTGGAGAATCCCACACACAGACTGCTTGAAATTAACCGTGCACATAGGCCTTGTTGGGACCTGACCAAAGTATTTCACATTTGACCAAAGTATTTCACAGCAGCCTATTTAATGCTTTACAAAGCTGATTTATTGTCACATGAAATTAATAAAGCTGCTTCTTCAACTTTCTAAAGCCACAGTTGCGTTCAGGACTGTAGATCCTGTTCTGTTCCTGCCAGTGTTACTGTTTGATGTGTGAGGCTTCAGCAGTCATTGGTTCTTTGGGACACAATTGCTTTGGCTTCCAGGAGCAGAACTGCTTCTGGCAGTGTTGTAAAACAGCATTATTTCCTGAGTTATCCCCTGCTAAATTTCATTTCAGATCTCAAAGCTTTTTTCTTCATCTGCCTGTAATCGCAGGGAGAGGTCATTTAGTTGCTTGTGTTGCATTTTGCAGTTTCTTTGGTACAGCATCTAGAGACTGATTTGGTAGAAATAGGAGGTGAAACTGATGCTGTTGAAACACATGATAGTAATTTTCCTAAAAGAATGATTAACTGCAAAACCTGAAGGACTTTTAGCATTTCAAGGAAGTTTTAAATTATTTTGTGTCTTCTGGTGTCATAACTAGGTGATGTCTCAGAATCATTTTCCTAAAGTTTCCATGAGCTTTTCACAAAGACTTCTAAAGGTAGCAATGAATCTCTAATACCATCCTGTTTCCTGAACACTCTGAACTCGGATTTTCCTTTTTTGTCCATCTCTGTGAACAAAATTATTCAGGTTAATTTGAAAAAAAATAGAAGTCGTAAGTGCAATGCTGTCTCAGCACTTGAGGGTTTCTGCTGTGTTTGAAGCAATAGTGATCTCTGTTACTGTGCAGCAAAATGGCCTACCTTGACTTTTAGGGTTGGGATTTTTCCTTTCAACTGGTTGGATTGCAGAGTTTACTTTCTGCTTACTCTGTATTATGTGGTATGATCCTAGAAATGCTGCATTACAACATTGCTTGACTGCACTATAAGCGGGGTTACTTTCATCAGGTAATGCATATCCTTAATTCTTCTTTCAGATGTTTAGCATGGAATGGGTAAAGCCTCTGGAGTCCAAAATAAGGTTTGGTGCTGACTAAGCTATTGATTCAGTGGTGATTTTTACAGTGCTTTACAAAGAGATTAGAGAGGAGATTGCTTACACTGAAGTAGAGTCATTACAGCCATTCCAGTCTTGTTCTCTGAACTTAGGCTGCCATGAGGAGCTTTCCAGGAAGATCAGGGAGTGATCTGGACTTTTCAGTCAAAAATTCGTGCCAGTAGCAGGAATAGGCTGTCATGTGGAAATTGTATGTCCTCTGCTACCCTGTTATGGCTGACACAGAAGGTGACAAGTCACACAAGACTGAAGAATCTTGGGGTTGCTACCTGGAAAAGGTGGCACAATTTGGGCATTAATCATAGCAAAGTGGAGTAAGTTCTAGGAAGGTCCTAGAAGCGCTTCTTGAGCACAGCCAGCCATGGTGTGTCATGTGCTGCAGGTGCCCTGAGACAGTCTGGCATTTTCTGCATTTTGAGTAAACAGGTAGAACAAACCTGGGAATAGATCTGGCAATGGATCTGTTGTAGTTCTCTGCCCAGGGCTCTCAGAATTCTTGGTAGTGCTTCACTGTGGGATGGAGGATGGGAAATGGCTTAATGAGTAGAAGAGGGGAAACTGAGATGGAACAGGTCAGTACTTCAAAAATAAACCAAGAGCTGCCATGTTATGCTTTAGGAAGTCTCCAGAATGAATAACAAGACATCCTTGCTGAGCTGTACAATTGCAGTCTGTAGCTCCTTAAGCCTATCTATAATACATGTAAATATATTTTGTACAGAGCACACAGAGCTTTTCCCCATCTTCACTGTGAGATGATCCTCACAGCTGGGGGTTCTCCTTTTCTGTTCCTTTTCACAGGAATATCTTGTCCGAGTCCTTGCCTGCCTGCATAACACTGCCAAAGCTTCCTGGTGTGCTGGATTTTCTTTATACAGGGATACTGAAGAATACTGAAGTATAGGAATACTGAAGAATTTCAAAAACAAGAAATAGATTTTTTTGTTTGCCTTGAGTTTTTCTATTGAATGCAAAATATCCTTTATTTTCTGAAGAAGGTTAGAGCAATATAAGAAATCAGCAGGCAGTAAGAGGAAAAATGCTCCATGTTGCATATTTGACAGACACGTGTGGATGTGGCAGTCAAGGCTTGTGCTACAGAGAGGAGTGCTCTGCAGGGAATGACAGGAGCTCTGGGTCTGACAGGGAGCACAGCCAGTTGTGGACACAGAATCCAAGGTGATGTTTGATTCATAGAGGCAGGGTGTTACATTAGGAAGAAGAAAATTCTCCTACCATGCATGCCCCATCATCTCCCTGTGGCTGTGGAGACTGGCGAGTCATCCATCTCTGGTGAAGTTATGAGGGAAATCTCTCAAACTTGTTCTGGGAAACATTTCAGTCTCACAATTAGGGCTTTCAAAGCCAAGAGCAATAAAAATCTCCAATTTTTCTTAATTTTTCTTTTAATAAGCCAGAAGGGAGGTTAATGTGCTGGTAACCTTCTTGGGCTTACTTGGAGGCTCAGTTTTGGAGGTTTTCAGACAGATTACAGTGATGTGGTTTGTGGGCAACTGAGGAAGATTAAAAGGACTTAGTCATCCTCCTGGGGATGAGTCTGGCCCAGTCTTCTAGTTCAGAGATCAGTTACACCCCTCGAGGTATATTCAGGGAAGAGAAACATGTTACTGTGTGCATAATGCCCCTGCAGTGAGCCCCCTAACAAGATCTCACACGTGGGCAGGGTAGTTGTCACAGTATGGTGTTCTGCTGGGACAGATAAAACTGAGCATTTCACATTCCAGAGGGAATGTGAAATACTTTTGATGTTTATAAATAATGTGTAGTGTTCAGGCTTGCATCCTTTTTAAAAAACCTGTTTTAAAAATGTAGGAGCTTCATAGCCCAGTGCCCTTTGCATGTCTGTGCTCTGCATCTGTCTGGAGAGAGGATCTTGAAAATGTTTGTATTTATAAGAATCCGCTCATCAAAGTACCTGTAACTAACGCTGTTGTACAGCTCCACTTCTGTCTGTCAATTCTGTGCTCATATCCTTTCTGAGGGTGTTCGTTATTACATCTTTTTACAATATTTTCCCAGGGAAAGCAAAATGCAAATGATGTGGATGATAGGCAGAAGGAATATTTCTGTAGCTCACTCACCGGTAAGGGATTGTAACAACACAGATTTAACTTGACCCACATTAAGGTGGTATAAAATTGAGTAACAGAAGGACTTGAACGTGCTTTTTTAATGAGGATCGCTTAATCTGGACAAACTTATTCCACCAGCCTTGAAAGAGAACCGAAAATCACAGCTTTCCTTCAATATTTCTTGAATATACAGAGTTTTGCCGATTACTGATTACAATAAGAGTCCATTCTGGGATTTTGATTTCTTTATGAACAGTGTGTGGTCTGGGCTTCATGGTTTCCCTTACAGTATCCCTGGAAACAATGACTTAAATTTCCAGTTCTTGTGGGGAGCTGAGAGAGCTCCTGGTGGTCTAAAATGGCTGGAAGTGCTGTGATATTCTTGGTTCTAGAAGATGACACAGTTTAGTGTCATTAAGTAGTATAAATACATGATCCTTGTGTTTATTAGATAGATCTTCCAGTGTAACATCTTTTGTGTTCACAAACCAGGGAGGTTGTTCAGAGAATGATTGAAGATGGGAAGCCCAGTGACCAATGATGGTCAGGTGTAGGAAGTTAAATCTTCCCTGGCTTATGTGGGGAACAGAGGGTTTTTAATCTGTCATTGAAAGATAAAACAAGATCCAGCCACTTCAAGTTGAAACTAGATATATCCAGACTGAAAGAGAAAGGAAAACAAATGTTTACTAATTGTGAAGAATGAGAGTAATTATTTATTAGAACATTTTACCAGGCTTTTTTTTGTAAAGTCTTCATTACATTTAAACTAGAATTTGATATTTTCTAAAAAAGAAAGTTTTACTCAAAGAAAGTCAAAATTTCAGTACCTCTTCACAGAAGTTTGGTAGGTTAGTTTATTTAGGAAGCCAGATTAAGGTCCAGAAAGTACTATTATGGTTATTGGATTTTTAAATGCACGCCACATGCCAAAGAGAAGCAAATGGTTGGTCACTGGATTTCTGTCAGCTGTTGTCTGATTTCAATATATGATCTTTTGTAACGCGTTCATTGGATTTGGTTGGAGTTTGGCTTGTTCTTCAAACTTCCTTATCCTCTCTGATGAATTATACATTAACATTGTTCTTTAAATTTGCAACTGATATATACTAAACAATTTTAAAGGAAATAACATTTGCTGTTATTACAGCTGTAAATAAATTACAGACAGCCTCATACCCTGACCTTTGTGGTTCTGGTGCCACGTGTTTGGATGTCGCTGTTGATGGATTTACTTTCCTGTTCCATTCTGTGTTCTCCACTGAATGCCGAATGGAAAAATCTCATCCTCAGTGTAGAGCACAATTGCAAAGGATGTCTCTGTTGCATCCCCTGTCACTTATCATAACCAGAGCTGGTATTGCAACAAGCTTTTATTATTATGACATTGCTTCTTTATGTGGTGATTTAACCCACAACCCTCCCCGTGTGCCTGGCTGATCCCCCAGCGTGGGCAGCAGGGCGGGGGGGGATTCTGCCCCTGTGCCCCACTCAGGTGAGACCCCACCTGCAGAACTATCTCCAGCCCTGGGCTTCCAGCACAGGAAGGACATGAAGCTGCTGGAGAGAGTCCAGAGGAGGCCATGGAGACCCTCTGCTCTGGAGCCAGGCTGGGAGAGCTGGGGGTGTTCAGTCTGGAGAAGAGAAGGTTCTGGGGAGAGCTCAAGAGCCCCCTTCTAGTGCCTAAAGGGACTCAAAGAGAGCTGGAGAACACTTTGGACAAAGGCCTGGAGGGAAAGGACAAGGAGGAAATGGCTTCCCACTACCAGAGGGCAGGGTTAGATGGGATATTGGGAAGGAATTGTTCCCTGTGAGCATGGTGAGGCCCTGGCACAGGCTGCCCAGAGAAGCTGTGGCTGCTCCATGCCTAGAAGTGTTCAAGGCCAGGTTGGACAGGGCTCGTAGCAACTTGGGATAGTGGAAGGTGTCCCTGCCAGGCAGGGATTGGAACCAGATGTGCTTTAAGGTTCCTTCCCACTGAAACCATCCTGTGATTCCATGATTTAACCTAAGTTGTAGGTTTCTACATCATGGTCTTCAATTTTCTATCTTCTGCTTCAATCCATGACAGTCTCTTTCTGTATTAACGGCTCCAAACGAGGAGCTGGTGCTTACAGAGGTGATCCTCTGCTTGTCATCATTGTTAAGCTGCAATAGATCAATTTATCTTGATAATGTAGTTATGGCAGTCTCAACAGATGAACTGCAGGCAAAGTATTTTTGGCTTTTTGACATTAGTGTGGTGTTGAAGGTTTCATGAGATGTTTTGAGAAGTCTACCAGTGGAAATCTCTAAAAACAGGCTGTATTTTTTTCTCTCAGGAGCAAAATAAGTATTGGTCACCCTGTCTGGGGCAAAGGAATGGAAAAAACCTTTGTAGAGGTTCATTCTGTGTGTCTGTGATAGAGCTTTTATTCCCTGTTTTCTTGTCTGTACCATCAGAGGGGAAAAGAAAAAGCTAAATTTCCATCTTAGATGTAAATTAAATTTCCATTGTAACAAGAGCACAGGTGAGCTCCCAGCCCTGCAGTATGTTAAAGAACAGGAGGAAGTCTTAGAATCACAAAAGCAGGTGGGTTGGAAGGACTTCCAAGATTTTGAATCCACCCACATTCTCAGAGCAGGTCTGGTTGAGGCAGGCTGCTCAGGGCATTGTCCGTTCCATTCCATTCCATTCCATTCCATTCCATTCCATTCCATTCCATTCCATTCCATTCCATTCCATTCCATTCCATTCCATTCCACTGTATCTCCAGAGATCCTCCTGGCTTCCATCCAGTGTTTGTCCACTCTCATGATCAGAGACATTTTCCTCTTACACTAAGAAAGAGCTTCCTGTGCTGACTTGAGTCTATTGGCTCTTCCCTTCCCACTGAGCACCTCTCTGAAGAGCAGCTCTGACTTCCCTGCAGGAAGGTGCCTCCTTTGCCTTCTCTTGTGCATCCTGTGCTCCAGCCCTTGATCACAACCTTGATGTTGGTGTCCCTCCACTGGACTTAAGTAGGTCAATGTCTTTTTGTACTGGGGATCCCAGAACTGGGCAGAGTGCTTGAGCTGGGCACTTGAAAATAGTGAGTAGAGGAGGACTTGTCCCTTCCTGAACCCACTGGCAGAGCTCAGGGGGTGCTGGCTGTGCTGCCAGAGGATGCTGTTGAACCTTCTGCAGCTCCCTGTCCACCACATCTGCGTTCTACAGAGCTGTGCTCTGGACAGTCAGTGCCCAGCCTGTATCACTGCAAGGAATGACTGTCCCAGGGCTGAGACTTGGCAGAACTTCCCAAGGCACCTGCTGGCCCATTTTCCAACCTGGCTAAGTCCTTTGGAGTATCGGCCTCCAGCATTACAACTGCTACAGACAATTTGCTATCAAGCATAGACCTGCTGAGAATGCGGTGCCCTCCTATAACCCATGAAGTGTTTTGAAGGGGATGATCAGGTTAGTCAGGAAAAATTTGCCTTTGGTAATCCTTGCTGACTGGTACCAGTCACCTCCTTCATGTGGTAGAAGTAGCTTCCAGGAAGATTTTCCCCATAACTTTCTTGGGACAGCAGTGCAGTTGCCTGGCTCATGGCTAGCTGTGTTCCCCAAGTTCATACCAGGCCAGATTTTTTAAATTAATAGGTATTTTTTGGGTTATAAGCAGCACTTTGGTTGCTCTTGTGTACCTGCAGTGATAAACTGGATGACTCCATTGCCATAATCTGAAAGGAATGACAGCCTAAGGAAAGGCCCAATAAAGGAACAACAGCCTATGGAAAGGCTCAGTAAAATCCTTCAGCATTTGCCTGCATCTCTTCATTTGCAGAGCTGCATGTCTTGAAGTTCAATCTAACATGTGTCTGTTCTAATTTTGTCCGAAAGCAGAGATTGTCTGGACCCAGCATGGGAAAGCATTTTAAATCCTTAAACCTCCTTGAATCTGAAGACTATCCAAAGCTCTGTCCATCTGTTTGAATTTGATGCTGTTGCCTGGTGTAACAGTGTGGAAACTTCTCAGGTATCCACAGCTCCCAGTCTCTCAGTAGTGACAGCTCATTTTGACCTGTTGTAGATTATAAATTTCTTCCAGTTTCAGAGAAAAATATATACTTTTTTGCATCTTAGTTTATGTTGGTACACCAGGCGGGTTGTTGATGGCTTTATGTCTTATTTCATTTTGGCTTTGAGCTCTTAATGATACTGAAGGATAGAGAGGCTCATTGATGTTCCTGGGTTGTGAAAGAAATCTGAGCACATCATTACTGGCTTATGAGTTCAGTGCAACAATTACATTCCATAATACTTGCTCATTCATAGCTGACTGTGAGGAAAATTAACGTTTACACAGTTATAAATCTATTCTGTGAATATAAGAAGGCTTCTGAGAAGCTGAGAGTAAGAAAGGAGAACCTTGAAACAACTGCAGAGGCTTTGATCTTAGAAATGTCCTAGTATTGCCCATAATGTTGAAATTTGTATCAGCGAAACCACTGAA
Organism: Cinclus cinclus; assembly: GCF_963662255.1. Lineage (NCBI taxonomy): Eukaryota > Metazoa > Chordata > Aves > Passeriformes > Cinclidae > Cinclus > Cinclus cinclus. The sequence goes on from NC_085072.1 coordinate 6,527,395, forward strand.
ACGTATTATGTGCAACAGCATAAGTAGTCACAGCCTGCAATAATAGTATAGTTAATGCACTGTTCACAGCCAAGAGAGTGAATCTCACTACAAGGAGGTTGAATTTTTGTCTCTGACCCAGTTCTGCTGGCTGTACAGAAGAGCTGGGCAAGGCCATGGCTCTGTGTGTGCTGCCGACCTGCCAGCTGAGAGAGGGCTTTACTTCATTCTATTCTAGTGTGTCAGTCAGCTTTGACATAAAACACAGGTTGTCACTTTGGGGTGATCCATCTGCCCTGTTTTATCATCATGATAAAATGTGGGAAGGATGTCTCGGACTTGGGAATAGGTGATAGATATTCCCTCTTCTCCATCTTAGCTTGTGATCTGCATTTTGCCTACTTGTAGTGAGCAAACCCCTCAGCTTCTCACCCTCATCCCTGGAAGTGTCTGTGGCCAGGTTGGATGGGGCTTGGAGTGACCTGGGCTAGTGGAAAGGCCCATGGCAGAGGGTGGAACAAAATTAAGCTTTAGGGTCCCTCCCAACCTTAACCAGTCTTGGATTCTGTGATTTGTGAAGAGCCATTTACACACTTACGTTTTTAAACCTTTTAACCAGGTGTCCTACCCAGCAGTAGCTGAGAGTATCTGCCCCAGAGGAAGCTCCCACTGTGCCCTTGAGAGAATGGGGCTTAAAAACATCTTGTATGTATTTGGTTTAGATTTCAGCATAGCAACAGTTAAACAAGGACCTGCAGCAGACTCAGAGGTGAATAAAGAACCACTTGAAAGTGAAAAAGATTTTAAAAATGGTTATTAAGCTTTTTATAGGAGAGAGAGAGAAATTCCACCTTCATATATGCCTTTTCTTCTCCACTCCCTTTCTTGCCCCTTGCAATCTATCATGAGCTTTTTAACTTAAGCTGTAATCCAAGAACCATTTTAGTGTTGGCTCTGCATGTACCAGTTCTAAGTTGCATAGAGCAGGCTACTATTGACCCCTGAGTGGAAATGATTCATTTTACTTCTTTTACTATTTAATTTTACTTTTCATTGCTCCAACTTAATTTATTAAGGACTTGAAGCAAAGCTGAATGTGTTCCTGGTGAGATCAAAATTTCAATCAATGAGTTTATGAAGGGATTTGCACAGGTATTACCGAGTTTATCTTGAAGTATATGTGCTCAGGCCCAGAGGTGATGATGCTCAGGGCTGTAGTCTCACCTATTTGAATGATTGCTGGGTCCTCTGGCACAGGGAGAAGCAACTCTAATGCACAGCTTTGGGAGTCAAATTAGAACTGATGAGCAGCACAAGACAAACTCCATTTGTACTGTCTGTGAGTCTGAGCACAAGAAATGAGAAGAAAAAAGACTTGTGAAACACTTTTATTTTGAAAATGATGGCTTGAGTCATGCCAGCAGTGTGGAAGCATGTACTGCAAAGGAAGCAAAGGTGACTGAGAGATCTGCTTTTGAAAGCAAAGATTCCAGCTTGTAAACATCCTCAGATGCAAATCTCATTAACCTTAAATACAGAAACCACTCCAACAGATGAAACAGGGCAATGTAGCTCAGAGAGGGGTGCCAGTGCCCATCACTGGAGGTGTCAGAATTGAATCCAGAATTTCTTCTGTCAGGCACTGTTAATAAAGTAAGGAGATCACACTGATGGAGGGGTAAGTACAGGATCTAGAAGTGACAAATACATTCAGATTGGCAGTGCCTCTTTGTCTGTGATTTTTAGCATTCCTGTATGTACCAGGAATGAGAAAGACAATTCACACAGGACCATCTGGAGTTGTGCCAGCAGATGAAATTAGAATCATAGAATTACAGACCTGTTAAGATTGGAAAAGACCTTCAAGATCATCAAGTCCAGTCATCATCCAGCACCACCACATTCACCTCTATTCCATATCCCCAAGTGCCAGGCACCTTTTGAACACTTCCAGGGGTGGTGACTATCAGTGCCCTAAGCAGCCTGTGCCAATGCTTACAACCCCTTTCAGGAAAAAAAATGTTTCCTAATATCCAATCTAAACTTCCCCTGCTGCAATTTGAGCCATTTCCTCTCATCCTTTCTGACCATCCTGGCTAGCAAAGTAGATGGTATTTTGTAGCTGTTTCTTATAAACTCTGTCTGGGGTGAGTGTATTCAGCAGCTGGATTTGGCAGCTTGGGAGGTCTCCCAGTGAAAAATTCAAGATAGGGAAGGTTCTGGTGTCTGGTATTATTGGTAGATGAGGAAAATGGGGACCAGAATGTCTCAACAGCTGTTTGTGCTCCTGAGCTGTTTGTGCTCTTCTATTAACCTTTTTATCCTCCTGAATATTTTCTTGAGGACCCAGCTCTCCTTCCCTGCAGTAGAACAAAGTTCCTGTGACCAAATCCTTGGTGCTGGGAGGGCTAAGCATTGTTCCCTGTACAGGTGGCACCAGAATGTCACCACTTGCAGCATTGTCATCTGCACGTGGGGGTTTGTGCTGGCCTGAATTCCGCTGTTCTGATTCAGTAAAACAATAACTCTGAAAATCTCAGCTGCGCAACGTTCTGATGAACTGAAAAACAGAACCTTTTCTGTTCCAGGCTGTCATTCCATGTTTTACATTTCTCTCTTTAAATGTGTGGTCTGTGTATTTAGAAAGTAAAGTTGTTTGATTGCTTTAGTTATTAGTAACTGCAGAGCTCTGGTTCCTTGGCTGATACCAACCATTACAAAAGAAAAATCATCATTACAGTGTTCCATAGAGGTTGTTGGAGTTGAATATGATGTGACTGGCAAGTACATTTTACTTGGTTAAATATTCAGGTGGCTCATGTTTGCCTTCTGGCACCAGTTGTTTCAAAGCTGTAAGCCTTTTTGATTGAAAAGAAAAGTGGTTGTTAAATTCAGTGGCAGCTTTTAAAAACAAAATACTGGGGAATTTTGAGAATTTTTTTTAATGAAAAGCAAAGCTAAAATATTATTTATTTAAAAAAAATATATATGGAAAATTACCTGAATAAGTCTAACGCAGGTGGGCTGCATTTGAGCTCTGCTAGAGCAGTTCTTTTTGTTTGGTTTTGGTTGGAGGTAGTTGTGAGAAAGATGTTGCAGTATAGCTAACACCAGCTTGCCTAGCTGTGTGGGAATGGGTCTTGGCGAGCAAACTTCTTACTTTGGGATGAGGTTGGAGCTCTATTTGATGAAGGTGACAGATGTATTTTTAAACCATTATAATATGGTTGGTTATTTCAATTAGTACATCTTATTTAGTTAATGAAATTACTGCTAAGAGCAGGCAGAGGCAGTAGCAAATAGATGCTATTTGACAGTAATCTCATCCTCTTTCAGAGATGTATGAACTAGGTCCAGGCAGGAATGTACTAACAGATCAGTGTTATTCCATAACCCATCACAGTATTTATTAGAACCACTCTGAAGTTTCCTTGATAAAGTATCCGTGAAACATACTGGATACAGAAGGCATCTGTATTTCTGGTTTATCCAGAGGAATCCAGAGAGTTTATTAAACTGGCACAGGCAAATGTGCCTTTTAAGGTGAGCAAGTCTGTGGTTTGTACATCTGAGAAAAATACCATGTCCTAGTTCCTGACTGGGGGATTGTCTCCTTAAAAGCTGTAGTTTGAAGAAAAGAACAAGTCATGGAAAGTGTGGTGAGTAACAGGCTAAATGAGGCTGTTGTGTGATACTGTGGTGAGAGGGATGAGTTGGTGGGAATGGGAACTGCCAGTCAGCTTGGTTTCCTGGAAAATCTGCCTCTCCAGATAAACATAATCTTGTTTCATGTTTGATTTTATTTAAGTGGTGTTTATAAATATGTACAAGAAGCAAAGATTTCTTATACCAGAGGGCTTCTTATTTTGTAGGCAAAGATTTAATAAGATTTACTTCCTGGAAGATGAAAAGCCTGATCAAACTAGGGGGAAAAAAGAAGTTTCTCTCACCACTTGAAGTCTTTCTGTGAGCTCTCCGTAAGATATGCTGATGTGTTCACACACCTTTGAGTAGCCTCAGAAGAAATGAGTAAAAATGCTGTGGTCTGTCCTCTGCAGGAGGGTCACAGTGGCTTTGGCTTGCAGTGACTCTTCAAAAATCACCCGATGCTGCAGCTCCAGGGTGGGGTGTGTTGCAGGGATGGTGTGATCCCTCAGCCCTATAAATAGCTGCAGAGCGGGGGGCTTCACTTTCTGTGGAGCTGGCAAGATGGAGACAGGAGCTGTGGCTTTAAGGTTCCAGCTCTGCCAACAGGTCCAGCCTTGGGCTCCTATTTGGTACTGGACATTGCTGGGGCCTTGGCCAGATGGTTCAGCCCTTCAGGCTGTGGGGGAGGCAAGCCTGGGGCTCAGTCCTGCTGAAGTAGATGATCATTCATCTTTCAAGTTCCTGACAGCGTTTGGAATAAGCTGAGCTTGCACAGTGATGACATTTGCAGAGTCTGCTTATTTCTAGAAGAGCGTGTGGGGTTTATGTGGAAGATGATGCTGGGTTTAATTTTGTAAATTATACATTTTGTAGCTGCCATGATATGGTAGAGCTGTGTAGGTACCACTCTTAGAAGGTGCAGTGAGTGGGCATTCTTAAATGTAGCAAGACAGCGTGGTCTAGACATGCTGGAAAACAATCCCAAGGTACAACAAATGTCGGTCTTAGGATGCAAGTGTGTCCGTGTGTCTGAAAGTGTGTTTGAGTGTGTGAGTGTGAATGTGTGCCTGTGTGAGTGTGTGAATATGTGTGTGTGTGTTAGCATGAGTGTGTGTGTGAGTGTGAGTCTGAGTGTGGGTGTGAGTGTGCATCCTCAAACTGCATCCGTTTGGTCAGAGCTCAGTGCTCTCCATGCCAAGGTTGTGAGTTCAATCCTCATACAGGCCAGTCACTTAAAAGTTGCACTTGATGCCTGTGTGTTCCTTCCAATTCAGATATTCTGTGATTTTCCCTTTTCACTGTTGATGTGCTAATATCAGATGCTGGGCTTTTTTGTGGCGGATGAATAGACTTTTATTTGTTGCCTTGCCTCTTTTGTCCTTTTCTTTCCCCAGTTACCCAGTGGGAGACTCTTCCATGCAGCAGCAGTTATCTCAGATGCTATGTACATCTTTGGTGGCACAGTGGACAATAACATCAGAAGTGGAGAGATGTACAGGTTCCAGGTAATTTGCTGATAAACATACTCACTTCCACACCAGTTCCCCATGAGTCCTGTCTGTGGAGTGTGTGGTTTAGCCTCACCCATGAGCTCCACAGCTTTTAGCCCATGGCCTTCCTACAGGCACCCTCTGTATTTCAGATTCAACTTTCAAAGGTCAATGTGTGTCTCTAAAATCTTTTGAGAAATGTCATTTGGACAGACATTTTGGAAAGGTCAAGCCCTTTAGTGCCTTCTGAAGTCCTACAGAGATCTTGATAACTTTGACAAATCACTGGAAAGTGTAGCAGATGGATTTGCTGCGTTATTTCATTAAATTTGGCTGTTCCTCTTCATGTACTATCCTGTTCAGGGCTCTGGGACAGAGTGTTTTGTATTGTGGTTTTATCTCCATGCAGCTCTCCCGTTCCCATCCCACAGAACTATGGGAATAGAAAATTCAAAATTCAGGATACTCACACTAGATCAAATCCCACATACACTCAAGTCTATTTTTATTGCATGGCACCCTCAGACAAGTCCTGAGAGCAGGTGAGACCCCCAGCCTCCGAATCCTCTGATCTGGAAGTTGTGATGAGACACAATTCTTCCATGATATGCTGTGTGCTCTGTCCTTATCCTCAGCATGAGGGAAGCCCTTGCATGTGTTTGGTTTGCTTGGGACATTATACTTTATGTGCTACACTGAGGCTGAGTTAATAAGAAAATCCAGTGATAGCAGATGTAACCTTGGCACTTTTAGTTACAGAATCATAGAATCAAGAATATCCTGAGCTGGAAGGAACCCACAAGGATTATCAAGTCCAACCCCTGACCTTGCACAGACATCCCAACAATCCTACCCTATGCATCTCCAAGAGCATTATCCGAATGCTCCTGGAGCTCTGGCCAGCCTCAGGGCCATGCCCATTCCCTGGAGAGCATGTTCAGCACTCTCTGGGGAAAGAACCACTCCCTGATACCCAGCCTAGCCTTCCCGTGACACAGCTCCAGCCCTTCCTTGGGTCCTGTCCCTACTCAAGTGGAGCAAGTGGAGATTGAAACTGCTCCTCCACTGCCCCTTCCTTGTGAGGAAGCTGCAGACCCTGAGGAGATCTGACCTCAGACTCCTCTGCTTCAGAGTGATTTGAGATTTGAAGTTTATATAGCCACTGAAATTAATTCTGTCTTCTGGGTGGTTTATTTTTTTTAGTTTTCTTGTTACCCTAAATGCACTCTCCATGAAGATTATGGAAGGCTGTGGGAAAACAGACAGTTCAGTGACTTGGAGTTTGTTTTGGGAGAGGTGAGTAGAATTTATTGGAGAGGTGCCAGTGGGGGTGTTACTGTGTGTGTGGTGTGTTTGCCGGGAAAGAGCAAATTGTGCAGTGGTTGTGCCAGAAACCCTGGGAATGAATCACTGGTGAACTGTCTGCCTGGTTTAGAAAGTTTCACTCATCCAGATAAATATTTAAAGCTGAAATGGAGAAAAAAACTTTAAACTGAGAAGATCTGTGGGCCACTGACTTAACCTGAATTTATTGAAACATCTATAAAGTTGCAATATTAAAATTTACCAATGACCTCTGTACTCCCAGGTCCCAGTTGCCTCCTGGGAAGGCAGGTCAGTGTTTTGTAAGCCCATTGTCATTTCAAGAGCCATTTTTAATTACTGAAATAAAAGAGAATGAAAGAAAGCAGTACAGGGGAATGGTTCTCTAGTAATGAAAACAGTTTAAAAAATTAACAGAGAACAGGTTTTCTGAAGATAAACGTGAGAAATTGTAACTTACCTGCATTCCTTTTGCAAAAACAAAAAGCTTGAAAAAGCTTTGCAAAGCTCAGAGAGCTATCCTCAACAATAGGTAAAATAAATTATGGCAAACAACGGCAAAAAACATAGTTTTATTTTGAAAATGGAAACAGAAAATCTGGTGCAAGAATAAAAAGCACCATATGTGATACAACCTTTCCCACTCAGTGAATGTGACACAGTGAGTGGCTCTTTCCCAAAATGGTGTTTGCCAGTAGCCTTTGGGGAAATAGGTGTTGAATTTCATCTGTATGTGCAGGGCAGATGTAAGGCTGCCTTTGTCTCTAACTTGAAATCTATTGTAACCTGGGGTTCAGCCCAGGTTTCTATGACTTCTGCCATCTGCCATGACTATGTGATTTGGAGATAAAAGTTTAATGTTATTTTTACCTTTGCCTTTGGCAGAAGGAGGAGCGAGTCCGAGGGCACACTGCTATCATCACCGCTCGCTGCAAGTGGCTGAAAAAGAAAATCATGCACGCCAGGGAGAGGGTGAAACAGGTGAGTATTTTGGGAAAGTAGTCTTACAGCAAGGTAAGGCTTATCCTGCCCAGGTTTGGGAGTAAGGTTGTCAGGAGAAAAGTAGTATCTGCTGAGACAGTTGGAGGACGGGAGCAGTATCTGATGCTAAGGTGCTCTTGAGCAAGTAAAATAAAGAGGATCATTAGTATTAACGAAGGCTATTGGATGTGAATCAAGAGTGTAACATGGAGGAGCCAGAGTTAATCCAGTTATCTGGATTTGACAGTGTGGTTCTAGGAAACTCTCGGAGCTGTCTGAGGTCTAATCTTGTGGAATGCCCCAGAGAGGTGTGTACCCTTCCGTGTGGGGGAGGTGAGAGCTGTGTCATGGCCCACAAGATCAGACAGCTTAGAGGGAAGAAAGGCAATGCTAAGGGTTTCAGCTGCCTCTGGTCCCTTAACCTTTATATTTTCTTACTTTTTCCAGAGGTGGAAATCTGGTGCCTCTGATCACTGTCTATTAATTTTGACTACTTCCAGCTTTTCAGCAGCAAACATTTAATGGCTTTTGGGGAGATAGCAGTACACAATCTGCAGTAAGATGTGGATGCCTCACTGCCTCCCAGTTAATTGTTTTGCCACTGCAAAGGCTGTGGGGAAAGGCTGTCAAAGTGAAACTTGAAGTAACAGAGTGCTTTAAAATACTTTTGTGCAGCACTTTGTGCTCTGCCTTTGCAAGGCAAGGTTTGTGGAATCTACTTCCATCTGTCCCTCCTTCACAGAGTGAGGCTGTCCCTGCTGTGGGCAGAAATGTGAGTTCAGTGCAGTTCGTTCCTCCCTTGCTCTGATGTCCTGCTTCTGACCTGTATCCAGGAGCTTACTTGCATTCTGATCCATGTGTGTCCCAGGATATGGAGCAGTAAGTCTAAGACATGAATTCGTTATTATCTTGAAGATGATCCTGAAGCTAAAGAGATCCTGGGTATTGGAAGAGTGTGGAGTAAAGAGAAGGATCCTCTGGTTTGGTGGTAACTTGTGTGAACTGGCACAGGCTTGTGCCATGTTTGGGTGGTTTTCTGTTTCATTAGAAATCAAAGCAAGACACTGAAGAGGAGGGACACAGCACATACCAGAAGGATGGGATTGGTGGGAATGTCAAGCTGTGCCGACTGCAGCCACTGCTGGAAGTGCCCATCCGAGAGGCTGAGGCCCAGCCCTTTGAGGTGCTCATGCAGTTCCTGTACACAGATAAGATAAAGTATCCCCGCAAAGGTAGGGCAGGGTGAAGTAACACTGGCACTGGGAGGCAGGGGGGGCAAACATGTTTGGAAATAGCAGGATCCAGCATTTGCAGGTGATCAGTCCTGTTCTGAGCACTTAATTGCTAACCTGAGATTAAACAAAAAGCAGATTTTTAGCAGAGCATACTAACCATGCTTGGCTTTTTTTCCTAATTATTTTCAAATACCAAGGTAGAACATGTTCTTGATCATTCCAAAAAGGTGTAAAAAATCCCAAACAAACAAAAATATTATGGCATTTTGAACATCACAGCATCCAGCTTGGAAGGACCATGTATCTTATATCCTGGCTTGGCTTATTTCCTTTTTCTGATATTATTTTGATCTATTTTAAATTCAGCCCACGCAGAAAGGTGTGCAAGCCAGTATTTACCACCTGTTAAAAATCCAATCTGAAGGAATGCCTCAAGAAAGGAAAAATCCGTTTGTTGCATTCATTGAAGTTCTGAGTTAAAAACACTTGTGGGTGGGGAAGTAATAGCCAGAGAACTTGCAGCTCCCTGGATGACCAGGGAGTCCAGCTTCTGGCTGTGTGAGTGGTGAGGGCTGTGGGGCAGTGGGTGTGAGTCTGGATAGGACTGGATACAGTGAGGAACTCCAGCTGCTGGGGCTGGAGAAGCTGCAGCCTTGGGGCACAGTGAAATACAGTGAGGTACAGCTGTCCTAGCACTGAACTTTGCTTCAGCTTCACTCCAAGTTCATCCCTTTCTGCTAAGGTAATTCTCAGGGAAAAAAGTGGTGCGTGTCCATTTGTTGCAAAGCTTTCCCTGTGAGGTGGCCTGTCTGAGAATGATCCCACTGACTGGGGATAAGGGAACTGCTCCTTGGGTTCTGCTGACATTGCCAGATCCTGCTCCTCACTGTTCACTGATCCTCTGTACCCTCGCCTTAGGACAGACTCAGGACAGGGGAAGACTTGGACCCCTGAGCTCTTCTCATGGTTACAGGCTTCCCAGGCAGCCTGCCCCGCTTCCCCAGCCCATGAGAGGTTCTCACTGGTGCTCCCCCTTCTGCTGGGATCCTCCATGGGCCCTGCCCTGCTCATTTGTATTCCTCAGTTCAGAGAGCAGCACCCTGGGGAGCCATCAGGAGGCTGAGCTAATGGAATTGGGCATGCTCATCAAATGGGATTTTCCAGTTAGACACAGAGAAGGCATGTGACATGCAAAAGGGTTTTTCTCTATTTAAAAACAGTTAGAGCAGATGGGCAGAGATCTCCTGTGAGGAAAGCAAAGGCCATGGGGGTTTATTCCTTGAGTTGGTGTCCCCAGTAGTCCCATTCCAGTGACCTATAAGGGTCCCCTCTGCTCCTCTCTCACTTCAGCCCTTGTAGACCAGCTGTGGGTCTGTGTAGGCTGAAGCACAGAGTGAAAGCACAGAGTATCTTCATAAGGGTCTGTCAGAATCAGGGAGCTGATTGTTAATGCTGAATAAAACCCAAGGGCTCCGGCATGGCTTTTGGCAGCTGGGCACTGTGAGAAACAGGGCTGCAAACTCCAGGGCTTGTCAGGGACTTTAGAGAATTCACTTTCTTTGGAGGGTTTAAAAAAATTGTGATCCAGATGGTCACAAAATCTTTGTCTAAAAAATACTCTGGGCTGGCTTTTGCATCCTTCAAATTTGAACCTCCTCTTCTAGTGTTGATTCAGATTTTATCTCTAACCAGGAATGGAATTTTTTCTCTATAAAAATACTCCAGCCACTGCCTGTTGTACTGTTCCAATTGCTCCAGTTGATATAAAAGATGCTTTTAGAAGGATTCCTCTAGGTATTCTGTGAGCTCTCCAGCAGTTTTCCCTCTTGCAATTTCAGGTCATGTGCAGGATGTGTTACTCATTATGGATGTGTACAAACTGGCCTTAAACTTCAAGCTCTCTCGGCTGGAACAGCTCTGCCTTCAGTATATTGAAGCATCTGTAGATCTGCAGAATGTGCTCATTGTGTGTGAGAATGCTAATAAGCTTCAGCTGGATCAGCTAAAGGTAATCACATTCTGAATACAAAGTAACTGATAAGAAAATTTAAAAAATAAAATGTAGTAATTACATTTGGCCAAAGGTACCAACTTTTGCAGATTCATCATTCCTTTAATTACAGTTGCTTGAGTATATTTAGCAGTGGTTGTCCTGCAGTGGCTTGTGATATTATGTAGGCTTTTTTCAATATGTGCTCAATATTTTTGCATATCTGCTTTGAAGAATGTCAAGGGCAGAGTGACTTTGGTTCTTCATCACTTCACTCTTGCTGCAGCAAGATGGAACCAGTGCATTTCTTGGTCTTGCTGTGTTATATATATTGACACTGCAGATAGGTTCTTTCATTTTCTAGGTGGAAAAATTAAACTCAGGCTTTTGCAATGAAAAACAAAATGTGCCAGTGATTCTCTGTCTCTGTGGTGGGTGAGAGGGTTTTGGGTGTTTGATGGCAATCAGGGTAGAGTTGACCCCTGTCTGCAGCCCAAGAGGTTCCAGCACAGTGCCCAGAGCCAGTTCTCCTGAACCTGCAGGGAAGCAGCTCCTGCCCCCAGTCCCAGAGTGAGAGCAGGACCTTGCAGTACCAGCTCATGATATTCAGCCTGTGCACACCAGTGACCATATTGCTGGTGGCTGCAAGCACAGTGAGGCTGCAGAAATCAGTATGCAGCAGCATTTCCTCAGGCACTGTGTGTGCACTGCATTTGGGAGAGGAAAGCCTCCAGGAGGAAGCAGCAGGGCCAGCAGCAAGCGTGTAAATGCTGGCACGGCCTTTAGTTCATAGCACTGTGGTGGCATCAGCTGCCCAGAAGCTCAAGCATTGGTGGATCAGGTGCCCCCTCCTGCCCTGGCTGCCTCTGGAGTGACAGGGGCTCTTACATACAGCTCCAGCTGGGCAGGATCACCCTAAGCTGGCATCCTCTCTGCTCAGGTGCTCCTTAGTCATCATAGGTGGGTCCTCTGTAGAAAGCTGCGTTCTGGCATCCAGGTCATGATTTAAAATGTTTCACAGGTGAGTCCTGACAGATACCTTTGGATCCAAGGTGAAATAAACTGTTAGAAACAGACAGTAGCAATGATTCTTTGAGTGAGCTTGTACCCGCCTTATGATGAGCTGGTGTAGATTGCATTTATTGCTTATAAAAGTGTCCTGAGGAGAAGCCTTGTTTCATACTGGGGAGCAAAGTGCCCTTTTTTTGTCTCTTAACTGTTTAGCATTAGGTCTGGTTCATTTGTCACCTTTTCACCACACTGATTTTTGGAAGACGTTTATCATACAAGAGCCTTCCAGAGCTCTTGAACTGTTTGCTGTATTTATGGAAAAGGTTCAGGCAAAACCCGCGCAAGGAATCCTGTTAGGTCTTTGGACCCTTGATGGAGAGTGTCAAGAGTTAAGATCTCTTCACCCTTTTAATTAACTTTTGCTGTCTAATTATGTTGAATTATTATGAGATAGCAACCAATATTCATTATCTCAGTGAAGTTTTCAGTATCTCCTAAGATTCCTGTTATAGAAAGCTTTGGAGCAGCTTGATGGACAGGTAATCTCTAGTCAAATTTTTCTAGATGTTTAGAATTATCCTGAATTTCCTGTTCAAGTAGGAGCCTAAATGGTCATTTAGGAAGGATAAGGATATCATGGTTGGATAGTTCCAGCTGCAGGATGCATGTGGAGGGTCAAAGGAAAGGATGGCAGATGGAATATGTAGTAAGTAGCATTTATGGGATGCTGTAAGATGACTTCAAACAATAAACCATAAATTTCTTAGTTGATATTGATATATTTTTAAGGAACATTGCCTGAACTTTGTGGTGAAGGAATCCCATTTTAATCAAGTCATAATGATGAAGGAGTTTGAGCATCTTTCTTCATCCCTCATTGTCGAGATTGTCCGGAGAAAGCAGCAGCCTCCTGTCCGAACACACTCTGACCAGCCACTCGACATCGGTAACCTTCCTGCTTTATGGAGTAATTCCTTGTGCTGGTTTGGCTTTGCTAATGGTTTGTTTAGCCTGGGGAGATGTCTGGGAAGCAACCTTCTGCAGCCCACCAGTTCCCAGCTGGAATAACTGCTCAGGCTCTCTCCCGGACTGAGACAGAGCACAGTAGTTCTTTTTCCAGGGAGTTTCAATCAGAACGGTGTCCCATGGAAGTACTTGGGAAATATAGTTGTGTTCTTGCAATAAACCATCCTGATCCTGTTCAGAGAGATGAGGGACAGAGCAGAAGGGTGTGAAGAATGATCCAAAAAAGGCACTGGTTAGTCACTGTATGTGGCTGAAGGGTGACAGAGCTGAGCAGGGAAACAGCCTGCTTGAAGGTCTTCACCAAGGAGGAGCAGAAGAAAGGAGGATCTTGTGACTAAGGCACTGCTCTGTGTGCATGTGTGAAAGGCACTGGAGATAGGGAGCAGAAGAGAAAGATGTGATTTACAGTTTTATTGTGGAATTCATCAAGGGCTGATTTGGGACTAGTCTTATTCAACATTTTAACATCCTGACCAACAACACAAGGAATGTAATAATGAAATTTTATAAGGCCACAAAGTTCAGAGGCATTGGCAGTGTTGGTGTGAAGTACTGCACAAAAATAATTGGGAACTGAAGAGAAAGAGAAGGAGGCTAGTCCTGGAAGGTCAAGTAGAAAGGCTTTGGCTGAGATTTGTCCCACGGGGAAGAGGTGCACTGATTGGGAAGCTGGCACAGCCAGATCTGTATCCAGAGCTGGAATGGTGTGAGAGACCCAAACGTTAAAAGCTAAAAGATGAACTTTGAAAATTTGAGTGAGTTTGGAGCAAACTTGGATGTACTCTATTTCTCAGTTGTGTATTTACAAAGGTTGATTAAAATACTGTATAAAAGAAGCCTTTATTGCTGATTTGGGAAAGATTTTTTATTAAGACACCAAATTTCTTATTTCTTGAGGTTGGAAATAGTGCAAAGGGAGGGGAAAAATCAACTTTCACATCTGTAGAGAGCACCTGTCAGTGTGGCGACAGCTGGAGTTTGCTGTCAGTGGCAGAAAGCAGAGCTGACAGGTTTGGTTCTAGGAGGGGCAGTAGGGAGTGAGCTGTAGTGGGGAAGGAAGGGTGAAGCTCATTTTGCTCTGAGATTATGAGGAAGGACTTGATTCAAATTCACACTGAGAGTCCCAAAGCAAAGAGGGGTTGGAGCTCTGACTTGTCCATGTATTAGTTTGGTAGTACCTGGTCACCTGAAACTATCATGTCTTTATTTCATTATGTTTGACTTCAGGAACATCTTTAATTCAGGACATGAAGGCTTACCTGGAAGGAGCTGGGACTGAATTCTGTGATATCATCCTGCTCCTAGATGGGCACCCACGGCCAGCCCACAAAGCCATCCTGGCAGCTCGCTCCAGGTGAGCCCTGTTCCTGTACCAAGAGTGTGTGTGAAGGACAGTGCAGGGCTGGGCAGTCTGTGCTCAGCTGGCTTGGTTTAGAAGACAGAGAGGAACTTAAATCTCCCTGAAGTGTTAAGATGCAGCTTTGCTCAATGAGTGTAATAAGCCTTTAAGCAGTAGTGATTAAATTTTTTTTTTCTATTTGATACCCAGCAGGGAAAGATAGGAAGAAATTAGAACTGCAGAGATTCTGCAGAGGGTGTGTGAGAAGCTGCACTGCAAGACAAAGCATCTGTAAAATCACAGGAAGGGAAAAAGGGTGGAAAACATAAGGTGGTTTCCGTGAAGTGGAAAGCAACAGATGTCCACTGAGGTCAGAAGGAGCCTTCTGACAGTGAACAATTTTTATTGTATCATGTGAAGCTTGAATTTCTTTCTTACTTTCTGATATTTGAGATTGGTTATGAATAAACATAACAAAAAATTGTGCATGACAGGGACTAGAGTGTTCCCATGCTTTGTGCAGAGAAAGGAGTCTACTGTGCTGGTGGTGGGAATGTTCTCCCTCCTCAGGGCATGGGTGAAGTGATTTGTCCTGCACCTGTGTGTTCTATGGACTTTATGTTCCACCAAACATTAAGTGTTCACATAAAATTTCAAATACCATCACAATTTTTTCCAGACCCAGTAACAATATTCAGTATTAATTACTGTGGTATTTTACCAGAAGCATTTCACAGCTCTTAAAGCAGCCCTGATGACTGGCAGCCTATAGATACCAAGGAAATTTATAATGCTTTAAGCTCTCTGCTGGGTCTTATGCAAATTAGAGAAAAAAATCAAAGCACTATGTGTCCTAATTTTCAAGAAAGAGACAAAATTCAGGTAGTTCTGATGGTAATTAGGGGGATTGTATTTGGAGTTTTCACAGGCTGACATACATGAAAAAATACATCAGCAGTGCTTTTGCCCAAGTTGTCACCTGCATTTGTTGCTTTGGAAGCTGCAGTTCTGAATAGCAGCCTTTGAACAATACTGGGTTAAACCATCTGACTGCAGAATGTGTTATATCAGTTTTATTTCCCTTTCCAGTTACTTTGAAGCCATGTTCCGTTCCTTCATGCCAGAAGATGGACAAGTGAACATTTCTATAGGTGAAATGGTTCCCAGCAAGCAAGCGTTCGAGTCCATGCTTAGATACATCTATTATGGAGAAGTGAACATGCCTCCTGAGGACTCCCTGTATCCTTAGATTCAAAGAAGTTGGAGGATCTGAGTGCATGTCCAGCAGATCACCTTCCTTTTGCTTTGGATTGCCTGGCACAGACTGGGAGGAGGGTCTGTCAGGGGGGTATCTTCGTTTGAAAGACAGCTGTTGGTTAAGAAAGGCAGGAGCCTTTCTTGAAATGGACAATATAAACCCCCTCTCTCCAAATTATTATAATTTTGAAATTAAGGGGCTCTCAGGCAAAGATATGGAAATAGGAATAATAGTTTTTTTACTAGGAAAAATTAAAATAGAAATAAAGTATTACAAAAAACAATCCAAAACACTGACAGAGTCAGAATCCAAGCCGAGACCCCATCAGTCAGTCAGGGTGTTGGCAGCAGTCCCATTAAATGGTGGCTGCAGCCCTCCTGCAGTGACAGGTGTGGTTCTGTTGGAGCAGTGCTCCTGTAGAGGGGTGTAGTTTTCTTCTGAAGGTCCAGTGATGATGTAGAAGGTTCTGGTTTTCCTCTGGAATCCAGTGGGAAAAGGCTGCTCTGATGTTCCAAATCTCAGATTTTATCTAGGTAGGAAATGCTTGGCTCCTGCCCCTGGGTGGAACATCTCCCAATGGGATGATGGAATTTTATCAGTCATGCAGTGGGACTCAATGGCCCTTTAACAGGAGACATCTCCTGGAGGGAGGATGGGTTGTGGAAAAGATAAAGAAAAGTGTCCCACCTGGTTTAACAGCTGGCCCATTAACAGAGGATATTCCCCCTCCCTGACTTACAAGGGATGGGTCATGGAAGAAAGAACAAACACAGCCTCACCTGGTTTCAACAGATGGTGATAGAATACATACTTTTGGTTACATCCTGCTTTGCAAACCAAGACAGGGGGGTTACCAGCAGGCTCTGCACTTCCACTCCTCACAGGGATTTGTTTGCTGTCAGCAAATTGCTCTCACCTTGGCTTTCTGGTTTATTCCTCAATGGGATGAACAGATACCTCTTTGCAGCACCTTACTACTATGGCTTCTCCAACAACAGACTTCAGGCCTACTGTAAGCAGAACCTAGAAATGAATGTCACAGTGGAGAATGTTCTCCAGGTAACTGTCCCCAAGCACTTCAGTTAGTCACTTAGAGGAAAGCCAAGGGGTCTGGTCAAGTGGGTACCCCCAGTGCCAGGTCACTGAGACTGCCCACACCCTTCAGTGGCAGTGGCCCTATGCGATGACATGTGGGGGCCCAGCCTTCAGCAGCAGAATTCCTTACCTGGTACTGTGTCACTTCCGTTCCTGTGCTGCAGGGTTCAGCAGGTACTGCTCACCTGGCTCCTCCTGGGCTCTCATCCTCTGTTACAGAACTGTGTTTCTAAAGGTCTTTTTAAGATGACAACATGCTCAACACTCAACTATAAACCCTTTCTGGCAGACATTTGTTCCAGGGCAAATGGTGGTCTGCATGTGACTTGTTTCATCAGTGATGCTGACAGGATCTGGCAGTAGAATTTGAGCTAACAAAAAGTACTGTGTGGTAAGAAAGCCAATGCCAACTCCCAGACAGGCACCCTGAACCTCTGCAGCACAAGCAGAAGCAATTCCTGCTGATTTGCTCTTGAGGACTCCTTACATTTAAAATCCAAGGCTTATTTTTGAATAGTTCAGAAAATACTCAGTTTGTAATGCAAAATGGAGATGTTCCCTAGCCAAGAGGAGTTAGCTGCTCTGGGTCAGGATTGTTTGTGCATCTGAACTATGCAGAATGGAAGTCACATTTTTGCTCCTGCTCTAGATTTTAGAAGCAGCTGACAAGACCCAGGCCCTGGATATGAAGAGGCACTGCCTGCATATCATCGTTCACCAGTTCACCAAGGTTGGTTGCATCTTTTCTGTGGCTTTTGAGAGCTGCTGTCCTCTGTCACTGTCTTGGTTAAAGACACGTTCACATAGAAATTAGTTTAATTCTTCCTCATGTGAGACAGCTGAGAGCTGACTGCATGTTACTGACAGTCGCTGGCAGGACTGCTAGGCACACTTCTCACACCAAAGTAAATTGAAGACTAGAACAAGCTAGTCTAGGAAGGTGAAGCCCTTCCAAGCAGAAGTTACCTTAAATTGATTCCATTTCCAGTTGTTCCAGCTGTTAATTTTGTGCCATGCCCTTGTTGGGTTGGTTTGTGTATAGCAGGGTAAGCTTGTTGTGTACTGAGGGCACAAATCACTAGCAGTTATCAGTGTGCACCTCATACTTCCCTTGAAGTATTCTCTGCTATACATGTTTTATTGTCATGTGCTCTAAAACAAATTACCAAGTCCTGGCTGGGCTCTCTGTGATTTCCCTGTTCAACAGTTGGACTCCATGGTCTTAGAGGTCCTTTACAACCTTAAAAATTCTGTGGTTCTGTTTTAATGGGATTATGTATTAGTGGCAGGAAAGGTCAAGAGCCTGATGTGCTGATACACCTGTCCTCACTTGAGAGAATAAGGATATTGTCATTTAATTGCTCTTATGAAATGTGATCCCTCCATGAGAGTTCCCCAGCATGTCATCAGTTCATTGCTCAGCTCATTAGCATTGCTGAAATAGATAAATCATAGGAATTAGGATTTCTGGATGCTACACACATACTGATAATAATTCCCTAGTTAATATTCAAGTAGATTGCTCTCCTTTGTATATTTAAACTCACAATCCTCCTGAGGAAGAACAGCACTGCTGTGTCCCATTAATGTCCGGAGAGGAGACAGAATGGTATTCAGGTTCTTCATTAAATGCCAAAGTTGCTGGAGCATGATGCATTTTACATTCAGAAATAACTGAAATTGCATAAAAAGCATTGAGAGTGGAGCCAGCATCCAGAAATCACTCCCAGAGGAGACTCCACAGCATGAGGTTGCAGCCCCTGCCTTCATCCTGTCTTATTTTCTTCTGGCCCCATGAGTCCTGTGGAGGAGCCCAGTTCATCAGGGATGGGGAATGGTCCCACTGCAGGGTACAGGACATTCCTGGGGTTGGGGTCAGTGCCTTTCAGCCACTGAGGGCTGAAATATCACAGTATCACTTCCCAGTGGAGGCCACAGGAAGACAAAAGAGATGTGATTCTCCCCAGAACTTACAGGGGGAAATGGACACTGCAACACTGGGAGGCAGCAATAGAAGCTGGAGGGCATTCCTCAGCTGGACTTCCTCACCAGGATGTGGGGAAATGTGTTTTATTTAGACTGTTGACTGGTAGAACAGTGTTCATCAAAACGTGGCTGGAAGACTGTCAAGCAGATGTGCACGGAGAAATCTCAATTATGCAATGTTTTCCCTTGGCCTGAGAGGCCTCAGTGTGTGATTCTTGGCCTGGGCTGGGTGACTCAGCGTGGCTGGGCACAGACACTCTCTGCTCTGCTCCTGGGCCAGCCACGAGCTCTGAGGGGGGTTTGTTCTCAAGCACAAGCCCGGTGGGTCACTGAAGCACAGGCAGGGTGGGTCCCTGGCTGTGGGATCTCCTGTTCTTCCAGTTACTTAACACTGTTCTGGATTTGGACTGTTGAGGAGTTTTCTCCACAGCAGGAGCCTTACTAAAGAGCTGTTTCCTGGAGGTTCACTGCTTTGGGCAATGTGTTTTCAGGCTCTCGTGTATCAGTGTTGTGCAAAAGCCCTAATAAACCTGCTGTTGTGATGTGTTTGTAGTGACACCCTGATGTGTTCAGTGCATGCTTGGGGTAGGGGCAGGATCCCACCAGTGCTAAGGGGGTCTCCCTCCCAGTCCTGGCAGATCCTTAGAATGGGGATATTGTTGCAAGCGTGTCCTGAGCTCTTTCTGAAAGCATCCTCAGCCATTTCCTTCCCAGCCTTCAAAGGTTGCTCAGGACATCTTTATTCTTTATCTCAGTGCAGCTCTCTAGAGTGAGGTGATAATGTCAGTTCAGGTAAGGCAGTAGATGAGTGCTTGGGCACAGTCTGCCTGGAAGCTGGATGTGTGTTAGTGCCTCTAGACAGAGGGATTACTGGCTCCTTACCATGAGGTTGAGGAGAAGGAAGGAATGTGTAGAGCTTTTTGCTAACAGTTGAGCTTCTGAACAGTCCAAAAGCATAAAGTTGTAGATTCTCATCTATCTGGTGGTGGAGGTTTTTGTTGGCACGTGCTCCAGTGACCTGTTTTGACTGCAGGAAGAAAGCCAGCAGAACCAGCATGGACACTGAGAAGAACTTTTCCTCAGGAGCAAAGGGATAACGCCCTGAGTCACATTTTCAGTGCAAAACCACAGATCTCAGATCTCAGGCTGTGCTGGTGTCCAGCACTGCTGCTAGGAGAATGCTCCGTCAGTGTCTTGTAGCACTTGGACTGTCAGTACCAACAGAGGGGCAGCTCTGGGGGCAGATTCCTGCTGCTCTTTACTCCCAGCAGTCTGAATTCGGTTCTAAGCCCCAGCTGGAGCCCCATGGTCTGTTTTCTGCAGCCCAGCCCCACAGCTGGGATCTTGCACCATCTGTGCCTAGCCACACTTGCTGTGGGGTGCCAAGGCTAAAAAGGTGATACATGAGCTGTGATTTAGGGAGGGTTTCAATTTCTTCCTTTTTTTTCTGTTTTGTTTTCCTTGAAGGTCTCCAAGTTGCCAAATCTCCGCTCGCTCAGTCAGCTCCTCCTCCTTGACATCATAGATTCCTTAGCTACTCACATCTCAGACAAGCAGTGTGCAGAGCTGAGCGCAGACATATGACATGCCTTGGGTAATCCAACTTCTCATTTGTTCCTGAAAAACACTGGCACTGTAGAGCTAGCTGTGGTGTTACCTATGGAGTAGCTCAGTGTCTGCCCACTGAGCAGCCCTGCAGGAGCAGGGACCACTGAGGTGCTCTCTTTGGATTTCCTGGGTTTGTACCTTTGTGCGCTGTTTGGACTTTGTTGCATTTGTTACCCAAATGTAAACTTGAAATCATTGCAGGCCTGAATTAATTCCATGTGGTTTGGGGAGTTACTAGTTCATAATCAAGCCCATTATTACTTTCATACTGTAAAATCAAGCAGTCATGAGTAAGAGTCGCTAATCCTTTGAAACACAATATTTAAAGAATGCTATTTAAAGAGCTTCAGCTGACCCAGCCCAAGGACTGTAATGGGAAGTCAGAACGAAATTGGGAACAAGAGCACATGGTGTTCACAGGGAGATTGGCCCTTGGGCCAGAATGTAGTGACTTTTCAGAGACCCCATGGTGTGGATTAACAGATAAGCCCCTGTGCAACTGCCTGGATTGGTGGGCTGTGGGAATCCAGACCTATGCTCTGCAGCAGGTCAGACTGAAAGATTACAGCAGTCCTCTCTGACCATCAAATCCATTAATCCTGTCTTGCTAAGCCTTTCTAAATCTATTTATTAATAAAGAATTAACATCTTTTCCTGGCATTTCATGATTGACTTGGGTTTCATTTTGGGGAAAAATTAAGCAAAAAACGTTCTGAGCTTGATGAAGGTCACATTGTTAAAAATAAGTGTGTTACATCTTGTTACTAATTTTATATTGAAGTGTCTCTGTGAGCCCTTGCCTTTGCAGGAAGGCAGAGTGTCCTTCCCAGCCTGTGCAGGAACAGCTGCTGTTCCCTCCCCTTGCAGCACCGAGACCTGTGCCGGATGCATCCCACTCTGCAGAGTGGAAAGAGGAGAGGAGAGGAGAGGAGAGGAGAGGAGAGGAGAGGAGAGGAGAGGAGAGGAGAGGAGAGGAGAGGAGAGGAGAGGAGAGGAGAGGAGAGGAGAGGAGAGGAGAGGAGAGGAGAGGAGAGGAGAGGAGAGGAGAGGAGAGGAGAGGAGAGGAGAGGAGAGGAGAGGAGAGGAGAGGAGAGGGAGAGGAGCTTCACCTCTCCTCACAGCTGGATGGTGTTGGTTGGAGAGCACCAGAAATGTGGTGTTGGTAAAGTGTCTGGTGGTAGAACTATCTCAGCCCTGCCCAGAACCCTTGGGGCTGCCTCGGGAGAGAGTGACAAGCTGGGAATCAAAACCTTGTCCTGCTCCAGCTGCAGGGGCTGCTCTCTGCTTGTCTTAAGTTGGAATGGTGCAGGATCCCTGTAGAGACATCCAGCTCCCAGCCCTCACATTCCCACCTTTGCAGCTCTGATTTTCATTCAGTGAAGTGTTGGAGCAGCAGTTGTGAGCTCATCAGCATCCCACAGCCTGACACACCTGCACGTGCTCTGCTGTGACAAGGGTATTGCAGTCTGTGCAATGGACAACATGTCATGTATTTCATCCAAGGGAACTGCTCTAGGGACCACCCCATCTGTCTCCCTGGTGGCTTGCTCAGGTGAGTCAGACCAGAGGTGACAGGTGCTTTTGGGAGTCAAGGGCACCTTTTAAACCAGAGGGATTGTTTCCAGGTGTCTCATAGATAGTAGAATCTCTTACCAGAGGTCATGATAATTTTAACTGACAGGCTCTGTTTCCTGGGAAACCAGATTGGCAGCTGGAAAAAGGTTCTACACTGCAACTTGTAACACCACTACAGTCTATTTCCAGTAATGCTGATCCACTAGAGGACACCCATTGCCCAGGGAAACCTCATTCTCTCAGGCTGAACAGGTTGGTTTCAACCATGCCATAAGCAGCCCTCTTTAAATCGTGAGCCCACTTGTGAGGAAATGCACAACCTCTGCAGCCTCTGAGCAGGCATTGTGGGGTCTTGGCTTCATGGGGGGTTTGTAGGGACAACTGTAGGGGCCAGAGTGCTGGGTCAGAGATTTACTGTGAAAACTTGTAGCCCATTGAGATTGGCCTCTGGGCTGCTGTCTTGCAGAGTGCCAAGACACTTCTCTGAGGATACCCCCGAGTTTCCTAGGAGATCCCAGGATGGGAGGTGGTGTAGGGGCTGCACTGGCTGTGGGGTACACATGAGCTTCCCAGGGCAGTTAGGTGTTCTTGTTATCACCACCTTGTTACCATTATGGCCAGCAGGCTCCCAGGTTACTGCTGTTCCTGCAGCCTTGGGCAGTTTTGTACTGGACTTTGTGCAGTCATATCCCTGCATTAGATAAGGAAAATGAACACTGCCTTATTCCTACAGTCTCTGCCACGTGCAGGCCCACTGGCTCTTTAAAGCCCTTGGGACTGCTGGTAGGACAACAAAGGCACCCCTTTCTTCCAACCCCGTGTGAGCACCAGCATGGTGGCAAAAAGCAAGGTGGAGAATCAATCCCCAGCTCCTCTGGACCAGCAGCTGGAGCCAGGAGGTCCCAGCTTTGCCACACTGCACCAGCTCCCTACTGCCCCTACTGTCACATGGGACCTGTGGCAGCTGGGCAGGAGCCTAGCAAGGAGCAGTGTGAATCACGGCCAGGAGCTGCTTCAACCCTCCAGGCACTAAGGCCAAGCCCATCCCTCCAGTGCCAGGATCAGAAGCCAGCAGCACCCCAAGTGCCAGAGCAGGGGTGGCAGTGGGGCAGGGAGTCACTCTAAAGTGGCCCGTGGTTCACGGGGAAGAGGAGTAACACAGAGAAAAAAATGACACATTTTAATAAGGAAATGTGCAGTGAGTAGGAGGCACTGAGGTCCTGCCAGTAGGAACACCGGCGGAGGGAGCAGAGCCCAGGCTGCCTCAGGCCTCAGCCCCCCCCAAGCCCAGGATCTTCTTGACATAGTTCTGGACGTTGACGTGGAGCTGGGGAGCCGTAGCAGAAAAGGTCTCCATGGCCAGGGCCCGGGTGGCCTCGGAGCCGCCCCACATGGCACGGTACAGGGGCAGTGTATACTTCTGCTTGCCCTGCGGGGACAGCGCAGTTACGGCCCAGACTCCGCCGCGGCCCCAAGGGTGTCGCCCCCCATTGCCCCTGTCCCCAGCACTTCCAGCCTCGCCCTGCTCTTAGCGAGGCGCAGTCCATGGCAATGGGACAGGGTGGGGAATGTGGCCGGGGGCAGCCCTTGGCACTGCAGCACCTGCAGAGGGGAGAACACCTGGACCTTGGGGAAGGAGCAGACCCTGAGAAGTTCATGCAGTTCAACAAGGCCAAGTGCAGGGTCCTGCACCTTGGTCAGGACAGGATGGATGGAGGGATGGAGAGCAGCCCTTCAGAGAAGGACTTCGGTGACAAATTTGGTGGGACCTGGTTATGTGCTCTCCCAGCCTGAAAACCCAACTATGTCCTAGGCTCATCCCCAGCAGCGCAGGCAGTGGCTGAGGAGAAAATTCTGCCCTCTCATAAGACCCCAACACTGGAGCACTGCAACCAGCTCTGAAGTCCCCAGCACAAGACACACATACACAGAGCAGATCCGGAGGAATCATGGGAGCTGCTCTGAGAGCTGGAACACCTCTGCTTTGGGACCAGGCTGGGAGAGATGGGGGTGTTCATCTGGAGAAGGTTCCAGAGAGACCTTAGAGCCCCTTTCAGTGCCAAGAGAGCTGGAGAGGGACTTCGGAGTGACAAGACAATGGGGAATGGCTTCCCACTGCCAGAGGGCAGGGTTAGGTGGGATACTGAAAAGAAGTTCTTCCCTGTGAGGGTGGTGAGACCTTGGCACATCCCTGGAAGTGTCCAAGGCCAGGTTGGACAGGGCTTAGAGCAACCTGGGATAGTGGAAGGTGTCCCTGCCCATGGCACAGGGAGGAATAAGATGAACTTTAAGGTCCCTTCCAACCCAAACAATCCTGTGGGACTATCAAAAGCAACAGCCAAACCCTGTCTCTCTGGTACTGAAGGCCCTGTGCCCCATGCCTTCTCTCCCCACTAGCATGATTCTGGGCACTGCCACCACTGCCCAGGGACAAACCTGGCTGTGCAGGAAGTCCTTGACTTTGCTGTACTCAGCCTCCAGGTTGTTCTTGAGGATAATCTGGCACCAGCGCAGTCGCAGCTCAGCGTTCTGGGCCTTGGAGATCTTGGGGTACATCGTGCTCAGCCTTTTCACATTGCCTGTGAGAGGGGAGCGGTCACCATCCCCCATGGGGCTCTGACCCAGCTCTCAGCCCCTGCTCCCAGGGAACCCTGTGAGTCCATCCCAGCTGTGCTGCAAATTCTCTGGGATCCTCCCAGCCTTGGGTAAGCCCTGACCCCTGCCCAAGTGACCCCCACCCCCAGCTCTGGAGCACCCTGGGCACTTGCCAGCTCTGGGCAGGACAGTGCCCATGTTGGGCCTTCCAGGCTGGGCAGCCCTGCAGAGCCATGTGCTGGTGGCTTGGGGTGCCAGGACAAAGTGGGGGGAGATTCCTCGGCAAAGAGGGAGAGTTGCGGTGACATGGGGACATGACAGCCCAGCAGAGCCAGCCTGGGGACAGCAGGACTGCAACGTTCCCATAAATCCAGGGACATGCTTCCCCTGGCTCTCCATCCCCCACCACACTGACCGAGGCTTCCCTGGAACCAAGACCCAGTTGGAGAGGGGCTAATGGCCACACACCTGTGTGTCCTCCCATTGTGCCCTCACATCCTCGGCCAACTGGCTGGACTTGGGCTCATCATCCTGTGTCTCCTCCGGGCACCAGAGCCCTGGGAGTGCCCTGTCACTCACCTTCGGGCAGGGGGGATTTCTGCAGGACCTGATCCAGGAAATAGACCAGCTGGTACGTCCTCCAGCCCGTGATGTCCACAGCTTCGATCGCCTCCATGTTCAAGCCATCAGCTGCCCAGAGCTCTGCCAGCTCATCTGCCGGCCTCATCAGCTGCTGCCCCGGTGACAGGTCAGGCAGGTAGGGCGGCCAGCCCGGTGTGTTCAGCCAGCGATCAAATTCAAACCCTGCAGCGAGGCAGGGGGGAGAGCTGGGAATAAATCCCTGAGCCACACACCAGGTGATGCTGCCCAGAGCCCCCACTGTTTTCTCCCAGTGCCAACAAACCTGCCTGAGGATGGTGGCCACCACAAACTAATGGGGTGAGGCCATCAGACACGTGGGCTCAGGGTGTGCCTGTGGGTATCAGTCCCAGTGCCACAGCAGGATGAGCTGCCTCCAGCACGGAAAGTTCCTGCCAAGCCTGGATCTCCAGCAAGGCTGGGCCAAGCCCAGCATGCTGGTTGGGCTTGATCACCAGACTCTCACCAGGCTGAGTCATGAACACCCCACGAAACAGCACCCAAGTGCAGAGCAGGGACTGGGTTTGAACGGAAAAAAATCAGGCTGAGCCGCCACGTGCCCAAGCCTGGGCCTGATCCCAGCTGGCCAGTGCCATCCATGTCTCCTCCAACAGAGCCGGGCTGGCAGCAACAGCATCTCCAGTAAAACACCCAAACCAACGTGCCAGGGCTCCAGGGGACACAGGCAGTTCTGACACCTGCGGGTGCAGAGCTGTGAAGCAGCAGCCCCATTCCCTGGCCAAAATGGTGCTGTACTGACCTGGGATGGAATCCACGCCTTTCTCCTTCAGCTCTGGGAAGTACTCCAGGAAGAACCCAAGGGTGTCATCTGCAGTGATGCTCTGGAACTTGAACCGGTTCACATAGGCCTGTGGGGACAGATGAGGCTGATGCCAGACACTCTCACCCCAGCATCTGGGGTGCTTCATGTCATGGGGGAACACTTGCATCCCCCTGCATCTCCAGCACCTGCTGATAGCATGAGCCTAAGCTCTGCCTTCATCTTACTCCCCTGTTCACATTCCCGTTCCCCACCTCTTCTCCCCAGCTACCCTCTCAGCCTGTCCTTCCCAGGATCCTGCTGTGCTCTGACCTCCTGCCACGGCATTTTGGATGACTTTGCAGCTCACACGCACCTGGAGGAAGGCATCAAACTTGCTCTGGTTGCCCACAAGATGGGCCAAGTAGCTAACGAAGCAGTACCCCTTCTCATAGGGTGTTTCATTGTATGTATCATCTGGATTGACACCTAGAAAAAGGCAAAATCCTCAGAAATCATCTGCTCACCTGCAAAACACAGTCCTCACATGCACCAAGACTCCCCCATCTGTGTTGGGCACAGCCTATCCCATCGCTCCTACAGCCATTGTCTCTCCCAGGTCCCATCACCCAGGCTGCTGTTATTGCCAGCCATGGAACAGCCTGGCTTTCCCCAGCCCACCTGTCACTGTCCCGCACCTCCAGAGCCCAGGGGCACCCCACAGACCTGGCTCGATCACCACCCGCAGCTTGTTGAGCGGATGGTCCTCCCCCGTGGCGTCCATGTGCTGGCGCAGGAGGGCCCTTCCCGTGGCAGCCTCCAGGCAGGTGTAGGGCAAACCTGGGCAGAGAAAGTGGAGGCGTTCAGGGAGCCCAGCCAGACCCCTGCACTCTGCAGGCACGGCAGGCACTGTGACAGGAGAGGAACAGTGTCAGTACATGAGCTGAGAGAGCAGGAAACCAATGCATGTGGAGTTGGGATGGCAGAGCTGCATGTAGGGAGGCAGGGAGGTAACCCAGCCCCAGGCAGCGAGAGATTTTTTGATCCACTTAAACTCGTGTGGATACAGCAAATTGTCCTGGGAGAACACGAGCTTCTGGACAGGACTGTGTCGGGGGGGAGATCAGGACAGTTGGTATCAGCTCCACATGGGAGCTGCAGGAGGATGAGGAAGGCGAGGCAAGGACACAGTGCCCACATTCCTGGCAGGGGTTAAGGGGGACTCTCCATCTCAGAGCAAAGGCTACTGGAAATCACCAACTGATCTGGGCTGGAAGGGACACTAAAGATCATCTTGTTCCACCCTCTGCCATGGATAGGGACATCTTCTGCTAGACCAGGTGGCTCCAAGCCCCATCCAACCTGGCCTTGGACACTTCCATGGATGGGGGAGCCACAGCTTCTCTGGGCCACCTGTGCCAGTGCCTCCCCAAACTCACAGTATCTAATTTAAATCAACTTTTTTTTTCAGTTTACACAACCCCACAGGGCCTTGAGCTGCTGGCCTTCACCTCTTCTGAGATGCAGTGCAGGCTCTATCCCCGCTGGCACTCAGAGGGACGTGCTGAGCTGTGGGATACAGCCCCCAGACCCACACAGGGCTCAGTACCCCACAGGCAGGCACAGCCACTCACCATAGACCTCAGTGGAGATGCGCCTCTGGGCGTACATGGTGAAGCCCTCGTTCAGCCAGAACTCGCCCCACGTGGCATTGGTGACCAAGTTGCCAAACCAGCTGTGGGAGATCTCGTGGATGATGACGTCCACCAAGGAGCGGTCCCCAGCCAGCAGGCACGGCGTGACGAAGGTGAGACAGGGGTTCTCCATGCCACCAAAGGGGAAGGAGGGAGGCATGAACAGGATGTCGTACCTGCCACAGAAGGTTGGGCTCAGACCCCACCACACCTGAAGATGGGGCTGGGAAGAGAAGGAAATTCTCTCCCTGTCCCTGGGGAACCAGATCCTGCAGGAACCTTTCAGCCATACCTGCCCCAAACATAAGGTCCAAAGAGTTTCTCTCCAACCACAAGGAACTCCTCAATCACTCCATCATACTCCTTCTTGGCAGCCTCAATGAGGCAGGGCTCAGCCCAGACACGGCTCCTGGCCAAGTGCAGAGAAGAGGAAGTTTAACCATTAGGGGACTTTACCTTGTTGCTTCATCAGACAGAAATTGCACAGGTTTATTCCAAAGAAAAAAAACCTTGCTGATAAAGGTATCTAAAGAGGCCAATAGTACAAATTTCTGTGATTTCTTTCCTTGTCTGAATGTCAAAGGGCTTTTGTATGACTGCAGTGGCAGCCAAGAACTCAAGAAAGCACCAGCATGTAAGGAAATGTGGGATCCTCCATGCTCAGGGACCCACTACCCTCATTCACAAGCAGGGCGACATGAGCAGAGCCAGGGACCCTCTTGAAAGTGAGGGGACACAGCATCAAGGCTCCTTCTCAGTCTCCAGTTCGAGAAGGACCCTCATCCCATGAGCCCACAGTCTGGTGACACAGACAGGGAGTGACTGTGCCATGTTTATGGCCAGTGTCTCTGACCTCCAGGGCCCTGTGGAACAGGGAGAGGCAGGAGGTAGCTGCCACAGGAGCTTCACTGTGAAGCTCCCACAGCTCTGGAGCCCTCCTGAGCCCCTTACCTTGGGCCAACATCAGCAGATACAATGTCCCCAACAACCAGAGCGATCAGGTAGGAAGGGATTGGCTGCGACATCTTGAATACAAAGGTGTTATCCTTCTGCTTTTCCCAGGTCATGGCACTCATCACAGCTGTGAAGCCCTTGGGGACCTGAACACATGGATAAAACCATCCATTAGATCCACAGCATACATAGTGGGAGGCCAGTTAAGCCAGCTGGGACACCACAATGTCTGATGGCAAATGTGTCCCAGCCTGAAGGTGCCGGGGCCATGGGCACTGCAGGCTTTGGGGAGCAGAGCAGGAACACCCCGAGCTCCCACTCGGGATCCCAGCTGCATCCCTGCAATACTGGGATAGCTGGAGCTGCCCCAGGTGCTCCTGGAGCTACCAGGAGATAAGGAAATGCTGGAGCTGCAGGTGTGGAGAGGCAGGCAGAGGATGCAGATCCCTCAGGAGCTGGCTACTCTTCCTGTTCTTGCACAACTCGTTTTTCCTGTTCCCAAGCCAGCATGGAACCCATGGCCATTCCACCAGCCTAGGCTGAGCCCAGGGAGACTGATCCAGTGTCCCCTATCCCAAACAGGGGGTGAGCCCTGTGGTGCACAGGGAATACCATTTCCTTGGTACAGAGAATGACACGAGAGCTCAGCAACAGCCCCACCCCACACTCACTCTGTGGCACCAGGGAAAGAAAAATAAGTCAATCCTGGCATCACCAGCTGATGCCACCATGTGCATTGGCAGTGGCTTGGTGTCACACCATTAAGCAGTTCCCTTGCCCACAGCAGGCCAGCACACCACAGTGGCCCAGTGCCAGTGCCACCACATGCCCACACACAAAGAGGGAATTTGGATTTCGTGCCATCTCTGGGGATCAGCAGCTGCTCCTTCCTGGAAGTTTGGCAGCCCCAGAACCCAGCATGGCCCAGCACCACCACCTTCCTCCAGCTGTTTTCCCCCAAACTCGGCTCCTCCTGCTACAAATGCCAGGAGTTCAGGCAGGACAGCCGGCCGACACATGCACCTGCTCCCAGGCACCTGCAGCTGGGGAGAGACAGGAGCACCATGGGACTGCATCTCTTCATCCAAAAGGGCATATAAGAGAAAAACAGCCCAAGTACAGATGAGTGATTTCTCGGCTGGGGCCTGAGGAGGAGGGTTTGAAGCAGTGTCCCTGCTGTGATGCCCAGTGCTTTGGCACATTCCCTGCAAGGGACCCAACAGGTCAGAACAGTTTAAGCTGGAAGGGACCTTAAAGCTCATCTTATTCCACCCTGTGCCATGGGCAGGGACACCTTCCACTATCCCAGATTGCTCTAAGCCCTGTCCAACCTGGCCTTGGACACTTCCAGAGATGGGGCAGCCACAGCTGCTCTGGGCAACCTGTGCCAGGGGTTCCCCACCCTCATAGGGAACAATTCCTTCCCAATATCTCATCTAACCCTGCCCTCTGGCAGTAGGAAGCCATTCCCTCCTTGTCCTGGCACTCCATCCCTTGTCCCTACTCCCTCTCCAGCTCTCCTGGAGCCCCTTTAGGCACTGAAAGGGGCTCTCAGGTCTTCTCACAGCCTTCTCCTCTCCAGGTGAACACCCCCAGCTCTCCCAGCCTGGCTTCAGAGCAGAGGTGCTCCAGTCCTTGGATCATATCCATAGCCTCCCTTGGACTTTCCTCCCCAGCAAACTTTGCACTCATGGAGCATTCTGCTCTGGGTGGGTGCAAGGGAATCACCCGGGCAGCTCCTCGGGCTCCGCTTACCTTCACAGTGGCCGAATAGGTGAACTTGACTGAGGGGGTATCAAAGCAGGGGAAGAAGGACCTGTTGAGGACAGCCTGGCCCTGTGTGTACATGTAGGGCTTCTGCTTCCCCGCCGTCTGCTCCGGGGATAGCCAGCACACCTGGGGAGGCACCAAGACCCCAGTGAGGGGCAGCTCGACCGCAGCTGCTCCTTATGGAGGGAGCTGAGAAGGGGCTCCTCACCCGGGGGTGCTCTGACCACCCCAGGCCTGGTATCCCCTGGACCAGCCCCCAGCTCCCCCCGGGTCTGGCGGCCCCCAGTACACACCCAGTCCTCTTGGGTCTTTGCGGGCCTGGGTGTCCCACCGGGCTCGGCGTCCCTTCCATCCACCCGGTCACCCGCCGGGCTCGGTATTTCTTCGCCCCACCCTACTCTCTCCGGGCCCGGCGTCCCCCTGCTCATCCCGGTCCCGGTAGCCCCCGCTGTCTGCCCACTCCCCCTCGGGCCCGGTGTCCCCCGGTGTCCCACCGCTCACCCCGGGCCCCTCGCCCGCCTCGTAGTCGATGAGGAGGGTGAGCAGCTGCCCGGCGCGGGGGGCCTGGGGCAGGGCGATGTGCAGGGCGCTGCCATAGCTGGCGAAGGGCCGGCTCTCCACGCGCAGCTCCTGCCCGGCCGCGTCCCCGGGCCCGCCCGGCGGCGGCAGGAGCGCGGCGCGGCTCACGGCCAGCGCGGGGTGCGCGTCCAGCCGCAGCTCCGCGCCCGCGCCGTCCCGCTCGCACCGCAGCTCCAGCCGCGCCCGCCCCTGCAGCCGCCCCGCGCCCGCGGCCGCGAAGGACACGCGCAGGTCCAGGTGCAGGTGCCGCAGCGACCACGGGCCCGCGCTGCTGGCCGAGGCCCTGTCCCGCACCGGGGACGCGTCCGGCACCGGGGCCGCCATCGCCGCGCCGGGGCCGGGACCGGGGGCGGGCCGGGGCGGGGCTGCCCGGCCGGGGCGGGAGGCGGGTCCCGTCCGGGGACGGGCTCGGGGCGGTCCCGGGAGCGGGGAATGGAGAGGCGGGGAATCCATGGGTGGGGGATAGAGGGGGCCCACCGGGGGAGCCATGGATGGGCAATGGAAGGGACCCGTGCGGAGATTCCCTCGGGCATCCATGGATGGGGGATGGAGGGAAATCTATGCATAGGATCCATCGGGGATTCGTGGATTGGGAACGGAGAGGCATCTATATGGTGGATCCATGTTACGGGGATGTAGGGGGATCTATGAGGGACCTATGGGGGTTCCAGAGAGAATTCAGGAGAAGGGGGGAATCCGTGGCTTGGGCAGAATCAAGAGAGATCTGGGGGAAATAGGGATGGGAGGAATTCTTTGGGACGAGGGATCTAGGAAAATCTATGGGCGGGGATCCATGTGGGGCGGGGGGTGGGAGGGGGGCAGCAGAATCCAGAGATTCGGAATCCATGGATCAAGGGGATTCACGGTGATGCATCCATGGATAGGAGGGTCTACAGGGATCCAAAATGGGATCCATTGCAGAGTTCATGTCAGGCTCCACGGAGAGAGGATGGAGGGGGGGACCCAGCACAGGGGTCCGTGGGAAGATCCAGAGGAACTGGAGGAAGGATATAGCTACAGATCCGTGGGAAGTTCAAGTGCGGGCGGGTGTGTCCAGGGTCGGGGACCTGTGTGGGATCTGGGGAAGTACACGGGGAAACCGGAGAGGGTCAAGATCCATTGGGAGGACAGCCAGAGCTGGGGGTCAGGTGGTGCAAGATCCAGAAGGGGAGTCAGGGAGGGACAGAGGGAGAGATCCATGGCGGGGGTCTGGGGAAGAATAGGGTGGGAGTGGATGGGGGCGGAATCCCTAAGAAATTCTCTAGGGGGGTCCATGGGGGAGCCGGAGGGGTGCTTGGGAGGGACAATGTCAGGACTTTAGGGAGGGGATAGAGGGATGATGCACCGGGGGCTCGTGAGGACATCCGGGGACAGTCGAGGAGGGATATCCAGAGGGAACCACGGGGTATCCACGGGGTCAGGGCATCCATGAGAAATCCGAGGGGATGTTCCGTGGGGGACTGGGGGGCGTCCATGAGGTTTCCCCGGCTCAGGCTCCTTTGCCGGTTCCAGGCGCAGCGTCTCGGCAGCCGAGAGGCAGCGGGGACCGGGCGGGGCCGCCCCCAGGGACCGAGCGGGGCAGGGGCGGCCCCGCACCCGCCTCTCCGGGCCGGGGGTCGGGGAACCTGGGGACCTGGGACGGGGCGGGCACCCCGGGCGGCCGGAGTGGCGGGGCCGGACACGGGCCTGCGCGACTCCTCCCCCGGCCCCGGCCCGGCCCGCGCGGGTCCCCGGCCGCGCTGTCACTCCGCGACCGGCGGCGGCTCCCTGCGCTGCCCGCGGGGCCGCGCGGGACGGGACGGGGCGCAGCGAGCGGTGAGCGGGGCACCGGGATCGGGGCCGCGGGGCACTTCCCCTGGGAGCGGGGAGACTCGGGAGACACGCCGGTGGGAGCGGGGGTGTTGGGGGACATCCTCCATGGCCCTGGAAGGGCCCCGCTGGAGACCAGCTCTGATACGGAACACCCTGACAGAGACTGGCGGTGACATTCGGGTGCACACCGGTTGGGTCATCCTGCGGGGATCAGCGTTGACAGAGGGGACAACGGGTGGTGATGGGGGACACCCCATCGGGGACTGGCTAGACACAGTGGGAGCGGCAGATGAGGGGGTCCGAGGTGATGGGGAAGGGAACAGCGATGACACGAGAGACACGCTGGCAGGGACCGCGGAATACAGGCAGCAGCTGGCACAGCCTGACACTCGGGGCAGCCCCCGCGTCCCCTCTCCTGTGTCCCACAATGTCCCCACCTCTTCGCAGAGACCTTGTTTCAGCAGTGCGAGCGGCAGCATGACCGGGCTGGCAAATTCCTGTGTCCCAGTGCCTTCGATGTCCCCTGGACAACCCCAGCTCCTGTCCCCTGCAGAGGGGGGCTGCAGGAAAACGCTGTGATGCCTCCCCAGTTCAGTCCTGAGGAGCACAAAATGGCCAGCAAAGGGTGACGGAGGAAACTGAAGCACAGGGAAAATGAGTGTCCTGCTGCCACACATCTCCTTTCCACAGG
Source organism: Cinclus cinclus (assembly GCF_963662255.1). Lineage (NCBI taxonomy): Eukaryota > Metazoa > Chordata > Aves > Passeriformes > Cinclidae > Cinclus > Cinclus cinclus. Next base: position 6,560,433 of record NC_085072.1, read on the forward strand.
CAGAACAGGTCAGAGCTGGCAGATCATGATCTGCCCTCATTTTTGGCATGGGAAGGTGCTTCCAGGGTGTAGGCATCCAAGAGTGCTTCCCATGGGGATCCTCCACCAGCTGGGGGTATGGAGCCATCCCCACGCTCCTTGGAACTGGGAATGTTGCAGCCAGACTTGGATGGTACAGGAGAGAGGGAAACTTTTGAGATGACTTCATCACAGGCCATGGCCTGTGAGACACAGAAGTGCCCATCACCCTGTGCAAGGGAAGCGGTGAAAACACACTGAGTGCATGTGCCAGGACGACTCTTTTCCTGGATTTCACCTAGGAAAAAAACAACTGGGAGGGGAGCCAGGGAGTCTGGGTGTGCTTCGATGCCAGGCCTGCAGCCAGCCCTGCTGGATCCCCACAACTGCCCAGAGCAGGTGAGACCCCATGCAGGCAGGGCTTGCCCATGGGGTTTTGGGGCACTGCCTGTGTTCTCCAAGGTTTTGCTGTAGCTGCCGTGCCATTATCCCCGGTGCCAGAGAGGGTCCATGTGCTCCCAAGGGGGGCACAGGGATGGGGCAGCTCCCTGCACCCCAGAGCAGCGTGTATTGGTGCCCATGTTGTTGGAAGGAGGGGCTGGACCCCCCCAGTTTCACAGCTGGGAGAGCTGAATCAGGAAATCCCGGCTGGCCCAGCCGGATCCTGGCTGAGTCATTTCGCGGCGCTGAGTAAGTGCCCCTGCCGGGGCTGCAGGGCAGGGGGGGCAGGGACTGCCCACACATGCCTCAACAGTGCCCCCGGCCCTGCCCTCGAGTCACTCCCAGCCCTGCCAGCCCAGTGCCTCGGTTTCCCCCCAACGTTTTCCTAGAACTGGATGAGACAGAGGGCTCCTGGGACATGGACATGTCACACATCCCAGCATGGGAGCTGGCTCTGAGAGGCCAGGGAGAAGGGAGACAGGCTGGGGTGGGGACTGTGGGACTCAGTGAGCTCTGGTACTCACTGGGAGGAGGTATCCCCAAGGCAGGATTTAGGATCCTCCTTCTCGGAAAGGGGATCTCCAGTCTTGGTGTGTTGGGAGGGGGTTGTCATTGAGGAGAGAAATGGGAGGGAAGAAAGGATGGGGATGAGAAATGGGATATGAAATAAGATCAGAACAGGGACAGGGATGGGGATAGGGAAGGGGTGGAGATGATGAGATGAGATGAGATGAGATGAGATGAGATGAGATGAGATGAGATGAGATATGCGTTGGGGGTGGGATGAGGATAGGGATGGGGTGGGGATAGGGACAGGATAGGATGAGATGGGGGTGAGGAGGAGAATAGGATGGGGACAGGGATGAGGCTGACTGGGCTGGAGCAGAGCTTGGGGTGCATGTGGGGACATGGAGGGAATCAGGGTGGCCTCACTGGCAGCAGGATGTAAATAACCTGCCAGGACACGAGTTTTTTTTTTTTTTCCTGCTGCCCCCCCCATGCAGCTCCACGGACAGGAAAAAGGTGTTTCCGCCTGTGGATGGGAACGAGGCCCCAGGCCTGGAGTGGGATGTGGGGCCTGGGCAACAGAGAGGGGGATCAGGTGACCCCTTCGGGCTGGATCTTGGGGTGCAGCTGCTGATCCTGTGGCTGGTGGGACCCCTGACCTCAGTGGGGCCACTGCAGCCCCCTGGGCCCTGGCTGGGCTGGTGGCAGGAGCCCCCAGTGCAGGCTGACACCACTGTGGGACAGGATGTGGTGCCACTAGGCTGGGGCACCCTGTCCTGTCCTCAGTGCCACCAGCCAGGGCAGCCACCAGGTGAGAACTCTGGGGATGTGTTCTGCCTTTCTGGCTGGAGCAGGATCCATGTGGAGCAGGAGTGAGCACTGTGGGACCAGAGTGCCTATCCTTGCCCATGGCCCTTGCAGAGCCACTTCTGCTCACTGACCAAGCAGGATGTCCCCTCACCTGCATGTGCTACCCGGGGACATCTGGCATGTTCCACCACCAGCAAAGTGCCTGGTCATCAGCCTGGGGGGACACCAGTTCGGGATTGGGACATCAGTATTGGATGGAAGTCTTCAGCATTTGTTCCCACCACCATGTGACCCTGCTCCACCTTGCTGCTGGCAAATGGGTGACAGTCCCACCTCACCTGTCTGGGGTATCCATTTAGTGGCAGTCAGGGCAGGGGCAGCACCCTCTGTCCTCCCACAGCCCTTTGTGCCCTGTGCAGTGGGAAAAACAGCAGTGATGGGGAGGGAGCAGCTGGGACCACACTGCCTCTGCCCACTGCCCTGTGTGTCCCCAGGGAAAGCCCATCTCATGTCACCAGCCTGTCCTGGCAGGGCAGGATCAGTCCCCAAGCCCTAACCAAGTCCGGAGGGGTGCCAGCCCCAGGAGTGCTCTGTGGGGAGCTAGGACATCCTGGGACAGTCAATAGCACCGGTGGTGACAAGGCTGGTGGCAGTGCATAGGGAAACTGAGGCACAGGCTGAAGGGAGGTGGCACACTGCCAACCCCTGTGGGAACTCCTCGAATACCCAAGGTGGCAGATCAGCCACCACCCTGTCCCAGCAGGCTCTAGTGGCTTCCTTGGTGCATTGGCTGGCACAACCCGAGTCCTGCTCGGTAGCAAGTGACCTCTAATGAGTTTTGACCGGTTGTGCTGCAGGGTCTGGGCAGTGCTATGGACATTGGCACTGCTGTAGATTGACTTCCCGGATCAGGAGATGATTTTTGGGAGACGGGCTGGAGGATCCCCTGGCACGTGGCACCCATGACCACCATCACAGGAAGCCACAATAATTTAGGAGAGCAAGATTTTCATTAACCAGGGTGGAGGGAGGTCCTGGATGAGCAGGGGAATGTTTGAAGCTCTGCTCTGTCCTGGGGTGTCATGGTGGGGCAGGAACTGGGGTGAGGCTGTCTTGGGCTGTGGGACTTGGTCCCCCTGCACTTCTCTGAGCTTGTGTGGTCAATGTCCCATCCCGGCCCCAAATCACCTGTGGCACCATCCCTGCCCTCGGGACTTTTATGAGGAGCTCTGGGTCACCCCATCTCGGTGCCAGGCTGCCATGAGTCTCATTGTGGGATCACATCCTGCAAGTTCCCTTTCACGAGGGCTCAGCAGCAGGTCTTGGTGCCACTCTGACCCCTGTCCTGCTGCCACTCTGCCGGCACTGGGGAATGGAGTGCCTCAAGGTATCGCATGTGGAGGAGGCAGGTGGGGACAAGCCACCCATGACCCGGGGCCGGCTGGGGCAGCGGGATTGGTGTCCCGCATCCTCTTACCGCCGGACTGGGGGAAATCGGGCTCCGGAGGTCTCAGCTGTGCTGCGGGGAGCGGCTTTGAAGCGGGAGCCAGTGCTCGAGGTAACGCCTCCCCACTGTTTGCCTGAATTCCCCTGCTCCCGCGGAGGTGAGAGCTGGAGGAGCTGGGTTTGTGTTCATCCTCCGTTCTCATCCGCAGATCGCATTCAAGGCCCGTGCGGATGCGGGCGGGCGGGCGGCGCCGCCTCCGGCAGCGGAAACTCCCCCTGTGCAGGGCAGGGCGCCGTCACGACTTCTCCTCCACCCCTTCTCCCCCGCCTTCTCTTCTCCTGGCCCCTCTGGGCTCTGCAGCCCCTCCTCGCTCACTGCTGAGGCGTCCGTAGCAGGGGATGTGCAGTGTGGGAGAGAAGGAGAGAAGGCAGGAGTACTGGCACGCTCGAATGGGCTGCTGGCTTCAGGCAGGCAGGATGCTCGAGCCAGGATTGAGAGATAGTGAAGGGATGTTTGAGGGATGCTTGGGCTCCCCTCTAGGAAAGCCAGGCATCCTCCAGATGTGGTGGCCTCATGATGGCTCCATTGGCTGCATCTTTTAGTGGGAGGAGGTTTAATTTTAGGTGTAAGAGGGTCGTGGGACTACATCTGCTGCCTGTGCTGGGGCTGGTGAGGGGTATTAGGGCCAGGGAGGGCATTGCCAGCCCCTTCCAGCCTCATGTATTAAGTGACAGTCCTCAACTCCCTTGGGATGTTGGCATCATGGACACACTTGGAGTTGCTCTGATAAACCCTGGGGATCTGGATCCCCCCGGAGTGGCGACTGTTGCAACACACACACACACACACACTAACACACACACACCCCCACACCCACCCTGCCTCCGGAGCCAGCAGGGAGGTGTTTGCCAGCAGCCCTTGTGGATTTACAGCTCACTGGAAAATCCACTCATCCCATTAAGGGCTCCCCGTGGCTTTTGCTTTCCCTTGCAAATGCCTGGTTATCCCAAGGGAAACCCCCTTTGGGTGCCACTGGGTGTGTGGGGATCTCGGGGCAAACCCTGCAGAAGAGTACAGGCTGCAAGAGTGGCTTTGTTTATTATAGGACGGACTGGGGAGACCTGTCTTGCTTGGCCAGGTAAGACCAGGCACAGCAGTTTAGCTCATGGTGGGAATGGTCTGTGATAGGAATGGCCTGTACTGGAGCAGGGATTGAGGGGTTCAGTTTGGAATCGGATCCATGGGTTGACTTTCCTTCACTTGGTTATTGCCCAAAGTAGGCTCAGCATCTAAAACCACCCCAATTTGGTGCTTGGCTGTGATGATGGCACATCCTCAGCTCTGTGTCTGTTCTTGGGATTTAATCTCCCACTTTGCTAGCACACCCTGTTGCTGTGTCCCTGGTGATAACCATCCCATGTTCCCAGTGGCATTTTTAAGGCCTTAACCTGCTTTGGGGGGGGGGGGGGGGGAATGCCTTTTTGGGTACCCCCATGACTCCGCTTTGCCTGCTGTGTGTTGAGAGAGTCGAGTGTTGAAAGGAGCAGACATGCAGTGAGGGTCTCAACAGGGAGTGCTGGTGGTGTTGGGGATGCATTGCTAGTGCCAGGATGGGGGGGATAAGCCCAGCTGCCCCCTCGACCATCCTGACCACCCAGTACTCACATATGCCTGCGAGGGCAGCAGCTTTTGCTGAGTTAATGTGTTTTGCAGCCCCGCTGTGCAGCTGCCTCTCTTCTCCACCCCAGCAGCCAAGCCAAAATCCAGCAGGGGCTTCCAGGTTTCACGGGTTGAGGACCGGGGGGGCCGTTTCCGCACAGCGGCAGCGAACGCAGACACCACAACATATGGTCTTGCTCAGTGTTCTCAGGAGCAAAGGGCCAGGTGTGTGATGCTGCAGGAACACAAGGCTAAATAAATGATGCAAGTGGCTCCATGGAGTTTTGGCTCAGACAAGAGTTTAGCTGAATGTCACCAGAGCTGTGGGACAGCTCCTGTCCTAGGGCTTGATCCGGCACTAGGAGGTCCTTAGCCCCATGGCAGCACTGAGGTTCTGGGAAGGTTTTGTGGTGGTGTTGGGAAGGTTTTGAAGCCCTCAGGATGTACAATAGGAGATGTATTTTGGCTACACTGCTGGATGCTGGAAGGACCCCGGACTCTGTGGTGTCCAGTGGTGGCTTGTGTGCTGGAGGAGGTGTCCACAGGGCTACCAACAGCTTTATGGCTCTTCTTGCCACACAGCACGAGAAGAGCAGGGGGCCGTGGAGAGTGGGAGAACCTCAGGCACGACCCAAACCTTCCCAGGCAACCCATCACTGCAGGGGCATCTGGAGAGGGTTTGGTGGGGTGTCACCCCTTGGTGGGACAGCCCAGCCCTTTTCCCTATGGGTGTTGAGGACACCGCGACAAAACAGGAAGCGCTGCTGGGGGACAGATGGCACCAGGCACCGGACAGATGGCTCTGTCCCAGAGAGGCAGCCGAGGGGCTGGGGGGCCGGGGGGCCGGGGGCCTCCGGTGCTGGGCTGGTCCCTGGGGACTCCCTCTGCCGGCCCCCGGCTGGTGGCGGTGTCCCGAGGGGAACAGGCACCACCAGCCATAGGCGGTGCGGGCACCGCCGCCCGGGTGGGCATCAGACTAGGGAGGGGACAGACACGGGCTCGAGGACGTGGCGCTCGTCCTGGAGGGGCTGCAGCGACTGGAAGAGGCGGTACCGAAGCGAGGAAAGTGACACCGGTTCGGCAGGAAAGGGTCACATCTGCTCGGGGGGTGGTACCCAACGGAGGGGAGGGTGACACCGGCTCAGGATGCGATAGTGGGTGGAGGTGACACCGGCCGGGGCGGGGGGTGACCCCGGCCCGGGGGGGCGGTACCGGGGGGCGGTGCCGCAGCCGGAGCTGTCCAGCACCGGAGTCTCCTGAACGGCCGCAGCGCTGGGGACCGGGGACGCCCCCGCTGCCTCCCGCACCGGCCTCTGCCGGGCACTCCCCACATCCGCCCGCCGGGAGTCCTGCCCGGTGGAGGGGACACACCGGGCCCCTGGCTCCGGCCCAGGAGGTGTCGCAGGAGGAGCCAGGGCTGTGAGAGACCGGCGTGGGGACGAGCTGGGGGATCACGCAGGGGCCGTGGCGAGCCGGGCGCCGTGGCAGGATACCTCCAGGGAGAAGCCTTGGGCATCGACAACCCTTGCCCAGCCCTTCAGACCGTTCCCCTTCCAGATTCTCACACAGGACTCCCAGGCTCTGTCCCAGCCTCAAACCATCCAGCCTCATCCTACAGCAGAATTTGTGCCGGGCACAGCCCAGTCCAAGCAAAGCTCAGTCTCCTGGCCGTACCCAGAGGTCGGTGGCAGTGGCTGCTGCAGCAGGTCCAGCCCAGAGCTCAGGTTTGCTCAGAGCCGATTTTATTGAAGTGGGTTAAGTGGCTAATGGGATTGCTGCAGAGGGGCTAAGGCAGGGATTAGTGGTCTGGTTATGGGGTGGGCATCCCAGAAAGTGTTCCAAAAACGTGTGGACGTGGCACTTGGGGACATGGTTTAATGATGGGTATGGCAGTGCCGGGTTAGCAGCTGGACTTGATGATCTTGGAGGGCTTTTCCAACCTCACAATTCTGTGATTTCTCTCTGCTTGGTCGACAGCTGATTTCTGTTGTGCCTTCCCCTGTCCATGTCCCAGCAGCTCCCAGCATTGTGCTCGGGGGAATAGACATGCAGGACAGGCAGAGCTGTGTCTGGTTGGTCTCCACTTCTACCTGCCTACCCATCCACTGCCTGCACCCAAGAGAACCACCTGCCTGCAGCCAGCCTGACATTGCCCTCCAGAGGGGTGGGAGAGGGGAGCAGTGAGACCTCCCTGGGGAAGGACCCACCCTGGTGTCTCGGTGACATGGGTGGTGGCAATGTCCCAGGCGATGACACAGGCTGGTGGGCAGGCCAGGTCCTGGCTGGGGCGCGGGGGCTGGAGGGCTGGGTCTGGTGGCTGAATTGGAAGCTTGTTCTCCTCTGAAAGCCTCTTTCTGCCCTGGCTCCTTCTGTTTCTCTTTGGAAAGTTTTATGTTCCTTGTGTCACAAGGACCCTTTTCTTTGTCGCCTTTCCCAAGCGTGCCAGGGAGGAGGTTGTGCTGGAGCATGGCCATCCCTGATGGCAGCTCAAGGCTGGATGCTGCACAGGGCTGCAAGCCTTTTGGGGGCAACTCTTTCACAGCACCAGGACCTTTCCATTACAGGGGCTCAGCTCTTCATGCCACTCACTCCCTGGGGTTCAACCCTGGGCTGTCCCCTCCACCCTCACCTGTACAAATGAAGGATGCTTTGCAGTCCCTGAGCATCTCCCTGGGGACACCCAGCACAGTGCTGCTGCAACCCCTGCTGTTCCTGTGCTAAAGGTGTTCCAGTCCCAAAGGTGTAAATTCTCGATTTACAGAGCTGTTCTGCACCCCAAATCACCCAGGAAAGGATCCATCCTCCTTTTTTTCCTATTTATCAGCCTGGTTTCAGCTCTCTTACCCCTTCCAGAGGCTGCATCAGGGTCGGGAAACAGGCACAGAACAGCAGCAAGATGCCAGCAGAGGCTGAAGGGTTGAACACATTTTCCACCACTCCATGCTCAGAGTCCTACCACATTTATCCTGGGACACAAGACAGCATGTCATCCCTGACAGGGATCTAATCTGGGAGGGGTAGGAGAGAAGCAAATTTTATCTCATTTATAAAAGTCACCCCAAAATGCTACAAAATACAGAGCAAAATGCTTGCAGAGTCAAGTTCTCTTGGGAACGTGGGAGCCCCCGTGATTGGACCCCTCCAAGGCACAGTAGTGGAGCCAGGGGCTTCAGCCACTCCTTGTAGTCCCTGCATGGCCAGAGGCTGTTCCCATCTAGGCTCAGGTGATGGACGGTGCCAAAGTGGAGTTGTTCAATGCTGGGAATGCTCCAATGACCTCTCTAGGTCATGGAAGTGGGACACGAAATGAGACCAGGCTCCACATCCCTGTTCATTTCTGGCTGCTAAAATCACACGTGAGAGATGGATTTGGACATGAGGCTGAGGAAGTAGTTCAAGCTCTGGGCACAACAGATGCCTCTTTGAATGAGATGCCTTCAGGGATGTGCTGGCTTGTGTCTCTCCTGGGATGAAGGACACAGCTCGGCCAAACTTCTCCTTCAGTGTGAACACCCGTAACTCTGTGTATGGCATCATCCGAAGGGATCAAATCCCCCCTCACCTCTGGGATTAAAAACTGAAGTTCACCTCCAGACCTGAGCTCTGGAGGCAACTGGGATGAGTATCCTCTGCTTGGCTGGGACACAAATACATCCAGCTGCCCAGGAAGCTCAGCCCTGATGCCCAGGCTTGGCTCTGCTGCCCACAGCACTGCTGTGGCTGCTCCAAAGTATACCCTGGTGCTAAAGTACCTTGTGTGCACCTGCTGCTTTCCACTACCACAGCACCCAGTGATCCCAAGCTGGTACCCAGGGGAGTGATGGGGCCAAAAACTCACCCAGCAGCTGGAAGTCCCCAAATTTAAGCATCACGTGCAGGTTCCCAAGGTTCATGTTACCCAGAGGGGGAGCAGCAGCCTGTTCGTGAGAGCTGTTCCTGGGCTGAAGGAGAAAGTTGTTTCCCTTTTGAGCTAATTGCAAAGGAACTGCTGGGGGTATCTGGGTCAAGCTATGACCTGCTTTAGCCAGACAGAGGCAGCAGGATGCCAGTGTGACACAGCACAGTGGGGTGCTCGTCTGCTCCCCTGCCATCATCACACATGGGGCATGTGCCAAGGACACCCAGTCCTGGGGGCAAAGCTTGGATAGGGTAAAATCAGCGTGGAGGCAAAGAAAGAATTCTTTGGGAACAAGAATGGGCTGAGTCTTGCTCAGGAATGATTTTAGTTCCTGGTGGTTGATGCTGGATGTGTAGAGAGCTTCTGTGCAAAGGAGTGGCTCCTCCTGGAGCTGCTGGGGGGAATAGGGACTTGGCAGGAGTTGCCATGGTTTATCCCTTTGATGGCATCCCTGAGACCCCAGCATGAGGGCCCAGCTAGTGTCACAGGCTGGGGGAGTGGGGCCACATCTACATCACCCCTCAGCCATCCCACAGGAAACCCATGGCATCTCTAGAGCAGAGTGAAGGCCAGGGCGGGGGATCAGTAGTGCTTAGGCCAGGCACAGAGGAATCCTTGGAGACATCTGAGGTGTGTGTGGTGGGAAAGGGACTGCTCCAAGCCTGGCTTCCAGCAGGCGTTGGCATCTCCTGAGAAGCCTCAACCCTGTGAGCACAAGAGAAGGATTGATTTTTTTGTGGCAAGCATGGTAGCTTTGGCTTCTGCTGCAGCTGTGGCATTGCTGGTGGGCTCAGAGGGGATGAAATGGAAGTTGTGTCCACAAGAGAGAAATCCAAAGTGGAAAAAGAATCTACAAAACCTGGTTATAGCCCCGATGCCGCATGCCCAGGGAGCAGGCAGGGCTGGAGGACTGCTGCATCCTGCTGGTGCTCAGTGGGTGCTGGGAAAGGTAGGCTCATAGCATAAATCTAGATTAAGGTCTTGCCTCTGAGTTGTTTGAGGATGAGCTTGGGACAGATTTTATGGAGTGAGGGGCAGATGATCTCCCTCTGCATTAGGAGAAAACCTACCAGGACCAGCTGCTGGGGCTAGAGGTGTTTGTGTGAGGGACCTTGGGGTGAAATGGGTGTCTTGGAACCAGTGGTTTCATCATCCTTGCACCTATGGGGAGGAAGGTTCCCTTATCCTTGGAAGTATCCAAGGCCAGGTTGGACAGGGCTTGAAACAACCTGGGATAGTGGAAGATGTCCCTGCCCTTGGCATGGGATTGGAACAAGATGATGGTCTGTAAGGTCCCTTCCAACCCAAACTGTTCTGTAGTTCTATGAAGGTCAACCTTGTTTGTGTTTGCACAAGCTTGTGTTTTGCAGCTCAAGGCTGTAAACTGCTGTCCCCAGGCAGACCACTCTCGGGACAGAGGCTGCCTTAAAGAGAGGGGAAAAAAGTGTAGAATTGGGATTTGTAAGTGTGGGTGGTGGGGCACAGTTTGGGAACAGACTGGGGAACAGAGCAGAGCTACTCTCTGCTGATATACACAGTTTGGGTTTGGGAACATTATGCCCCCAGAAATGAGCTGGTGTCCAGCTGGGTGCTGAGCCCTGGCCTTCACGCTCCCAGGAGTGACCTTTGTAGGTGCTGGAAATCCCCCTGGAACCGGGACAGCACTGCCTGTCTCCTGCTGCCCACATTACAGCACCCTTGGGTGTGGGCTGGTGCCAGAACAGGCCCATTCATCCCTGAACTGGATCTATGTGCCCACGTGGGAGTGGAAGAGCCCCTGTACCTGCTTCCATCCCACCTCCTGCAGTGACTCGAGGACGGATCTGTTCCAGAACCCCCCAAGTGCCTGTCCCAGCTCTGCCTCTACCCACCTCTGCCGTGGCTCGGCGCCATGACCATGGCCAGCAGAGACAGAACAGCACAGCTAGGGTGACATCCTTTAAACATCCCAGTGTTTCAGAGGCTTCAGGGAGAGCAAGCCCAGAGCTGTGTGTCAGTTTTCTCTGCCCCTTAATCAAAATTGTCTTGGAAAGTCCTTTGTCGCTCCTGGCTGGCGCTGGCATTGGCGCTGCAATTCCTTGATCTCATCTGCTGCATCAGCCCTTCTCCCCGTGACCCACGGCTCCATGATCAAATGATCCAGCTCACGTGGGTCTGGATAATGGGAATTTGAGTGTGTTCACCCCAGTGCTGCCTGTGGCAGGGACATGGTCATCCCAGGGTGGGGAGAATGTGGGGCATGGTTTGGTCCTTGCAGACCCCCAAAAGCCTGAGGGGAGCAGAGCTCAGGGCAGCTCAGTTAGGGGAAAAGGAAAAACAGGGACATTTTTGGACTTTGTTCATGTAATACCGTCCGCTGGGCAATGCAATGGATGCAGGGCTGAGGCTGGGTTGCTGTTCCCACTGGGGTGATGGAGCCATCTCCCTGCACCCCACAGCTTCTCTCCAGCTCTGCAGAAGCTCTGTCTCTGGGTGGTTTGCAAGAGGAGGTGGGGTGGTACCTGGAAGGCTGCATTTCCCAGCCCATCAGGGACAGTCTCCATGGGCTTCAGTGCACCCTCCAATGCACTCACTGTACCCACCCAACACCAAGCCAGTACCAGGTAGAGAAACCCTTGCCATAGGTGGCCAGCATGGAAGTGATGGTCCCCACAGAAATGCTCTGGGACCCCAAAAACTTCCCCTCCTCAGAGGTTTTTTTCAAGGAGGCTGAGTGAAACCATGCTGGAGCAACATGGAATGTATGTCCTGGGAGAGTTGTGGCACCTGCTGCCTGTGGGACCACAGCTCTTCATCTTTCTAGAGGTCATTTCATCCCCTGGAGAAAACCTTTTTCTTTGAGTTTTGAGATTTTTTTTTTTCCTGGAGAGATGCAGGTGGGACATAATTGGAGATGGAGTTTTGTTCCATGGCTGGTTTCCTTGCTGAGCTCTGCTCTGCCTGCCTGGGCAAATCCTGTGGGCGTGAGGAGTGATGAGCTTCTCCACTCACTGCAACTGTGCTGACAACCCTGTCACTGGTGGTGGCAAGGATGGCCCTGCTTGTGAGTGTTTTGGGTGGGATGAGACCTCGTCCTTATCACATAGAAAAAAAGACCAAGGCAAGGGGGGGGAAGCAGGACACTGTCTGAGGGGTGGCATGGAAAGTCACCATGGGCCAAGCAAGATGAGAGCAGGAACATGGAGAGATGTGGCAGGTAGCACCATGTGGGGGGACACTGGGGATGAGGAGGGCACTCCAGTGTGGGGGTGGGACTCAGACACCAGTAGATGGGGTCACAGAGCTGGTCCTCATGTCACTAGAAGGTGGTCTTGGGTGACAGGAGATTGTTTCAGATGACAAGAAGGTGGTCTTACATGAACAGGAATAGTTTTAGGTGGTCAGGAGATGGCCTCAGATGTCTGGGAGGTGGTCATGGTGGATCAGGAAAAAGTTTTGAATGGCCAAGAGAGCCCCATCCTGACTGTGGTGCAGCCCTAACTGGTGAAGGTCTGTGCCCAAATGTCCTTGCTGCAGGGACCTGCTGTAGGGACCTGGAGAGACAGGGGTGGGGTTTCACAGTCTCCCTAGGAGAGGACATCACATATGCTCTGGTTCTGTGGATCCCTGTCAGGGGACATCATGTGTGTTGTCACCCTGGGGTCTGGGGTGTACTGACGTTCTCCAAGGATGGGGACATTGAGCACCCATGGCCAGTAGGAACAAAGACCAAGATCTGGTGCAGCTGAGGGGCTGTGGGAGCTCTCTCTGTCCTGGGGTGTAACGAATCCTCCTCTTCCTCCACAGCCTTACCAGCAGCTGCCTCACCAGGATGAAGGGGACAGCCAATGTCAACTCCACTGGCCGCAGCCACTACCAGTCTGCCATCCCAGTGCCCCGTGCCATGGCCCATGGCAAACTGCACACCACAGCCCCCCTGAGCACCCCAGGGTCCCCTGTCCTCTACAGGGCTCCATCCCCTCGGCCAGGGAAGGTGTCAGCCCCCAGTCCCAAGACTCTCAAGCCCAAAGCCACTGGAAAAGCTGCTGGCCATGAGCCGGCCAAGGGCAGGGAGGGAAGCCCCAGTGTCCCAACTCATGGTGGGCAGAAAGCCCCGTCAAGACCCCTGGTGTGCCCTGGGAAATTGCCAGAGGTAGGAGACAGTGGGAGGAGAGGAGCAGGCAGGGTGGGGGAGCCTATGGCTCCCCTAGCACAGGGCAAGGGCAGGGGGCGGCTGGGAGGGTCCCCTGGGAAGGGCAGCAGAACAGACACAGCAAGGACAGGGGATGAGTCTCACAGTGGCTCACAGGGGAGGGGGCCTGTATTTGGGTCAGGGGCCATCACTTTCTTCTCAGGGCCCCCACACAGCCGCCCCATCACTGCCACTGTGGCACCCTTCCAGTACCGGTGAGTCCCTGGGGATGGAACATGGGGGAACATGGGGCTGGAGGTGCTTGGGGACATGGGGCTGTGGGAGGCATGGGGACAGGGGGAGGCAGGCAGGCCCAGGAGGGGTGGCTATGGGAAATGGTGGGGTTGGGTCAGGGGGCTCTGTACCAAAAGGAAGGTTCCCACTGGATTTGGGATGCTGGGGTTTCTAAGGCACCCATGGGAGCTGATGTGAGCCAGGGGATGGACTTATTGAGGAATAGGGTGCCATGAGACCAGTGTCCCCAGACCATGGTGGAGCCTATGGCTCCGCCTTCTCATCTCCTGGGGGTCCTCAGCCAGTTACCCCTGATCACTCACCCTCACCCCCCTCTGCCCACAGGCTGCAGGAGGACCAGGAGCATGAGAGGGCCACATCCCTGGGTGATGAGTACTCTGGTCCTGAGAAGGGATCTCACCCTGACCCCAAGCCAAGAGGCCTGAGTGAGTCCACAGGGGTTGGCCAGGAATAGGGATGTCCTGCTGGGGGGCTGCTGTGATAGTGCCAGGGGATGGAGGCTCATGCTGGAATAGGTTCTGGGCCTGGAGGTCAGGGGGTTGGTGGGGGGAACCCTCACAGTGGAGGTTCTCCAACTCCCTTGGGAAAAGCTCGTCTGCAGTTCCTGCATCAGGTGACCTCCGTGGCCAAAACCCTACACTGTGAGAAACACAGGGGACTGAACCCAGGGGACTGAACCCTGTGGGGACAGTGCCAGGACATCATGCGGGCTGGCTCCTTTCCCTACTCTTCCCGGTTTCCGAGCAAGCTCCAGGAATGACCCATTTCCAAGGAGCCGGCATGGAGGGACCACTGGGTCCCCACACCCACCACCAGGTCACCCCCTTTCTCGAGGCCTGAACACAAGCTCCCCGCTGCAATGCTGAGGCCACCCCAGTCCCCTCGGGCGCTTGCTTTGGGGGGAGATTTTGGAGAGGCAGCTCCAGGGAGGATGCTGGGGCAGTGGTTGCCAGGGCAGTGGCAGCCGAGGATGGCTGGATGCTCCAGAGATGTGCAGGGAAGGGGAAAAAGAGAGCCGGGAGCTTCACCGGGTGATTTGAAGGGACAAGAAGTCATTCAGACCCACGGTGGCTCCTGGTAGAGCCCGGCTTTGACCTGGAGTCCCAGCACCTCAGACAGAGAATAATCAGCGCTGAACCCCGATTTGGAAAGTGCTGAAGCCAGCAGCAAGTGGGAGGATGTTCCAGGAGGAAGCAGGAGGGAGCGAGCGGGGCTGGCAAGCGCCCAGTGCAGCTGCCCTGCTCCTTGGGGAGGTTTTGGGATAAAGCCGAGAGGGGTCGGCACCGGGGAAGGGGCCGGATCCTTTCCCTCAGTCTATGCTCCAGCTTCCCCAGCCCACGGCACCGCGGGCCCAGCCAGAGGGGGACATTGGAAGACCCCCAAGAATCACCTCACCAGCCCCAAAAACGACACAACACCAGCAGATTTGCCCCCTACAGCAGGACCTGTACACAGGCAGCAGTCTTCCCCCGAATGGCTTTGGGGTGCAGCTTGTGCACCCATCCTACCCCAGCACACCTCTTAGTGCAGAACACCCCTTTTTTTTTTCTTTTTTGGATCCTTTATAGTCCCATCTAGGCGGAGTTATTTGGGTCTCTTCAGCACTACCACGGGCTGAACCCGGGATCACTTGCCCGGGGGCGGGCTGGGGGGCTTGCACCATCCCCGGTCCTCCCGTCCTTATCTCGGCAGCCGTGATGGGCTCTAATGCAATATTTCCCGGCGGTTGCCATGGCAGCCCGCGTGAGGTCACCAAATAGACTTAATTCAGCCCTCCCGAGGGACGGGTAATTAATGAAAAATGATGATAACCAGATCCCACTCCCCTTCTCTTCCCCCCCCCCCCCCCCCCCCCCCGCCCCTCATTCCCTAGAATCAGTGGAGAAGCCCCGCTAGGTTTGGGGGCCATAGTGTCCCTCGGGAGATTCCTGGGGCCACCCTGGATCTTGCTGCCCAATTTGGGGAAAAGTAGGGATGCTTTGGCCCCCCGAGAATGGGTGCGCAGTGTCTAGGTGGGTGCGGGATGCATGGCGGGCGGAACAGGGAGTTCTTCAACGCAGGGTGCTGGGGCGTGAGACCCCTGCGATGGCTTCATCCACCTCCCGCCCAGCGCCCAGCACCCACCACGTCCCTGCCTGCGAGGGGCTGCGGAGCGGAGCCAGCAGGCTGCGGTCGCGGGGGCCATCGCCGGCTCCCCGCTCGCCAGCTTCATGCCTGGCCCCAGAGGTCGTGTGTCATCGCAGGGTCCCGCACGGTCCCGCACGGTTCCGCACGGAGAGCTGTCCCCGGGGTCCCGCTCGCTCCCTCCGCCCCCCGAGCTCCGCCGCACGCGCCCCCTCCCGGCCCCGCCCCGTGGCGCGCGCCCCCTCCCTGCCCTCCGCGGGCGCGCGCGCCGCGCCCCGCCCCTGCCCGCGCCAGAGGAGGGCGGGCCCTTTTTGTTCGCCCCTGACATTCCGCTGGTTCGCTGTGTCCTGCCGGCGGCGGAGCGGCGAGGTGGGGCCGTGCCACTCAACCCCCCCCTCCCCAACTCCCCGCCCGCGCCATCCCTTCCCCTCCCCTCTCCGCCCCGCCCCGGCCGGTGGGACGGGCGCTGACGCCTCCTCTCCCTCTGTCTCGCCCGGTGTGTCCTCGGTGCCGCAGCAACAGCAGCAGTGCCCGGCGGGTTAAATGGTTGCAGCGCGGGGATGCTGGGGAGTAACCTCAAGAGCCTTCCCGACGTGGAGCTGGGCGAGGAGGAGCGCGGCTTTCGGCGGGGCCCCGACGGCAGCACCGTGATGCCGAAGCGGGCGAAGGCGGCGGCGGCGGCGGCCGCGGGGCCGCGGGGCGCGGAGCTGCGCGTCTTCAAGGCGAGCAGCGCGGAGGGGCGGCTGCCGGCGGGCTCCAACCTGCGCAAGCAGAAGTCGCTCACCAATCTCGCCTTCCTCACCGACGCCGAGAAGAAGCGGCAGCTCTATGAGCCTCGCTGGAGCGACGACATGGCCAAGCCGGCAGCGCCGGGGACGGCGGCGGCGGGGAGCGGCGGGCGCGGCGGCCCCCGCGGGCGGGACGCGCCCGCCATGTCGCGGAGCCTGTCCCGCTCCGAGCACTCGCTGCTGTCGCCGCGCCCCGCCGGCCCCGCAAAGCCGCCGGCCGCCGGGAAGCCCAGCCGCATCCCCCGCGGGCCCTACGCCGAGGTGAAGCCCCTCAGCAAGGCCCCCGAGGCGGGCGGCGGCAAGTGCGACGACGAGCTGCTGGGCGGAAAGGGGCCGGCGGTGGCGGCGGGCACCGAGGAGAAGCCGTACCTGAAGGTGGACCCCGAGCTGGTGGTGACGGTGCTGGGCGATCTGGAGCAGCTCCTCTTCAGCCAAATGCTGGGTGAGTGCAGCCGGCGTGACCGCCGGGCCTGACGTCGAGATGGGAATGGCCAGTGATGGCAGCTGTAGACATCTGTGCTCCTGACACTCCGTGAGGACCCACTGGTGGCCACCTCAGTATCTTGAAGCAAAGGGAGGCTGAGGGGAAAGGAGTCAGCCTCGGTGTCCTCAGTCACTTAGAATGACAGAATGGTTTGGGTTGGAAGAGGCATCAAAGCTCATCCTTATCCACTCCCTGCCGTGAGCGAGGACACTTTCCACTAGCCCTGGTTGCTCCCAGCCCTATCCAACCTGGCCTTGGCCACTGCCAAGGGATCAGGAAGCCACAGCTGCTCTGGGCAATCTCTGCCAGAGTCTTCCCACCCTCACAGGGAGAATTCCTTCCCAATATCACGTTTACCCCTGCCCTCTGTTAGTGGAAAGCCATTCCCCCTTTTTCTGTCACTCCAGGCCCTTGTCCTACAGTCCCTCTCCAGCTTTCCTGGAACCCCTTGAGGCACTGAAAAGGGCTTTAAGGTCTCCCCAGAGCTTTCTACAGGCCGAACACCCCCAGCTCTCCCAGCCTGGCTCCAGAGCAGAGATGCTCCAGTCCTCAGTAGTCATCTCCAAGGCATGATTGAGGGAAGGTGCTCTCACCTGCCTCTTGCCTTGCAGGAAGGGCATTACATCCACACAAGGAGCAGTGGCAGGTGGTGGTGGAGCTTGTCCTCCCCCACGTGTCTTGTCGGCCATCCCTTGTCTCAACACCCAGGAAACACGATGGAGGCTGCACAGCTGGGTGCCACAGCTGCTCCCCACCATCAGCGTGGCTCGCCCTGGGGGTGACCTTGGGAAGCTGCTGGTGGAGATGCCCTGTGAGGGGGTCTCTGCTGCTGCTCCATGTTGGGCAGATCCAAAGCTCCACTAAGGTCTGGGGCTCTGGCAGAGGAGGGTTCTCCAAGGGTGCTGCTGCAGGATTTGCATGAGCCAGTTTCAGGCTGTGGCTGCCTGTGCTTTGCTATCCCTGTGGGTTTGATCCCCAAGCTTGTTGTGTACATTGTGTGTGTAGTGGATTTCCATGAGAACCACGAGTGCTGGCCTAATGCTGGCTGTGCCCCAGAGCTCAGAACCCCCTGCCCCGTCATGGGCTGCAGCGTTGGGTCTCAATACAGGTGAGCCCAGCCCTTGCCATTCTCTCATGCTGCATGCTGATCTCTAGGAATTGTGGCTGCCTCGGCAGCTGTCTGCTTCCAACTGACACCCTGTCTTCCCTGCATCCCAGCCAGCAGTTCCTGGGGTCTTGGCTGGGCAATGACTGTGCGGGCTTGTGACTCTGAAGAGCTGTGTTTGGTCTGGCAAACTGGCATGAGAAGGTGGCAAGGAGGCCTGCACAGCCATCATGGTGCTCGGAGTGTTCAAGCTGGCCGGCTGTAAAGCCCTGGTGCTTGGTGGTGGTGGGGGAGCAGAAATACAGGCAGGACTGGTGTGTCCAGTCCCTTCAAGTCCCCAAGCCTGGGACCTCTTTTTAGGGGGCCAGGAGCTCCTCTGGTGCTTGAGCTGCCTTGTCCTTGCTGTATGATGAAGAGAAATGGGAGAGATTTGCCCTGGCTGGAGCCTGGGGGGGGGGGTGGTTTGGAGATGTGGAGTGAGCTGGAGTGTGTGCTGGAGCCAGACACCTGGAAAACCACACTTGCCAAGTCTGCTCCCCTGTGTACTTTTAGTTGTCCCAGGAGCCTTTGGGGTGTCACTGCAGAGCTCTGGACACAGCGTGCACCAGCATGTGCTGGCACACAGGCATGGAGCCTCCCAGACCATTGCCCTTGGCCCCCTGGCCATCCCCAGCCACGGGGGCAGCAGCAGTGCCCTTCTTGACAGGGTCTGCCCTGATGCTGGGGCATCCCAGGGCTCCCAAGTGGAAGGCCACAGACTGAGCTCGAGGCCATGGCAGGCAGAATGTGGGGATGAGCAGGTGGGATGCAGGAGGTCAGCCCAATCTGATGGATGCATCTCAGTCTGCCCCAGTGGTCCCACAGCTGGGTTTACAGACTTCTGTCCTCAGGCCTAATGCTGTGATAGCACCAAATGCCGTGGGAGCAGTACAGGATTGCAGGAGGATTTGTCACTTATGGGACTAACAGACTGCCACTCATTGATGTTGGAATGCCTGGGGGAATCTCAGTGTCCCCCCATGATGCTCTGCTCTTGGGTGGGGGGGGGTATTCCTCAGTGTCCCCAAGAGAAATCCTTGCAGGACTGGCCCGCATGGGAATGCCTTCCACTTTGTGGTACTCTGGAGTACCAGAGATCCAAGCCAGGAACTTGTGCACACTCTGAGGAAGATCACAGTTGTGGAAATGCCCCCAGCAACTGATTTGGTTTCTGGGGTGTTGCCAAGCCTCCACCTGCTTCAGTCAGGGCTGACTTTGACCTTGGGAGGTGTTCGACATCCCTTTGGACTTCACTTAGCATCTGAAGACTTGGTCAGCTGGTCCACGAGGCCCAAACTCTGACAGATCTGTCCTCTGTGTATTGCCGGTAATTTTCTAAGACACATGGACTGGCAGGCTTCCTGCAGGGGGAATCAAGGGCTGTGTCCAGAGTTGGATGGGGAGAGTACCTGGGGTGGACAGAGCAGGAGCTTCACCCTGTTGAAACTTCCCTTCCATCCCATGCAGTTGTACTTTCCATGTTCATGGGATTTGTGATGTTGAATCACACCTCCTTACCCAAGCCAGCCATGACTTGGCACATCCATGGCAGCCTGTGTGGTGGAGATGCCACCAGGAGCCTGGGATGTGGTGAGGAAGGAGCAGTGTGACAGTGGTGCTGGCACAACCACAACTTGAGGGGGTGTAGACACACACTGAGCCTCCCCTTTGCTCCCAAAGACCCCTTTACTTGTGATCCAGGAAGATGAAATCTTCCCCAGTGTGATGCTGCCTTCCACACCTGGCTTCCCTGGAAAGAGGTGGTTCCTGTGCTAGAGATGGGCCTGGAAGGAATGGGATCCCAGGAGAGTTGGATTCAGGAGAGTGGGCTTCACACCCTGCTAGGGTTGGTGAGGAGCAATGTTGGTGGAGAGCGGCATTCTCCTGGTTGCTACGGGAGATGCTTGGGAGGGAGGGAAGGAAGGTCTGCTGTTTTCATCAATCCCTTTGGCAAGTGAAACATCAGTCTGAGCTGATTGACAATGTCTGCTGAAGCACACTCTATCCAAAGTGTCACGGAAAGACCTGCAAGCTTGGTTTGTGCTGGGAAGAGAGAGGCAGAAACTGTGGGGACTTACAGCCTTTGCAGATATGTTAGTCCATGAACTTGCTGATCTGTGTTGAGAAGCCTGTGCAGCTTCTGAGCTCCTGGCCCTGCCAGCCACAGTGACTTCCAGAAACCTTTGGTCTTTGTGCCTTTGGTCTCCACACCTGAATTCTCATCTCTGCCTCATGCTTCTGCCAAAAGCATTCCCAGGCCTCACTTGGCCAAAAATACAGTTTATCCAGTAATGGCCAAATGTTACCTGTCATTCAGTCACTGCTGCTGCCTCATCTGTTCGATGGCACTGAAGCCTTTGTAGCTGAACCATGTTTAAAGAGCAGCCTGTGCAAGCCAGGAGAGGTCACGGGCACGCAGCAACCACATGTGCTTTGTAGAGGCTATTTCCATCATCCAAATTACACATTTTGCATCAACCAAAGACTAAGGCTTCTCATCAAAGCTAGCTGGCAAATGGGGTTGCTAATTACTCCAGTGCCCAACCACAGCATGAAGGGGACGGAGGACACGTGACCAGCATGGTGGAAGAGCTGGTTGTGCAGAGCTCACCATGTCCGTGTCTGCATGTGATGGACAGGGCTGTGCAGGGGCTTTTTTGTACAGGCTGTGCTTGTGGTGCCCAGTGTAATGGTTGCACTTACCTAGAGCTCCCCAGAGCATCTCTGAGATCGTGCAGCTGCTTTCTGCAGCCATTTTCTTGTCTATCTCTTGCTGGATCTGGTGTCTCTTAAGTGACTGCTGATTCACATCAACAAATAAGTGGTCAATGTTGTGTGGGCCAGAACCCAAGTGGACACATGAGATCCCAGTGGAGATGGTGTTCTCTGAAATGCTCTCTGCAGAAGTCTTCAGCCCTGCCAAACTCTTCAGTTGCAGCTATAAACCATCCCAGTCCTGCAGCCCTTGGGTGGTCCATGCTGCCCTTCCCAGGTGGCCCAGCAGTGATGTCCTTGCTGGGCAGTACATACCCACGGGGAGTCGGTACTCTTGTGCCAACATGCAGGCAGGGCAGAGCCCAGCTGTGCTCAGGCTGGTACTGGGTGGGCACAGCAGCCCCTCAGTGATGGGGAAGAGAGAGCCAAGGGTGGGAATGGGCAGATGGGCTCTGTGACAGGCAGGAGCTGCATATTGCATCTGTTTCTGGTTTAAAAAGTAAATCACAGTGCAGGAAAGACTGGCATCTGACATGTCCTGTGCAAGGACATTCTTGACCCTAGTGGAGATGGGAACTAAGTTACTCTCTTCTGATTGACATCCTTGCTGGGAAACACACAGTGTGGGCTCAAAGAAGCACTTCTGCCCCATGGCATTCCTCCCTCTACCCCATGTTGTTCCTACCAGTTTAATTAAGCACTGATGTGCCCATGGCAGCACTGGGCAGCAGTATCCAGGCTCCCTGGCACGAGACCATGAGGAGGTCAGAGACCAAGTAGCTCTTCATTGTGATGAGAGTAGGTTATTGTCTCATGAAGTGCTGCGGCTGTCCTGATACCAGCAATTCTATCCCTGTCTTAAGGTCCCTGTGTGACAGCATCTGGGTGACGAGGTCATTGGATGGGGATTTATTTCCTTTTGTCCACAGGACTCCTACCTTTGGGGTAATAGTGGGGAGAAAGGGGGTTGGTACACAGTTGTGCTGCTGCTTCCAGCCTGCTCTCAGGAGCTGACAGCAAGCTTTCTCCAGCTGAGATGGCTGCAGTGACTGTGGAGAGATGTAGATGTGGAAATGAGATCCATGGGCCCCAGAGCTTCTGCTGAAGCTGTTTGGGATGTGCCCCGTTCCCAGTGATTAAGGCAGTGTGGAAACAGGGCTGAGAAAAAAGTAAATCCAGATTTGTCTTTCAAAATTTCCCATGGAACGGTAGTAAACACTTGAAAACACATATTTGGGGATGTGCTGCTGAAACAAAGTTCTCCCCAAAGACCCTGAAAATCCCTGTTCAAATGGGGCTTTACCAGTGATTGCCTGTATCTTGCCCCCAAATCCAACATGCCTGAAAAGAAAATATGTAAATGAATAGAAAATTATGGAAAGTCTGGAAATGCTATTTGGGATCTGCTGATGGGATGTGACCACAGTGGTACCTGGGTGATGCCCCCTCAAGGCTTTACAGTCCCATGGGTGTGACTGCTGAGTGCTGCTGGGATGGACCCAGCCCACCCATAGCCATGGCTCCTGCCTGGTCCTGGTGCCTTGTGAACAGTGTGCTCCCATGTTGGCGCTTGGGGAATCACTGGTAGTTCTGGGTCCTTCTGGAGAGCATATTCCACGTGCTCCTGTTCCCAGCTTTGTGTATTTGGCTTCTCATGCTATGACATGTGTCTCTGAGCCCACAGCACTCCCTTGCAACAAGTCCCCCCACCATCAATTGCCCTGTTGTGTCCATTTAGGTTCCCAGCTCTTTGTCTTACTGTGCAGCTTCTCATGGTGCCAGAAAACAAATGTCCTGGTCTCTTCTACCTGCAGACCCCCTTGCACACTCTCAGTTGAGCATCTGAGGACAGCGCTTGTCTGATGCTTCTGCCTGTTGCACGGAGGGAGGATTTGTTCCAGCTCAGCACAGAATCAGAGCCTATACCCTCTGAGGTGTGTAACCTGTGAGTAATGCTAGCCTCCAGTGCCAGCCTGTGGCTTCCCTGGCTCAGCTGCGGGTGTGACCGAGTAGTTTGCTGTAGGGCTGCAGTCTTGGGATCAGGATTGCCTGACTGTGCAGTGTCAGGTGGACCCACTGGCACATGCTCTGAATCAGTTGCTTGTCTGGTTCGGAGTGTCTTCTGTGGCATTGTGCTTGTGGCATTAGGTGTCCTGCATGTGCAGTCAGCGTCCTGGGGTAATGTGCATGTGTGGTGTTTCTAGTACTGGTGACCACAGTGTCCTGGGTGTGTCTGTGTGGTGTTCCTGGTACTGGTGGCAGTGGTGAAGCTGCTGAGCTTGGATCCACTCCCTGGGTGGAGTGGGGATGGCTCCATGCCTCTGTGGTATCTGAGTCCATGTCCTCTCCAGGCTTCACACCTTGACTGTGTGTCATACAGAACTGTGGGGACACAGGAGATCAGATACAGTGCCGTACTGCCATATCCCCCACCCTGCAAAGTTGTGTCCTCCTCCAGACACATGAAGCAGCTCTGCTGGGGGAGCCAGGGAAGAGGTTGCCAGTTCTCCGGCTGGAAAGCAGTGAGCCAGGGAGGGTAGAGGATGTGTGAGTCTTGGAGCTCAACTGGGAAGCTCAATGTTGCCTCGTGGTGGGGTGGAGGGGCAAAAGGGAGAGTAGGGCTTGCCCATGCTGCTGCATTGCAGCTCAGAGCAGGGAGCTGAGCAGGAGGGGAGCTGGGAAGGCAGGGATGCTGCAGCCGTGAAGCTGGGAAGTCAGGGGATGCTGCATTGCAGAGCTGAGATTAGAAGCTGTGCAAATGGAAATTTGCTTGTGGCGGGGTGGGGGGGGGGGGGGGAGTGTGACACTGAGGAGTGGTGCCCAGTGCCCACCGATTTGCTGGTCCTTCCTCTAATCCAGTTCTTCCACATTTTGTTTCATGCCAGCATTTCTCTCATTCCTTGCGCTGGTTTTTGTCTTGCTCAATTGAGGGCATAATGTATTTTTTATTAATTCAGGAGGAGGACTGAGATTCATCTCCCACTGAAGGACGTACTGGAATTCACATAGGAAAACTGAGCAGAAGCTCAGTGCGTTTGGGCAGGACATTTTCCTTGCTCCTGGGAGCAGCCATGGATCGGGGAGGTGGCTCCAGAGCCTTGTTGCCATGGCACAGCATGGTATGTGAGCTCCCTGGAGGGGGACCTGAGCAGATCTTGGGCACACACGTGCCTCCGTGCTGCCCAGTGAACTGCAGGTGTGTTCTGCAGCTGGACATGTGCCTCCACCTCTGTGAACATGTGAGCGTGCCAGTGCTTTGGGAACACAGGCTTTTCCACCTGACCTAGGTATCAGTGATTCTTAATCACGTCACATTGCTCTGGTATTTGTGTTTGTTGTCTCTCTTCTTAGCCATCCTGCTCATCCAGAGGTCAGCACTTTGCAGTCCTCTTCCCTACCTGTGAGGGTCTGGCCTCAAGCATCCCCCTGAAATTACAGAAAGTTTTTATGGCAAATCCAGAAATTAGTGTCTGAAGATGTAAAGGCAGGGCTGCTCTGCCTTCCCCTCAGGCTGGGTCTTGCCCAGTGGGTAGGGAGGGGATGGTGAGCTGGCTAGGAGGGGCCCAGGAGGTGCCTTTCAATGGGGAACTGAAATTGAGGGTTTGAGCTGCACTCACAAAGCTGTGGTTCCCTCGGCAGGTTGTGAGCCTGACTCGCAGCTACAGGTGACGCAGTGGAAGGGCCAGGCTCTGTGCCAGCTCGTTGGCTCACCAGCCAGTTGGCCGGCTTTGGCTGTGGGATTGCAACCTCTCTTGCTTGGTGAGCTGGAAGGATGGCTCATGGCTGAGGTCCTTGTTGAAGCTGCTGGAGGTTCTGTAACCCAGAAAAATGGGCCGAGCTGTTCTGTGTGAGCTGGAGGGGAAATTATAGAGCCATAGAATGGTTTGGGTTAAACCATTAGAGATCATCTTGTTCCAACCCCTGCCGTGGGCCAGGACACCTTCCACTATCCCAGGCTGCTCCAAGTCCCGTCAAATGTGACCTTGAACATTTCCAGGGATGGGGCAGCCACAGCTTCTCTGGCAACCTGTGCTAGGGCCTCACCACCCTCATAGGGAAGAATTTCTTTCTAATCTATAGTCTAACCCTGTTCCATTCAATTTAAAGCTGTTACCCCTAATTGCAGCATGGCAGATAGGTAGTGCCATACCTTTAGCATTGGAAAAAAGTAGAACCATCTTTATTTCTCATGCCAGCCCTTCTGGCTGCCAGCCTGCATGTTTGGTGTCTGGGGGAGCTGCATGTCCCACCTCTGTGTGTCTTATGCAGGGTTGTGTCATCAAGAGTGACAAAGCTGGCAGTGAGACCCTACAACCAGATAAGCTTGTTCAAGAGCACCCAGTCGTGGCCAAACCTAGCCCTTACTGGTTCTGTTGGGAACCCAGACTGCCTGAAGCTTACACCTCTGCTTTTTCATGGCCCTCAAGCAGCCCTGGCACTGGCTGTGTCCCAGCCTGGGTCTCCCAATTCCACGAGCTGGCTTGAAGCACGTTCAGAGCTGTGATGCAGGTACAACTCTGTTGCTGGCTATTTATAACATGTGAGCTTTCAGCATTGCTGTGCACTGAGAATAAATCACTGAGGAGACACTTCTCAAAATCACACATCTGTCACCCATGCGCAGCGTCATTGTCTCAGACTTCCCACGTGTCATCTTGGGGTCTGTCTTGGTCCTGTGCCAGCCTGGTTTGACACTAAAAGGGGTTTACCCTGTTTTTTTTTTTCTGGCCTGGAGTTTCAGCTGGTTAAACATGGCAGGGCCTTGTGGTCCAGATCTTGTCAGGACATATCAGCTTTTGCAAGGAGCGTGGTGGGGAGCAGTTTGGGCTCTGTAAAGCCCACCTCACAGAGAGCAGTCATAGCTTTTCATAGCCCAGCATGTGAGATGCAGGCACTGGCAGGGAGGGATGTGCATGGGGAGTGCAGGAACCTGCTCTTCGGGCTGGAACCTGTGATGATGAAACTCATCAGCTGAACGAACCCCTCAGGCTGGAAGTGTTAGGCGCTGCTGGGGTATTTCCAGTTTGCTTTATCTCTGGCCTGGCGTTACATTTCCAAGCTGATGCAAACAAGTGGAAGAATAGATAGCAGCTAATTCATATTGATCACTGTGATGTTGGAGCAACCCGAGGTGAGCTGGGGCTGGCAGAAAGTGTGCTGTGGACCATTTGATGGGGCCAGCACATCCCTCCCTGGCTGTTTCTCGGTGTGGTGCCACAGGAGACACGTTCTCAGCCTCGTGGATGCTTGCTCCCACATCCTGAGATTTCTCCCAGCTTTGGTAGTTTAGAGGCCAGAGGCAGCATTACCAGGGTGGGTACAGAGTCATGGGCTAACCTGGCAGTGGTGAAATCAGGTAAGGCAGGGTTGTTTTGGCAGGCTCCAAGGTGGGAGCACTGCTTTGTGGGAGGGGAGACAACAAAGTTCCCCTCATCTTAAAAGCAGGAGGAGAGGCATTTGACAGATTCTGGCTGGAACCTGGAACTGTCCAGCTCTGCCAGGGCAGGACCAATGTGGAGCCCAGTGTGTTGAGCCACCATTGGTGCAGGACCCCTGGCCACCCAGCTGTAGCCTTTCACAGCCACCTTGCATTTAGCCTCTAGACCTTCACTGCACCAACAGGCAGTGAAGAAGCAAGGGAAATAATGAAGTTCAGCTTCCTCCCATCCCAGCAGGGAGGATGGCAGATGATGTCCTGCAAAATTCTGCTGCTGTGAGCCCAGAGGAGCATGTGCTAAATCCTAAGGAGCTGGACTCGTACGTCAGCCAAGCTATGCAGCGCTTGGGTTTCTGCAGACTGAAGGGTGGGAGTAAATTGAGTCTGGCTCTGTTGGTGCTTGGCATGGGGCTTTCCCTCCTGCTGGAACAGGGCAGGGCAGGGCTGCTGGAGAGAAACAGCTGTGGTGAATCAGTGGGGACAGTCTGGGGGCTTTTCTCTGGGTCTGCTCCATCCACTGGGCATGGTGAAAGGTGGCTGCCCTGCACTCCTGCATCTCCTGGACCTCAGGTTCATTTAAAAATGTAACAAACCCTTCCAGGGAATTGGAGTCACCCTGGACAGGCCATGCATTGCACCTTGGGGTGGGCAAGGAAGAGAGGCTCTGGGGGCAGAGGTGCCAGTTGGCACCTGTTGGCTCCTGGTAGTGGTGGTTTCTCTCCCAAATAATGCATACATAGACTCGGTGGGGTTAAAGCCTGTCATGGCCTGGAGAACTGTGTGATTGCTGGCCACGGGGAAGTACCAGCATTTGCCTGACTCCCAGCAGGCCTGAATCTTCTCTGTAGGTAGCCTGGAGCTCACAGCTCATCATTGCAAGTCCTTTGGCAAATTCCATTTTGATGTCTCACTCTGGGTGGTGTGAGGCTGGATTTATCACTGTCTGGACCTTCTGTCTCCCATGTCCAGTGGTTGAATGCATCAAAAGCTGACTGTATCCTGACCCTGTGGGGAGCAGCAGTGACAAACCTACCTCAGGCCTCTTGCTTCTCAGCCCTGTGCCAGCAGTGCCATGGGCACGGCTGGGGTGGGGCAGTATGGGGCCCTGCCTTATGTGGTCCCTCATCTTTCTCCCCAGGGCTCTGCCTTGTGCCCCAGCAGTGCCAGAGATTGCCGTAAGGCCAAAGCTGCTGTCCTTCAACACTCCAGGCTGAGTACAGCAGCGTTTGGGGGCTGATTCACCAGCAGATTGAGATCCTCCCTCCTTACAGGCTGGATCATCTGGAGGAGGGCAGACACTTCAGCAGCAGCACCTCCAGCCATCTCATCCCATTTCCCTGAGCCCTTTTAGCTGTGCTTTTGCTGTGCTTCGCCAAACAAAGTCCCGGGGCTGCTGAAGCACTAATATCCATCATCTGGCTGTGGTTTGTAGAGCACTCAGAAATTTGGTGCTATTTTCAGTGAAGTTTTCCAAGTTGAGCTTATTGGCTCATGGGCATCTGCTCCCAGATGGAGAACATGTGGCTGATTCCTGTCAGGGGAGGGGAACGGCCCCAGTCATAAAGCAGCATGGGGGATGAGTGAGGGAATCTCATCCTGGAGCCTGTGTGATACTTTCAGGACTGTGCAGAGTGGGGCCTGGAGGCTGGGCTTTTAAAGCTGCTCATCTGAAAGCAGAATCTGCATTGAGAGGTCAGTCATCAAATATTATGGTGAGGAAAGTACAGTAACCTGGAGGTTACTGGGATTCGATCTCAGCTCAGCTGCTGTTTGCTCTGCTGGGCACTTCCCACCCTGCTCACTTTCAAAAGTGAACAGCAGGTACTTGGCAGTCACTGTGCTAAAATGGGTAAAGTTCTGGGGGCTCCTGTGAACCTCCCTGCCTGGAACTGAGAAATGAACACTGGCTAAATGTAATGGCGCGCAAACCCTGAGCTCCAAATCAAAAGTAAATTTATAGAGCAGCTTTTTCTGCCTCACATTCTCAGGTGGAGCATGGTAATGCATTTCCAAGCCGAGCTGCTCTGTGCTGCAGCCGTGACCAGTGGGATGAAGCCGCACTCTCTTCACTTTACTCCCCATTTGTCCATTGCTGCCTTCCAGGGGCAGAGGTGTGGGTTTGTTTTGTGGCTGAGATTCTCATTCCCTTTGTGGGAATAAAACAAACTGTGTTAGGTTGACATTTTCTATAGCTTCAAAGTCAAATAAAATCTGGGTTGCCAGCTTCTTTTTGTATTTCAGGAGATGCCTGTTTTCCATCCCAAACCTTACATGTTTTGCAGCTCAATAGCACATCCCAGACAATGGCTTTAGAAATCAGACGCCTGCATTTTGGACCCACAGTGCCGAGGCAATGCCAAGTGGTGCATGGGATGCCAGAATTTGTGCACATGGGGAGAGAGAAGGAGGAAGACAAAAAACTTGCTTTGATGGGATGTTTCCACAGAGATCATGGTAATGATCTTTCATTTCCATATAGCTTTTTATCATCTGGCGGAGTGTGCTCACTCATAAGCCGATGCTGCACACATCTTGTGTAGAGAGTGCAGCAGCTGTCCTCAAAAATCATGTTGTTAAGAGGGAAGCTCTGGAACAGCAAAGCGGGATCTACCCAGGCTGAGGGTGACCCCTGAGACTGCAGGGATGCTCAGGGATGCAGGAATGGATATTAGCAATTCATTACTATAAGTGTGGTCAGGCCTTGGCACAGGTTGCCCAGAGAAACTGTGGCTGTGTGGGAAGTGTTTAGGGCCAGGGTGGATGGGGCTTGGAGCAGCCTTGTCTGGTAGGAGGTGTAAGGTCAAGATGGTCTTTAAGGTCCCTTCCAATCCAAATGGTTCTGTGGTGATTCTGTGTCCCTGCACCACTGGGTACGGGAGCGACCTCGTTGCTGTGTAAACATAATCTTAGTCCTTCCCCAAATCGACATCGCCTGTGGCATGTACCTCACATCAGCCAGTGTCCAGCTTGGAGCTGTGCTTGAGTACTTGTGTTTCTGGAGTAAGAGCCCTGCCATGAGCTGGGAGCAGCAGTCAGGATTTACGGTCAGTGCTGGAGCAGGCTGCATCCCACACTGACACACAGGGTTGTTTTCCTGCCTCATCCATCCCTTTTTCCCCTGTTTGCTGTGCTAGAGGAGTTGTTAGGCCATGGAGGATCCCAGAACTCTGAGGAAGGTCAGCAGGCCACATCCACTGCCAGAGCATGCAGGAGATTGGTTAGTATGCAGTATTGCCTTGTCTTCCCGAGTGCCTCTTGCTTTCCAAGAACAGGGAGGTGATTCTGGAAGCTGCTCTTCTCCCCTGTGCTGAGATGGGTTTGCAAAGCTACAATTTCTTCTGCTTTCTGTGCCCACCCCCCCACCCTTTCCTGTCCCAGCATTTTTCCCTGGCCTGATGAATTTTTAAACAAAAACATAGTGGGGAGAAAACCCAGGAGAGGGCATGAGGAAAAAACTGTTTTCCAAATCAGAGTGATTGCAAGTGGAAGTGAAAGTTTAGGTTGTGTTTTTAATTTGAAAGTTCCAACTAATTTTAAGTTGCTTTATATACAGGATAAAATACCTTTCCTAATACTCTTTTTAATAAACTCCAGTTTTACAAGTAGTAGTGGTTGATTGAAAAATACCATGGAATTACGGAAGTAAAAGGCAGCTGCTGTGCTCTGTAATTCCCCCGTCTGTGCTGGGGGTCAGTGCCTCCCTGGACTGAGACTGGAGGAGTGGGTGAGATAGACTCCCCTGCAGATGCCTCTGGGTGCTTGTCCACCTGTTCATGGGGGATTGCAGGGTTGATCATCTGCACATGGTCACTTTACACAGGGGAAGAATGCGGACAGATGTGGTTCCTTGCCTGTTGGTGCCGGGCAGTGAGCAGATGTGGGACCTCGGGTGTAATGGGTCAGAATTCGGCCCTAATTGGAGCCTTCCAGCTGGACAACTGGCTGTTTAGCACTGGAGAAAATGGAAGAAGGCAAGGGGGAGCACAAGGATGGAGAGGAGAGGTGGAGGAAGGGGGAGGGCTGGCTCACCGAGTTAGGTATTGCCAGGGAGCTCAAATCCCATGGCCAGGAGAGCTTGTCCTACTCCATAAGCCAAGCTCTGACCTGCGAAAGTCATTTGGAGAGTTTGAATCGCTGATGATGTTGTGAGATATCATGGACACCTTCTTCTGCCATGCCTTGTCCTTCCTGAAATGTTCCTCCACCATGTCCTGCTGACACCAAGGCCAGAGTGGAGCACTGGGATTGGCCACTCCTGCAGCTGTCCATCAGGCCAGGCTGGTTTCTCACAACTGTCACCTTGGCAGGTAGATTGAGTGTTGTTGGAAAACCAGCTTGGTGTTGGAAATCCACTGCTGTCACACTGTGCAGAGCAGAGATGGCTCCTTGCAGATCTCATTGTATTTCAGGGCTGGAAAAGAAAAGGAAACATTTTGTGGTAATTTTTTCAATGACTTTCCAGTTTTGTTTTTTTTCTTGGTAAGCTGTCTGCAATCACTTACAGTGTTCCTGAAGGGATTAATTACTCACTGGAACTCATTGTGCGTATTTCATTTTCTGAACTGTTGGATGTGATGTCTGCCTTGGATTGAGTGAGGGGTCACATGGCATTTCTTTTTCCATCCTTTTTCCCCTATTCTGTTCTATCTGTCAGGCTCCTGGTGTGAACACTCCCCATTGCCGCTGCGGTGGGTGCTTGGTCAGCGCGCCGCGCGTGATCCTGATTTCCCTGCTCTGTGCTCTTTTTTCAAGGGCGTGTAGCCAGAATAAGACAAATTGCTTCCTTGTTTGAGTGACTTTTGGCTGATGCTTTCCCCCCAAGCTGTAGTGTTGGCTTGGCTTCTCTTGCAACAGTTGTGGCTCTGGGCTGTGCATCATCAGTGCTTGGACAGGCCCCCGGAGCAAATCTGGGGAGAAGAGCTCAAAGCACATTGCAGAGCTGCTTCCCACAGCGAAGAGGGGCTGTTGCTGTGCAGGCAGCCATAACATGGAGCTGACATGTCTTAGAGGAGATAAATCCTGTCTGCGGTGCTGCCAGGGACGCCTCTGTGCCATCCTTGAAGTGTGGCATTCCCAGGAGGGTCTGTGTTCGGGACGGTGTGCGCTGGTGCTTTAAAAGCTCACGGAATGGCATTGTCTTGAGCTTGGCTGGGGATCCCAACTAAACTGGGGCTGTAACTCCGTGTGGTCTCAGCATGCTTAAATGGATCCTGCAGCCTGCAGGGGATGGGCTTGTCTGTCTGTGGGGTCCAGAGGTGAGTGGCTGCTCTCCCACTGTGCCTGGAGGCTCATGGCTGCTGTCATCATATGTCACTCTGCCTTTGGTGTTGGCAGATGTGTAGTGAGGGCAGACACAGGAGCTGGCACACGGTGGAAAGTCCAGAGGGTCCACTGAAATCCCTCTGACTGGCACTGGTGCCTGTTTTGGAGCATTTTCCATCCTGTCCATTCCAGGTACTGCCAGGACCCCAGTGAAATTTGGAATTGTAGGTGGAACAGCAGCTCTTTGCATACAGTAGTAGAGTGTGTCAGCATCCCTTAACTCACTGGATTAGGTGGTGGATTGGAGGTAAAGAACACTTCCTCCATGCCAGCCCCTAGCCCCTGGGGCACATGAGTAGGAAGGGACCAAGTGGTGGCTCCCACAGAGCTTTCTAGTCCCAGGCATGTCCTTCCCTCCTGTGGCACAAATAGATTTCCTGAAGGAGACAGGACCTTTCTTCTCTGCAAATCACCTTTAGTGGGAAGAACATGACTGCTGCTCAAGAAAACCTTTCCCTGGTGGTGGGTACTCTTTAAGTGCACTGTGGGAGGAGGAGCAAGTCGAAGCAGTTGGAGGATGGTGTGGGGGAACCATCAGTGCTAAGAATAGACAGTTTATCTGCATCCCTCCCCCTGTGAAGGGTTCTCAAGGCACTGTGCAGCAATTAATACAAGTTTGTAATAACACTGCTGGCAGATTGGCAGTGTGGCCTTTGGAGCTGGTGTTGAATTTGGCTGAGTATGGATGTGGAAGACTGGTGCTGCTGAGCTGCCCAGCACACACCCAGCGTGTCCCTGGCACAGGGATGTAAGGCACTGTTGTGGGGCAGCAGGATGGAGTCCTGGGTGCTGTGTGGGGAGAAATGTGGGGCTGGTGCTGCTCCTAGCTCCAGTGGGTTAGGCACCTTTCCCAGGGAAGTTTGGAGGAACAGGTAACAAGGCCAGCAGAGGTAATGGTAGTGTTCGTGGGGAGGGGAGCAAGCTGAGGCTGTGACAGGGCATGATGCTTTGTACCCCTGACTGCAGTGAGGGTGACCCTGGGGAGCTGGCACGGTGGGCAGGGGAGATGACCAGCACTGATCAGGATCACCCCATGCTCTCCACTGAGTTAGCAGGATGCCTCTTCCTGCTTCTGGGCAGGAGGCATGAGACACCTGGGGAGTGCAGGAAGTCATTGTGTTGCTGTCAGAGCCATGGCACCCTCTTCAAGCAAACCTGCTGCCACTCACCAAACACAGCTCCATCTTTGGGAGGGCGTGGGGGTTTCTTTGGGGTGAACATCACCTGGGCAGCTGATGCTGCAGACTGAAGGGACCCCAAAATCTGTTATATGCGTGTTGGTCTTCTGGGCTGCTATTGCAGATGCTACCACGATTTTCAGGGTGAACCTTGCCCAGTGCCTGGTTGGACCAGCAGCCCTAGGCACCCCTGGAGTGCTCACCCACCCCACTGCAAGGGGACCAAAGGTGCAGGGAGAGCCCGAGCCTTGCGGGATCCTGCTGATCGTATGTGCAGCAGACTTGTTTCTGACTCCCCGCCGGCTGCTGCTCCTGGTGCCAGAGTGAATTTGGCACCTGGCCCTCCTGCAAAGCTGGGGAAGGGGGAGAAGAAAGGCCAAGCCCTCCTCGCTGCCGGCAGGAGATTCAGTTCTCCCTGGGCATGCACAATGACCGTTTATCTCTCGAGCAAAGCCCTGGTAACCATGGGGCAGAGCGTGAAGGACTTGATTACTGACTGTTTGAGGAGGGGTGGTGAGGTCGAGTGCAGGCACTTCCCATTTCCAGGGCTTTCCATGGTAATGGCTCCTATTCTCCTCTGTTGTTAGGACGTCACTCACATGCAGCTCCAATGACATCTGTCAAAACATGTCTCCCTCTGTCCTTGGCGTTCCCAGGGAAGAGGGATCCGTTGGCCCCATAATGAGCCTGACATCAGTTAATCATCAGCCTTAAAAATTAGCATCGTGGCAGTACATGTTGGAGGAAAATGATTCCCCAGATGGAAGCAAAAATAGCCTGTATTATCTCCCTCCTCCCGTGGGACATAGCAACAATAGATCCACTAAGGAGCCTGGAACTCGTTAAGGTGGGTTTTCTCCCTGCGAGGTGCTCTGCCTCCTGCCCAGTCTCTTCTCTCTGTTCTTCAGGGACTGTCTCATGCAAGGGCTGATGGCCTACCCTGGGGTCTGGCCCTGCTATCAGCTGGACCCTCGTGGTGCATCCCCCAGGCTTTGCAGAGAGCCCACGGTGTACTTGCAATACTGAGCCCCCTCCTGAAGTTGGGTGTTCAGAGGAGAGCTGCTGTTGTGGGATCTCGCTCTTCTGGAGTGAAGGATGCTCATCCGTGGGTGGTGCTGCTCAGCTGAGATGGGGGTTCAGCTGGTGCCCCGAGGACGTGTCCCACTCTGAGAGAGCTGTCCCTTGTCCCTCTCCAGAGTGATGGCTCTGAGGACTGCTGATGCCCGCCCACAGCTTAGTGAGTGCCAGCTCTGATACTCGGGAGCTTGGCAGTGGGCTGGAGGTTTCCAGAGACACCCTGTCTGGGGAATGACTGGGGAACCTTCTCTGGAGGCTCATGATGAGCTGCTCTTTGTGCCTGTGCCATGCGGGGATTTTCCATGCTTGGAGCTGCTCTTCCTTGCATCCAGGCGAGCTGTAACCCCAGGCTGCTGCCTGTAGCTGCCTGCCACTCTGGTTGCCCACCCCAGGTACCTGGGAGATGAAGAACCCCCATTGCCAGCTGTGTTTTGGTCCATTTGGGTGGCTCTTATATCTCAGTGTGGAGCAGCTCCACAGTCTGCCAGGGAAGCTGGGGAGGATGTTTTGCATTCCTGCTGGAGACACATGAGGACTCTTTGGCTGATCTGGTGATGGACAGACAGACCAAGTGTCTACCAGAGCCCAGCTGAGGCCAGGGAGAATTGTGTTTGCAACGCATTGCTCTGCACAAAGCTCTCAGTCACAAGGCAAGGGGGACAAAAGGCTCCCTGTTCGCTCCGTCCCAGTGGGTGCAATTCCAACAGTTAAAAAGCAAATGTGAGTTGTTTGTCTCAGTGAATATAAAGCTTCCCCAAGCATGTCCATATTCTGGCTGGGAATAGGAAATTTGGCTCTGCTGATGACTGTTCTTCTGCAAAACAGAGCCAACTTGAGCCAAGAGCTGCCTGGCTGGGCCCTTCTCTGCTGGCCCTGGTGCAGGGATGCAGGCTGGGGAGGGGAGAAGCTCTGGGGACTGATAAGTGTCTTTTCAGCCAGGCCTGAGCACCCGGTGGGGAGCAGCAGGGAGGGATGGGTGTGGGGACCTTGGCCTCTTATACAAAGGGGTGACTGCCACCTGTGAGCACCCTGCCAGTGCCTGGGACCTCCTGTGGCCAAGGGATTCATTATCATCAGAAACAGGGAGCCCCAGGCAGGGGGACATCAGAGCCACTGATTTGGGGCATCTGACTGAGAGTCCAAGGGTTACTGTCACAGTGGCCTGGAGTGAGGGTGGGTCTGGGAGGAATGACTGAACCACGTGCTGCGCCTGGGCTTGGAGCATGGGCACAGCCACACCATATCCATGGATGATCCCCAGCAGTGATGGAACTGTTGGGATGGCATTGGTGCTGCTGAGGAACATGCCCCGTGTCTGCTTGTATATGGCTGCCCTAGGGGCCTGTGGTGCTTGACCCCTGTGTCTGTGACAGCCAAGCCATGCAGAGCACAGCCTATGGGCATCTCCTCCTCCCTAGCTGCTCCTGCATTTGCCTGGTCTTCCCCTAGGCTCTGTGGGTAACAGGGTCTTTGGAGAAGGGCTGTACACAATGAGGAAGTGTCATTATGGCTGTGACCTGCACAGGCCCTGTGCCCTCCCTTCTCTGCAAATAACCCAGATTAGTCCTTGATATGCTGTGTCAGCAGTGAGTGCAGGATTCCCCATGTACCCACATTCCCCCTCCTCCACCAGGCAAAGCTTGGAGCAAGAGCTGGTGACGTCCCCAGATGCAGAGCACATCTGGAGGGCACCAAAGCAGTTAAGTGAAGGGCTGATTTGTGCTATAGAAACCCACAGTTCCTTCCTTTGATCCTCTGAATCAGCCCATTGCCTTCCTCATATAAAGCCCCATTTATCTCTGCTCTTCCCAGTAAGTTTGAAGGCGGTTGCAGCTCGTGGCTCCTCAGCAGCAGCGAGGAGCCTGGCTTTCTCTTCCGCTGAAGCAGAATCAGGTGAAATCTCTATGGCAACTGGCAGATGACAGGGAGTCTTGTTGCCTTGGAAATGAGGCAAGGCAAAAAAAAAAAAAAAAGCACCCAAAAAGAGCCATCTGGAATTTTGTATTTCCACAATGTCCAACCTGCGTCTGGTGATGTGTGGGGAGTGTGAACCTGCTGCTGCCGGCTGCTCTGGGGCCTCTGTGCTGGGGCCTGGCTGCACTGCTCTGCCTCACCCTGGGGAATTAGGGCTTTTTTCCATTTCTTTCCCACTTTCTGGCTTTTTTTGTGCAGGGTCTGCAGCACTGCCCTGACCATCTGCTGGTGGCTGTGAGAAAGGTGTTGTGTCTGGAGTGTTCAGGGTGCTGAAACCAGGCTGGACACAGCTGTGCCATGTTGGGGCCCAGCATGGCACTGTCACACCTTGGTAATGCAGAACCATGAAGAGAATGGCAGACTCCAGGGCAAACAGGGCATGGATGGAGTGCTGTGTGACCAGCCTGATAGTTTAGCATAAACCCCAGGTGCAGTGACCACTGGTGACACTGTCTCTGTGTGCCCAAGGCCTTGAGGCTGTCAGCAGGGACTTAGTGTCATTGTGTGTGACTGCCACTGTGTGTGCCAGTGGCCCGAGGCTTGGGGCACCCCTTGGAGCATGGATTTGGCTGTTGACCTACCATTGCCCTCATTCTCAAGCTGCACAGGTGTTTCCATGGATTATTTTGGAGACCTGTGGTGGTGGGGGCAGGGGTGTTGGGATACTCCCAGCTCCTCTGATGCTTTCAGGAGCAGCTTTGGAGGTAGGTGTGGCTCTGGGATGTGCAGTGCCTTGTGCAGAAACAGAGTCTGTCCCAACACAGGGGATTTTGTGCTCCCCTGGCTCATCAGCACAGAGGAGCAGGGGGCAGCACAGAGGTGGAATGCCTGTACATGGAGCAGCTAGCGGCTCTGGATCTGGAAAAGGAGCTGTGGTTTGGATATGCAGGTGGGGTAGTTTGGGGCCAAGCACAGCATCCATTGAAAGAATAACCCACAAATGGGCTGGAGGCCCAGTCTGGATCTCTCCAGCGGGTTCACTTGGATACTTGTGTATGGGAGAGACCCAATTAAGTAGATTTATGGCTGCTCCAGCCTGAGAAAGTCTGAATCCCTTTTAAAAGCTTGGCTCACTGGAGCCAGACAGGATCCAGGCTCCAGGTCTCTCAGCCCTGCCCTTGTTACAGGCAGTGATTCTCAAGGCTTAACAGCCATGATCACCCCTAAAGTGCTGATTCGGCTCAAGTCCCAGCCTGTCACTGCTGCATGGCTGCTTATTGTCTGCTCTCACCTGCCAGTGGGGAGATGGTGGCCCCCTCCCACACAGCATGGGGCTGCCCCAGCTTGCACTGGTAGCAGTGGTGGAATGGTGTGATGATGGGGATGCTGGCAGTGATGGTGACTGCAGTGGTGGGGATGTTGACAGTGATGGGGATGATGGGGTGACGGGGGTGATGGTGGTGGTGATGGGGATGATGTGGTGATTATGGCAGTGATGACAACTGCAGTGGTGGGGTGCAATGACAGAGCCAGTGAGTGCAAGCAGGGAATTGACTTCCTCCCCCTCTTCAGCCACCCTTGGAGCCTCCCACAGAGCCACCTCATTTCGAAGAAGGGTCCACCAACATGTGAGATGTGGGGTGACTGTACTAAACCAGGGTCATGTCAGCTCTCTGGCTCTGGCTCTGCAGGGGCTGGTTCTCCTTGGGCTCTTGGGGGACTTGGGCTCTGCAGGACACGTGCTTCCCCCACAGTACTCCCTGCTGTAACACCGCTGTCTCCCCCAAGACTTTCTGCTGGCCTCTCTTCCCTCAGCCAAGGGCAAGTGCAGAACGTGCTGGGCTGTGTTCACCTTCCTCCTGGAGCCTTTCAGGGCTTCGTGTAGGCAGCATCATGTGCACAGCCCAGCCTGCCTTGGTGGAGTCACGAGTGGGGACCTCAAGTATCTACAGCTTCCCCTGCACATCCCCATCACTGACGGCAGGAGGCTGTGCTTCCATATCCATGGGGAGTAGCAGCTCCAGCTCCACCAGCTGAGGGGGCTGTTGCTGTCATTCAGGGAGTGGTGGCCAGGCTTTTCCCATCCTGTGGTCAGCAGAGCACCAGCCAGCTGTCCAGGTACCCCATTAACAGGGTACTGGGTGGCCCTGTCCCTGCCCCTCAGGGAGCAGGACCTTCCTCTGACACTGCTGCAGAGGATGTAGGGCTGGCAGCCAGCTCTCTGCTCACACCAATGAAGGCAATTAAAACAGCAGTGCTAATGTACCTGCTGCCTTCTGGGTGGGGCAACAAGTTTGCAGGAAAGAGTGTGATGCTTTCCCAGGGCACTGAGCAAGTGTGGAAGACATGCTCTGCCCAGCTTGGGTGCCCTGGACATCCCCAGAGAGAGAGGGGTGATCTGGGGCTACTGGTACATCCTTGGTGGGAGCACACAGGAATTGCAGGGATGAGGCTGAGCTGGAAAACAAGGTCAACACTGCAAGACCTTGCAATCACCCTACAGAGACGTTAGCCATCTCCACTGCTCATTCTGACTGTTTGGGAGCTGTTGGGCAGAAAAGACAGTTAAGCCCCAAAGAGAAGGGTTGCAGGTTGTGATCATCCCCCTGCCCAGCCATCCAGGAGTGGGAATCAGAGCTGGATGTAATAATGCAAGATAAAGCCATGTACTCCAATCAGAAACACTGCTGGCAGCTCACCCAGATGCCAGTGATAGAGTCGCAGGCTGCAGGGTGTGAGTGCAAAATCCACCAGGCTCGGGCTGTTGGGTGTCCCCTCAGGTGGTCTCTGAGTGCCAGAGTGGAAGGTTTTCAAGAAAAATACCAACAAAATGCTGCCTGTGCTGATTCATTCATAAACAGGACTGGGAACAGGGGCTGGGGCAGATGGAGAGAACAGTGTGAGTCTGCTTGAGGGTTTGTGGAGCTAGGGAGTGCAGTGGTGCTGGAGGAGGCTCACAGCCCAGTGAGAATGGATTTTATTACAGAGTTTATTAGTGGATTTTTCAATGCACTGGAAGGAATCGAGCAAGCAGTTAGAAATGTTTTCCAGCCTGGGGAAATTTGTTACAGCTACTGTGTAATAGGGGCCCACCGGAATGACTCAGGAACACCACACAGCCTTTCTCGGTGAATTCTGCTTGCTGTTGAAATCTTTACTGGGTCAATGGGAGTCCTTTCCCAGTTGGATCCTCTGAAATGAGACCAGTTGGGTCACGGGGGGCAAGAAAACACAAGTATGAGTGCCATGCTCATGCTGAGTAAATACCGGTGCAGACAGTGCACCCATGCAAGCCTTGTGCCGGTGTTGGTATCATGTCCTGCTGTCCCACTGCCTGCATATGGACATGTGGGCACATGTGCAAGGTCAAAGGCATAGATGATACACATGCACGCACCATCTCTCTGCAGGGCTTTGCTGCCATGTGGCTCCCACATGAATGATGCAAACACACACGTACACACACGCACACACATGAGTTTCTGTGCTAAGGCACATGGGGCACACGTGTTCCACGGATGCAGCCCTGCCTGGCCCCAGCGGGAGCCGGTGGCCACATGCTTCTTTGAAACGAGCCATTTGGAGTTGATTGTTTCCCCATTCCTTGACGTACTTGGCCACGTCAGCAGCACTCGGCTGCGGGACCATGGCTGCACCCCGATGTGCAGACAAAGGAACTGCTGCCGCTTGCTGTGGGAGGTGGCAGGGAGAGCTGGACATGGGCACAACCTAGAGCTCCCAGCCTTGTCCAGCCGTGGTTCTGTGCTGTCTGTCACAGTCAGACTCACGACAAACAGTGCTATGCCCTGAGGCAGCCATTCCAGCACAGTTCTCAGCTCTCTCATTTCTCCTCCTCCTCTTCTTCCTTGGCTGCCTCTGGCCCTACATCCCACCTTGTAGATCTCCTTCTTGTGGTGATGGTACCTGCTGATGCCCCAGCTTGGCCAGCCAGTAGGTGGGGGCGATGGGCACTGCGTGGATTGGGGCCAGGCACCCACAGTGCCAGGTTGCTGAGTGTGTGTAATGTGGTGGTCAGCACTAGAAGCCATGCCAGGGAGTGCTGCAGTTGAGGGAGTGGTCAGGGGTGGACTCAGGCTTCCTGCCTCAGTTTCCTCGTGTGCAAAGTGGAACTGTATCATATTTGCTGAGCCCTGAAAGGGCTCAGTTGAGAAAGGAGTGTTGAGTGAGAGCTCTCAGTTGAGTGAGAGCTGCTCAAGCACAGCAGAGGGTATAGGCGAGTGAGACCCAGCCTGGCACAGGGACAAGTTATTTGGCCAGTTTGGTCTGGTGACCTCCCAGTGCAGGGCCTGGGGACAGTGGCTGCATCTCAGGGCTGCCCTATGCATGGTCAGAATGGGGGGGGGGAAAGGGCCAGAGCCAGCACTCCCTTCCCTCTGCAACAGCATGATGGTCAGAGCCTGTGAGAGCAGTGGGATCTGCTGAGAGGCTGCAGGTCAGCCTGGGGCTGGGGCAGAGAGACATCAGTCCCTGAGCCTGCAGCTCCAGTGGAATGGGGAGTGCTGCGGAACAAATCCCAGCCATAGCTGTCGGGAAAATGAGCCTGGCCTAGGCCGGTTGTCCAACTGACCCCGTCACAGCACGGGCTGAGCCTTCTCTGCTGCTCCATGCTCCAGCAGCTGGAAACATCTGGCTGCACAAGCTTACTAAATTGATGTGGGAGGAATCCAGTGCTCTCCCGCTATTCCCACACTTCAGCCTCTCCCAGTGGCTCCGGTTTCAGTTTGGACTCAGCTCTGGTATGCGGTGGCTTGGTGAGCTCCCTGTGTCACCACCTGGACAGCACTGTGGGGGCAGATGGTGGCACTTCAGTTCTAGCAGCAGGATGTGTGCCAGAGGTGGGTGAGCAGCTCTGCCAGTCCCAGTTTGGCCCTTTCCTGGGTGAGAGCTGCTGCTTTTCATGGAGACCAGAGTGACCCTTACTGTCACCCAAAAACTGGGGTGATGTCATCTAGGCATGGATGGCAAATGGGGTAATGGATGAAGGCTGGGAGGAGTCAGTGCCTTTGCCCTGGAACTCCTGTCCTGGTGCCCTAGGCTGCTGCTTATTGCCGTTAGTGCCTCAGCAGCAGAGCAGTACAGGGGAGGTGGTGCCCCTGTGCCAGCCCTTCAGTCAGGGCAGCTGGGGACATGGCACAGGCTCGCCCCACTGCTTCTTGGATGGGCATGGCTGTAGCAGCCCTGCTGGCAGCGGCGCCTGGGGAGGAGGCAGTGCCAGGCCCCGGCGCTGGCTCTGTGCCCAGGGGAATGGCTGCGGGTGGCCATGGGAGAGGCAGAGGGGGTTTTGGGAGGGAGCTGGGCCCAGGAGGAGCATGCTGCAGGAGTGGGAGCCACTGCCGGCACCAGGGGACAACAGTAACTCTTCATCCCATCCCACTCTGTCCTGGCCCCAGCATCCTGGGGTGTGTGTGCATGCCACCTCCTCTGGCTGTGGGAGCTGGGTCTGGGTCAGCATCCACCAAATGGGGCTAGCATGAAGGAGCAAGTCCTCCCCTGCATGGAGATGCACCTGGGGACGCTGGTTGGTGTTGTCTCGCTGTTCCCTGAGGTTCAGGGAGCCCAAATCTACCATTGCCCTACACACTGTGGTGTGACAGCTGGGGACTTGGCCACAGGTTCCTACTCTGCCATTTCAAGCCTGAAAATCCATCTTTGCAGGCAACTTGAGAGCAGGACCTGGCAGCTTTGGGATGCCAACACGATCCTTTCTGCCTGCCCCACCAGACAGGCATGGTGTCCCCTTGTCCCTGGCTGCAGAGCAAGGTGGGTGCCACCCTTCAGCACTGAGGGCCTCTCGAGCCTCCCCTACACCCTGGTTCCATGTGTGGAGCCACCTCAGCTCTATCCCCCTCCTGTACTGCCTGTGCATCCCCATCCTGTGGCTCTGGAGACCACCTGGAGCTTCTGTGCCATTGATTAACTCCTCCACTGGTGCAATGGATGAAGCTGGGGATGTAGGTCAGTGCCATTGGAACAAGCACTAGGAGCTTCTGTGCCTTTGATTAACTTCTCCAATCTTTACGATGGAGATTTAATAATGAGTTAATGATGACTTGTGTCCTGCTGAGCCAGGTTCTGGGATCTGGACTGTGGTGATTGAACACATGCAGGGATGAGTGTCCTTATGCTGTAATGTGGCTGGCCACATTCAGTGCTCTGTGGGCTCACCAGACGTTTTACCTCATCTGCAACTGATTTTAACCTGCTTGACTGAACCCGTCTCATCAGGGCTGTTCCTGCTTGTCACCCCCTTCCAGGCTTGTGTAAATTGTGGCTGCTTCACTGGTCTGAGGTGTTCCTGCCTGGGCAGGTGGGCAAGGGGAGTCTGGGGATGGGGCAGCATCACCCATGGGTGCTGCCTGCGGTGTGGCCAGAGTGTGATGGGGGCAAGGAACACACAAGGAGCCCTGCTTGAGCACTGGCATGTGGCTGTGCCTTTATGGGGAGATGGCAGGATGTGTGCCAGTGGTGTCCCCTGTCCTCATGTCCCTGTAGCTGGGGGGTGTGCTGTCAGCGTCCCTCATGCCCATGTCCCTGCAGTTCACACGGTGCTGGTGCTGTTGCAAATCCTGGAGCGCTGGTTGCCATGTTACATTAGGAGGAGCCACATCCCATGTCCCTGACGCCTGCTGTCACTGCAGATCTGTGGCAGGCTGCAGCTGAAAGGCCTGAAATCAGGGATCAAAGCTGCAGTGGCATGGCTGTTAGTGTCCGGGGTGCATGTGAATGGGACAGAGACTCGGGGCTGAAGCCATGGCCCCAAGCCCCCAGCACTGCTGGGGTTATGCCAGGAGTGAGCCCTCCCTGCTCTGTGCAGATGTCTGCATTCTTACACATTTGTGCAGGTGTCTCTGGGGAGCATGCACACATTTGTGTGCAGATGTATGTTTATGTTTGTGCATGTGCCTGCATGTATCTGCACATGTGTACAAGTGGTTGTGATGTGGGTAGATGCATAGGTGCATTTTGTGGGGTGCATGGTGCTGTGTGTGTGTACACACCCATGCCTTGGGTGTGCACACCTGGAGAAGTCCCAGGGCAAACAGAACTTGGGGGTACTCAGTTCTGGGCTGTGCCTGTGGGGGCTCAGTCCCACCAGCTGCTCTAGCATCACACAGAAGCAGCCATTCCTTCACAACTGGGGCTCAGTGTCTTCCACTCCCCAGCATCCCCTTGGTCCCACTGGCTGCACACTCAGTGATGCTGCCCCAGTGCCCATGTTCCCAGGCTGGAGCACCCCTGGGACCTGGGGGATGCAGGGGCAGGTTAGGGGACATTCTTCCAGGACTACCGCTCCTGTTACCTGTGTGGGTCCTGTGGCCCCATTTTGTCTCTGCTAGCTCATCCTTTCTGGACTGGACATCACCATCCCAGCTGCCTGCTTGGGAGTGGCATTTCAGGGTGGTGCAGCTCCAGCCTGGTGCCAGCCTCGTCCTGCTCCTTCCTGGTGGGCAGAACCAGGGCTATTGGGCATGGCCACAGGCAGGGGGATGCTCCATCCATCCATCCATCCATCCATCCATCCATCCATTCATCCATCCATCCATCCCTTTAAAGCCATCACCTTGTCTCTCTGCAGACCCGGAGTCCCAGAGGAAGAGGACAGTGCAGAATGTACTGGACCTACGTCAGAACCTGGAGGAGACCATGTCCAGCCTAAGGGGCTCTCAGGTGTCTCACAGGTGAGACCCCAACACCGGACCCCCCATCCCCGTTCCGCAGAGTCGGTGTCCTTCCTGGGGCAGACAGGAAGCAGCTCTGCTCTGGTGAGGGTCATGTGGGTGGGAGCGAATCAGCAGTGCTTTGTGACCTGGGGACCCTGTGCATGGAGGCTTGGAGAGAAGCCCCCAAATCAGTGGGGTGTTGTGTGATGCTGCAGCAGAGTCCTGTCCCTGAAAGTGCTCTGGGACAGTCAAGGTTGAGGAGTGGTGGCAGCGAGGGGAGCTGGCAGAGCAGAGAGAGGGGGTGAGGTCTGTTCCCAGTGGTCAGGTGACCCTGAATAGACCACCAGAGATGAAGGTATCACCTGTACCCACCCCAGTTTGCACCAGAGGCTCCATCCCTATCCGTAACTTAGTTTCTCTGCTCTGTGTAGGGTGATGACGGAGGAACTCTCAGCCAGAGCCCAGGAGCAGAGGTGGGGGTACCCTGCCCAGACCTGCAAGGGGATGGGATCAGGGTGGACACTGGGTGGAGAGCTAGAGCACAGTGACTGTGCTTAGGGGGCTCTGACACACGTCTGGGACTGCCTGTGTCCCCCTGGGTCACTCAACTTGAGATTTGCATGGTTTCTGTTTCACTCTGGATTTGCAAGGTTGTGTGGGTGTCAGCCAGTTTGGAAAGTGGGGATGAGGGAGCATGCTTCTCCTGGAGTGTGTTGCCACCTCGTGGTCTCCCTCGATCCTGTTTTCTCTCTTGGAAGGGACAAAAAGCAGCAGCTCCCTCCCACCTTTCACCCACCATTCACCATTACAGACCTTCCTGTGTCACCCCTCAACAAGCCTTGCTCAGGTTGAAGCAGTGCTTTGATCTCCCTCTTCATCAGCTGAAATTTCTAAACCTTGCTTGCCTTTACTGTGCTTCCTGGATATTTTCTCAGCCAGGAGCAGCAGAGAGCTGTGGCAGTGGGATTTGCATGGGACCACAGCAATATTTTCTGAGCTGGCCATTTCCTGAAATGATCCATTACAGCGCTGCCATCCTTTCGCTTGATGCAGGAGCTGGGTCAGAGCCCAGCACTGCTCATGTCAAGCCAGGGCTGCGTTGTGTTCGTTTTGTTTTCATCAATGTCAAACTCCACCCCCTCCTCACCCCAGCACTCGGCTCCTTTGAAAATGCCTCTCAGATCAGGTCCTAGGAAAATAGGGTGAGGACATTAAGGGAGATTAAATTAGCATTGCTGGTGGGATTTGACTCTTCACTATCACTTCCTTTCCTTGATGAGCTGTGAGTACATCACATGGTGGATACCTCAGTTGCATTCCTGCCATGGAAAAAAATGGCTATGGATAGCCCAGGGATCCTTACCCCTGCACTCTGTCCCTTTCAGCAGGACTTAAACGTGTGAAGATCTTCCCTCTTATCCCATGGCAACTGAATTTATTTGGAAGCTTTTTTTATTCCAGTAGCCCACAGCAACCTCGGCAGCTCCCTGCATCCCTCCAGGAGCTCCTCTGCGGCTGTGAGCCAGATTTTCCTTTCCCAAAGCTGTGTCAGCTCTTCCCTGGTATGTTGTAATTACACACGTACCCACTCATTCTGCTTTTGGGAACACTTCCTACAAGTCTGTCCAATACAGATGTCATCTGCAAGTCCTCTGGATGTGCCTGCATCGCTGGTGCACTATAGCTGCTTTGGGCTCTCTCTTTATTCCTTCCACAAACTAACTATTCCCCAGATTTCTCTTGTTATCCTCACTGAGTTCTTCCATCCAGTGGCTGAGGGCTCAGTCTTTGCTGTTGCCTTGTT
Source organism: Cinclus cinclus (assembly GCF_963662255.1). Lineage (NCBI taxonomy): Eukaryota > Metazoa > Chordata > Aves > Passeriformes > Cinclidae > Cinclus > Cinclus cinclus. The sequence goes on from NC_085072.1 coordinate 6,605,308, forward strand.
AGGGCACAATGTTATTCCTGAAAGATGTCGCCATGCTCCTGTCAGCAGAGCTGCATGAACTTCCTTGGGGCTTAGAATGGAATCACAGAGTCACTGAGGAGACTCAGTGGGCACTTGGAGGACACTTGGAGAAAGTCTCTAAGATCATTGAGTCCAGCCATTTCCCCAGTACTGCTGTGTTCACCAATACATCATGTTCCCAAGAACCACATCCACAAGTTTTTTAAACACTTCCAAGGATGATGACTCCACCACTGCCCTAAGCAGCTGTGCCTGACCACCCTTTCAGGGATGGAATTTTCTCTGATATCCAACCTGAACTTCCCCTGGCACAGCTGTAAGCTGTTTCCTCTTGTCCTGTCCCTTGTTACCTGGGAGCAGAGCCCAACACTTCCCTGGCTCCCCCCTCCTGTGAGGGAGTTGTGGAGAGCCAGAAGATCCACCCCTGAGCCTCCTTTTCTCCAGGCTGAGCCCCTTTGCCAGCTCCCTCAGTTGCTCCTGGTGCTCCAACCCCTTCCCCAGCTCTGTTGCTATTCTCTGGACACACTCCAGCCCCTCAATGTCTTTCTTGTCATGAGGGGCCCAGAACTGAACCCAGGATTCAAGGTGAAGCTTCTGTTCCTCCTGCTCAGAGACACAGTTGGCATCTGCTCTGAGCTGCCAGCAGCACATCCTCAAACAGCCTTTGTGCTGCTGACAAAAAACCCTTTTAGCTGCCTCTTTCAGTTCCGCTTTAACAAACTTCCTAGGTTTTTTTTTTTTAATGTAGTTCTCTGTTTTAGATTCAGTGCTGCAGCCCGGGTTTGGCTTTGGGTGCTCTTGCAGGAACGTTTAATCCAAGCTAGGGAATAATTTGCTGATAGTAATGTTTGGAGCCAATTTGAGGACTGTGGGTTCCCAAGGAGCTCCTCCAAGAAGTAATTGTTTCTCGTGACTAAATTTAGTTTTAGAATCACAGTTCACCCAAAATACACCCCAGGAGGTGCAGGGAGTGCTGGAAGTCCCCATTCCTGAAGCACTCATGGGCTCTCAGCTGGCTACAGAGCACTTTGCTTGTGGAGAGCCCCTGAGGCTGGGCAGCCCTCTCTTGACATCATCTTTCCTGCCCAGATATGGGGGTTCAGTCTACAGGGTTTCAGTGTGAGGTGCTGCTGCACGGACTGGTCCCAGGTCTGCCCCTCATCATTCTTTCACTCACAGCCTCCACTCCCTGGCATGGCCCACTGTCACATTTCTTGGGATTGGTGCCACCAGCCCAACTTGTCCTGTCCTGGGTGTGATCTTGAGGTGCAGATGTTGAAGTGCTGGGAGCAAAGTGGCTAAGCAGAAGCAGCACAGGGGAGCATGTCCAGGCTTTCCACTAAAGGTGCCCTATAAAGAGAGTTCAGCCCAGCTGGATTTTGGGGCTGGGCCCAGTCTCTAGAATAGTGCTGGCCCCTCTACAAGGTGTGTTTGCCACCAGTCCTGGTGGCACCCCCGGCCCTGTTCTGAGGTGGGTGGACAGGGTTGTGGGTTGTGGTAGAGTGTTGCCTTTGTAGATTGACTTGAGCACAGAGCCCCCATCACGCCCTATGGGTGTGATTCATTTCCACCATCTCTGGGGAGACATGGGCATCACTAAACACCTCAGTGTGCTGCCCCACTGGGTCCTTGACTGTGGGACACTGGGCTGGCACCAGGAAGGGAATGAGGGGATTGTCTCTTGCCAGCTGAGATGGAAGGGGTCCAGAACAGACAGTGTCCTTGCAACTACAGTCCTGGGAGCCTCTGGCCTTGCCTGACTGCCTCAAAATGAGCAGTTTTGATATCTGAGCACTTGCAGACCCAGTTCCAGGGGTGAGGCAGGGCACAGCTCTCCACTACCCCCTGTGCCCTGCCCTAACTCCCTGCATGCCTATCCTCACAGCTCTCTTGAGATGACCTGCTATGACAGTGATGAAGCCAACCCACGGAGCGTCTCCAGCCTCTCCAACCGCTCCTCTCCTTTGTCCTGGCGCTATGGGCAGTCCAGCCCACGACTGCAGGCCGGGGACGCGCCATCGGTTGGGGGGACCTGCCGCTCCGAGGGCACCCCGAGCTGGTACATGCACGGGGAGCGAGCGCACTACTCGCACACCATGCCCATGCGCAGCCCCAGCAAGCTGAGCCACATCTCCCGCCTGGAGCTGGTCGAGGCGCTGGACACCGATGACGTGGAGCTGAAGTCGGGGTACATGAGTGACAGTGATCTGATGGGGAAGACGCTGACGGAGGATGAGGACATCACCACGGGGTACGTGCCCATGCAAGGAGTCGTGCCCGGACTGGGGCTCTTCAGGAGGTTTCACCCCCTCCTGTTCAGCCGGTGGTGGGGGAACACTTGGCACAGTGGGGGTAGATGGAGTGGTACATAGGTTACAGCCAGTCTGGTTAGGATTGGATCATGTCCCCACATCCCAGGAGATGCTTCCTTGCCAGCAGGAAGGGTGGTGCTGGGGCCATGGGGCTTATAGGCTCCTGAGCCAGAATGAGCTGCTCTCCCAGCATGTGGGAAGTGTCCATCTTGATCTGCCTGTTCCTGGAACAGGGAGCTGAGAAAATGCATGGTCTGTAGCTGCAGAAGCCATGGGTCAGAGTCCTGCTGGAGTGAATGCTGCTGCTTTCAGAATCAGTTTGCACCAGTCAGTCTGAGTGGCTTCCTGTGATCAGGCACTGTCAGGACATCCTGTGGGACTTCTGATGGTCTGTGGTGGGACAGGCTGGGTCACATCTCAGCATCCCAATGAGAACTGGGCATCAAGGTGTCATTCTAATGGCTGACTCCACATGGGGCAGGATGTGCTGCTGAGCAGGGTCCTTCCTTCTGGGACCCCCATCAGCCTCCATCTTTCCACCCATGGGGCCTGGGGCATCTCCTGCCACATGGGCACAACCCAGCACTCCCAGGGCTCACATTTTCTTGCCAGATGTGTCCAGCTCCTGCAGCACTGTTGAGGTGCCCCTGACTCTGGCAAGGGTCCAGGGTTTGAATATGTTGGAGGTTTCCTGTTTCAGCACAGGAGAAAATAACTAACTTGGGTGTTTGAGCTGTCCCAGAGCCCTACAAGGTATTTGGCCTCCTAACAGTGCTGCTTTGGCCTCCTGGGGTGACTGTAGTCACGTCAGTTTGGTGCAGGATAGAGCACAGCCTGTGGCTTCACACCCATCCTGGGGCCAGTGCTCCCGAGATATGACCTGTAGGCACATGTTGTAGTTGCAGGGGACACACCATTGGCTATTTGCTGGCTTCTACCCTTGCCATACTCCAGCTGTGAGCTGAGAGTGTGTGCAGCATGGTGGGTGTCAGATCCCTCCTCTCCATGAGCTTGGGGGCTGCCTTGTGCTTGTGAATGAGGGAGCCTTGTGCTGCTTGAACACAGACCCTTCTGTAGATCTTAGATGCTATTATATAATAGATACTATTTCTTGGTAGCCAGAGGTCCCATATCACCATGTTCTGCAACTGGCCACTGGACTGCGAGGTGTGATTGGCAGTGGGGTGGATTTGGACTTCCCTGGATGGCTGTTGCAGCAGGGCTGGCTGTGGGGATGAAGGGTACACTGCTCTCTATCTCCCTCCTTGTCTCATCTTGGAGCTGCTCATGCAGGTGGATAAGCTTGGGGTGCTCTTGGCTTCGGAGGCAGTGACGGGAGTGACATTTTGTCTCCATCAACCACTGAGCAGGGGGAGTGTGGGCAGGGTCAGAGACCCACAACAGCTCAGCCCTGCACTGGTATGGGCAGGATTTACTTCTCCTTCAGGAAGGTACAAACTTTGAGGATGGATCCCTGCATGGCAGAGCCTCTGTGAGGTCCTGGCAGCACCACAATCCCCTGGTGTGGGTGAGGCTACCGGTGCTGCAGTGAGCTGAGTCCTGTTCCTGTGCAGAGTCCCCAGTATGATGCCCTGTATGTACCTGGAGTTCTTTGCCATGTCAGAGACAGACTGTTGCTCTGTGCTGGGTAACCTCCCCAAGGAGGGGTGCAGGAGTGAGCCAGGCAGCACAGGACCTCCTTATCTGCAGGGGTATATCCTGGGGATCAGCCATTTCGCCAGGGTCGTTGTGGACACAGGGACATGTAGTAAGCTACACAGCTTCACACCTTCATCTCCTATGTCCCCACAGCAGAGCTTGTGGGGGGTCTACCAGAGTGGGTAGCATGTCAGGGTCTCTGTCCCAGAGCATGCCTTTGGCTGAGTGCAGAGGTTACACTGAAGTGCCCTGTCCAGGAGCCTGCACACTCTGGGTGAAGAGCCCAGGAACTAGAGCACAGGGGCATTCCCTCCTAGCGAGAGCCAGATGAATCAAAGAGCTGGCCATGAGCACTCCTCCAACCTCTCATCCAGACCCCATTGCTTCATCCAGCGCAACCCCTCACCCAGCACAGCCCCTCACCCAGCCCAGCCCTTCACCCAGCCCATCCCCTCACCCAGCACAGCCCCTCACCCAGCGCAGCCCCTCACCCAGCCCATCCCCTCACCCAGCACAGCCCCTCACCCAGCGCAGCCCCTCACCCAGCCCAGCCCTTCACCCAGCCCATCCCCTCACCCAGCACAGCCCCTCACCCAGCCCAGCCCTTCACCCAGCCCAGCCCCTCACCCAGCCCATCCCCTCACCCAGCGCAGCCCCTCACCCAGCCCATCCCCTCACCCAGCACAGCCCCTCACCCAGCCCATCCCCTCACCCAGCCCAGCCCCTCACCCAGCCCATCCCCTCATCCAGCGCAGCCCCTCACCCAGCCCATCCCCTCACCCAGCACAGCCCCTCACCCAGCCCATCCCCTCACCCAGCACAGCCCCTCACCCAGCCCATCCCCTCACCCAGCCCAGCCCCTCACCCAGCCCATCCCCTCATCCAGCGCAGCCCCTCACCCAGCCCATCCCCTCACCCAGCACAGCCCCTCACCCAGCCCATCCCCTCACCCAGCACAGCCCCTCACCCAGCCCATCCCCTCACCCAGCCCAGCCCCTCACCCAGCCCATCCCCTCATCCAGCGCAGCCCCTCACCCAGCCCATCCCCTCACCCAGCACAGCCCCTCATCCAGCGCAGCCCCTCACCCAGCGCAGCCCCTCACCCAGCACAGCCCCTCACCCAGCCCATCCCCTCACCCAGCACAGCCCCTCATCCAGCGCAGCCCCTCACCCAGCGCAGCCCCTCACCCAGCCTCCTCGCTGGGTCTGACCTAGAAAGCCAGCACCGCCCCAGGCCCCATCTCCCGGTGCTGCTAATGCACCGGGCAGGAGCTGCATGCTGCAGATGGGGCCAGCAGCCCCCAGCCCGGGCCGCGGGGCAGTGTCCCCTGCACGGCGCAGGCGCACGCCCCAGCTTGTAGGGCAGTAGGTCAGAGACAGCTCACAGGACGCGGTGACACGTCCGTGTTGGAGGACTGTGGGGCTGTGGGATGCATCCTGGCATCCCCGTGGTTCGGTGGGGAAGCAGACTGGAAGGAGCAAGGGCTGAGGTAGGTGAGACGCGGCCCGGGCAAGGGGACTGCCCACAAGATATTGAGGTGGATTCAGCTAGGTGGAGTTTGGGGTGAGCCCAGCCAAGGAGGCTGTGGTGGACTTGAGGTCCAGCTCAGGGAGGGAGTGGTATGGTTAGGTCTGAGCAGGGGTCATCTGGAGACACCCAAGACCCCAGCAACATTCCTGTGTTAGCCAAGTGTACCAGCATCCTGGCTCCTCACACAGCTGTGCCTACATCCATTGGCATGACACTTGCTGCTCCTCTCTACCTGCTGCTGATTTCAGGGTCTGGAAAGGTCTGACTTTGGCCCTCTGTTCAGCAGCACATACATTTTGTTCTCAATGTTACCATCTCCTCCTTGTGCACTGCATCAGGGCAGGAGCCTGGCACAGGGAGCACCTGCCAGGACGTATCAGGGATGACTGAAGAAATGGAAGGGATGCTGCTGCTCTCCTGCCCTGTCCTGCCTGTCGCTGGGGCCTGGGCAGGGTATGGGCAGAGATAGCACCCAGTCTTGGGCTGTTCCTCCAACACTAAAACATATTCATTCCCTTCCTTGGACAACTCTGGTTCCCAGCCACCACCACTCAGTGGTCACTCACTGTTCCCTGCCCTGAGGCCAGTCCCATCCAGACTGGGGTTGTTTCCTGAACACTGGAGGTAACCCCACCAAGGTCACTCCACTGGGATCTTCCCCAGGACCATCTCTGTCTGCGTAGCCACAGTGTGGGTGCTTTTGTGTGCAGACCTGCACGTGAGCCAGGCAGTGGTGAGGAGCATGGAGTGGGATGTGCAAGCTAGGTTTGGCCTGTTTTTGTTGGTGTGTCCTGCATGTCTGAGCAGTGCCACCACAGTGTGGCTGCATGTTGGTGTGTGTCCAGAATCTGACCTGATGTGGTGTGTCCTGAGCAGTGGCTCAGTCCCTGGGTGTTCCCTAGAGCCAGTTGGGTCACAATGGGAGTGAGTGGGAAGCTGCAAGACTTTGCTGCAGTTGGGGTGCAGAGGGAGCTAGTGGGGCTGGCTCAGGTGCTGAGTCAGCACCGTCTGCTGCTGTGGCTGCAGGAGCAGTGATGGTCTGTGCGTGCTGCAGGGCTGTGGTGTGGGGGCATAGCTCTGGAGCCAATCCCTGGGACTCTGCATGTCCCCTGGGGCTTCCAGAGCCCTGGGGGAATCTTTGTTCAACCCTGCGACTGCTGTGATTTCAGGATGTCCTTTTGTATCTTATTTATTGGAGGTAGGAGGGGAGGCAGCGTTGCATCCCACCACAGCAGGGGCAGCATCTGCCACCCTCATGAGCTGGGTACTGCCTGACTCTGCTCATGGGCATGAAATGGAGCTGAGGCAGCAGCTTTTGGAATTGGGAGCACAGGGTACATGTGTCTTAGCCTATGGCACACCCCAGGCACTGTCCGTGATCACTGTGATGGTGCTGCTGGCAGCCAAGTGCTGCAGAGCCTGTGGTCCCCTCCAGCAGGGCTGGGGGCTGCCAGCAGCATCCTCCTGGGAGGGATGCTCCAGAGCTGAGACCCACTGCATTCTGGCTGGCCTGGCTCTGGCTTCCTCGCAGCTCCTCGGGCTCAGCGCAGCCCGTAGGCGGGAGCAGATGTTTGGCTCTGTTCCCCAGGAGCAGCAGGGGAGCAGCCGCCTTCCTTCTGCTTCTAGCAGGACTGACACTGGAGCCTGCTCCCTTCCCTCGACCGCCCCTTGCTCCACTTTGGCTAATTCAGGATGACCCCATGCCCTGTCCCAGCGAGCCCATGAAGTCATTCCTCATCAGGGACATCTCGTGGGTCATGGCTGTGGCCCTGCACGTGGCCTGGCGTGTGTGGGGGATGTTTGCCTGGCTGACCAGGGAGCAATGTTGTATAAATATTTACTGAGCTGTGCTGTGTGCTGGGCTTGGTGAATTCCTCCCTCCAGCTGGGTACAGGGGATGCTCCCAGAAGGGGGCCCCAGGACCCCACTGGGCATCAACACCACTGAAGCACCTTCCTGTGCACTGCTTTCTAGCAATTCCATCCTTTGGGATTTGGGTTGAGGCACCCAGTGCTGATCCCTGGCCTCTGGGGATGTGACAGCAGCTGCATGAGGCATGTTTTGGGAAGGAAATCCTGGCTTGTGAGTCTTGGGGGTACAGGGTACTTGGGGGTCGTTGCATGCCCAGCATGATGGAAGCTGCTGGCCCCTGCAGCTGGCTGATGAGGCTGGACGCAGACAAGGGGCAGAGCCAAGCACAGTGTTGGACCTCACACACACCCATGTGCCCCGAGGAAAGCTGCTGGGGAGAGTCCAACCCCCAAGCCCACCTGCCTCTCTGGGGGAACAAGACACCAGGGGACAGCCATGTGCCACTCTCCTGCCTGTGGAGGGGCCTGGCCACTGTGGACTGAAGGTGTCTGAGGTCACTGGCTTGTCCAGACAACAAGAAAAATAGGAATTGCACAAGCAGGCTGAATCATGTCCCTCCCCACCCCGGCACTGCCCTGGGACTCTCTGAGTATCACACGTGCTCTCTGCAGCTCTGTGTGCCGCGGCTGCCTGGGTGAGGCTCCATGTGTCACTGAAACTGCCAGCAGAGATCCCCGCACCAGGACACGTTTCCTCCGGGGTTACCACCACTTGGGGGTGGGGCAGAGGGGTGACCAGAGCTGAGCTCTCAGCCAGGATTGTGGTTGGGTCCATGGCTGATGTCACTGCAGCAGGCAGTGAGTGCTTGCTGACCCCCAATGGCCTCAACCTCACTTATGTGGGGAAGTCAGACCCCACTTTTACTGTGGTTGATGGTGCAGGGCTGGGGTGGAAGCACCGTCTGGCCTCAGGTGCCCCCTTGCAGGGACCACGCATGCTCAGGGGTCCTGTGGAAGAGTCCTCTGCACCCCTCAGGGACCTGGGGGGCCAGAGACCAGAGGCAGTGCTGCCTGGAGAATAGGGTTCTGAATCAACTGCAGGATGTGATGTTGATCTTCTGCTGGGTGAGCTCAGGCAAGTCAGATCCCCCTTCCCTACCTCAGTTTCCCCATCTGCCAGATCCCTGCAGACCTCTGTTCCTTGGAGTGCAGCTTCGGAAAAAGGTGCCTGATCATAGTAACCAAAATCCAAGCAGGAGACACCTAGGGTCAAGGTAGCCTGACTATCTGTAGGGGCTGGAGTTCTCTGGGGGAGTACCTGGGTGTCTATGAGGGGTCCTGGAGGGTGCAAAGTGGTTTACAGGGCTGTGGGGATCAGGGAAGTCAGGGAGTGTCCTTATGCTCTGGTTCCTGATGTGGATGTGAGAGGGATGCAGAGCCCTGCCTTGCCCACATCCATGGGCAGCCCCCCTCAATGGGATTTATGAAGCTAATCGTTTTTTCTGCCACATTAAGTGGAGAGGAGGAGGATGTGAAGAGCCTCAGCTGTACCTGTGCTTTCCTCGCTGCTCTTATCTCAAGTCACAGCAGGAGGCTGGGGCTGGAAGTACCAGTGCCACAGAGCCCCCTCAGTGCCAGTGATCTGCTGATGTGGGGTGTGGGACCCCTCAGTGCGCATACCCTGCATTTCATCCTCTGCCACAGGTGGAAGGGGCCAGGGCAGACCAGGACTTGCTTCCATCAAGGGTGGGCTTCAGGCAGGCAATGGGGATCTGGCTGGACCAGCCTGGCAGGGACATGAGTGTTGGGTGCCAGTGTGTCTGGGTGCTACCATGGGCAGGTGTCTGTGCTGCTGTGAGACAGGTAAAGCAAGGAGAGTTCAAAATCGTCCAGCTCCAACAGCAACCTCTGCTGGGAAATGTGCTGGGGGTACTCCTCTGTACAGGGCTCAGCACCTCTGCTGGTGCCCAAGGGTCCTCTGTGACCAGCAGTGATTCTCTGCTGTCATCTCACACTAGGCCCATGGCTGTGGGGGGGTTAGAGCTGCCTTTCTAAAGGGCTGCTGTTCTGGGCTGTGCTAGGCTGGCTCCCCTAATGCCTGGGATGCCCAGGTATGGGCCCCGGGGAAGCAGCTCTGAGCATTGTCTGAGACGGTCATGGCCGGGCTGAGGCAGCCAGCCAGGAGAAGAGGAGGGAAGGGACAGCATCTGGCATCGTGCCAGGCCGGAGGGACTGGAGGGATGCAGTGCTGGACCGGGCTGTGCTGCCGCACCCCTTGGTACATACGACTGTGGGACTGCACCACCAGGCCCTGGCCATGAGCTCCTGCCAGGGCTTGGTGGGTGTGGGCACAGCTGATTAGTGGGGACAGGGGTGGTCAGGTACCCATGTCCTGCCATGCCATGCTGTGCCTTACGATGCCGTGCTGGGGCAAGCCCTGTGTGGCGAGTGATGGGGCAGTGGGGAAGGAGCCAAGAGGCGTTGCCGTTGTTGCTTCAAGGAAGGAATTACTTATTTCCCAGCCTGCTGGGTCTGGTCTATCTTGCCAAGGCTGCAGTTAACTCTCTCTGCCCTCTGTGGCCAGGCTGGCGAAACTGTCTCTGGTGTTGCCATCCCTGTGAGGACCCTACCTTGCAACATGGCTCTTGCTGTGATGCGAGAGAGAGAGAGAAAAAAAAAGGACAAAAGTAGGTGTTTTGGTCAGTGAAAGGCAGAGTGGGGCAGGCATAGGTGTCTTTTCTGGGGATGAGCGCTGGGATTGCTGGGACCAGCTGTCCCAGCACCCCAAGGTGGGATCCACATCGGGGAGGTGGTTCCTTTGGGGAGAGAGAACAGGTCGGTTTATGGGGGACACTGGGTCCAGGCCCAGTGCTGATGAGAAATGACCTCTGGTATCATATTGTGGGATGGACTAGGGGTCACTGGTGCTGTGTTTGGGGATGTTAATCATGATTTGGGGACTCAGCGGGCATATGGGGGGACGCTGGGGGTCACCAGGGACAGGGGTCGGGGCCGTGGGGCAGAATGCGGAGACACGGCGGCGGGGTTTGGAGCCAGGACCCCGGGCCCGTCCCGACGGGGAGGGGCCGAAGGACGGCGGAGGGGGTCCGGTGCCGCTGTCGCTTTAAGGCGCGGGCAGCGGGGCGGTCCTGCCGCCCCCCGCCCCTCTCGCCGCCCGGCGGGGCCGCGCAGCGCCGCGGGCAGCACGATGCTGCGGGCAGGGAGGCCGCGTCGCGCCCCGCGCCTCGCCAGCAGGTACGGCACGGGCGGGAAACGGGCACCGCAGCGGCACCGGGCTGGGGCGCGGCTGGAGCTCGGTCCCGGCAGACAAAGCCCCACGCCCCGGGGCCGCTCCGCGGGCGCTGCTTTGTCTCGGCCGCGCTGCTGGTGGGGGGCGGGGGGTGATGAGAGGGGGGTCGGGGCAGCGCGGCCGCGCCCGGCACCGCGGCACCGGGGCGGCTCCCACGGGCCTTCCTATCCTCGGCCCCGGCACCCCCATCCTCCGCCCCGGCCCCCGCCCCGCACCTGCAGTACGGCCGGGCCGACCCTCCGCGAGATTCCCGAGGCTCTGGTGCCCCCGCACGTCGGGTCTGACCCCGGGGCTGCTGGGCGCGGGGCTCCGAGTCGGGGCGCGGCCGGAGCGGAGCGGAGCATCCCCGCGCACCGCGCCGTAGTCGGAGTCCATCTCCCGCTCCCTACCGGTGGAGCTGCCTCCCCGCACCAGGGCTGGGGCCATAGTGCTCATCCCCGAGGCCGTGCCGGACTATCCCGCCCTTAGCGGGTCCCGTCCGCCCGCCGACGCCGCGGAGCGCCGGAGGACGGACGCGCTGCCCTTGAACATCCCCGTTCCCGGGAGCTGCCGCGGGGCTGCTTGCGGGTGGGTTCGGTGCGGGGCCGTCTGCAGGAGCTAGGAATGGCTCTGGATAAGATGGAGGGGATGCAGCACAAAGCAGTGGGTCAGTTTTGGCCCGTAGCGACACTCTGACATGGCTGCCCCCCGTTTGCTGTTTCAGAGGGGCATTCAGGGTGCCAGGGCTTGTCTGTCTCCAGGAGTTTGTGCTTGTTTAGGGGCCAGTGGTGCTGTGGTTGAGGCTTTCCTTGCCATGCTGCCTATGGCATACATGTACCAGTTTGGGGGATCCCTCAGTGCACTAGCCGTGTGTTTTACGGGGTGTAAGAGAATCAGAGACGCCCTCACAGTGTGAGGCTGGATCCCCAGCCTCACCTCATGGTTTTAGTGATTTTAGGATGTGACCTTCCATATTGTCTTTTCTTGGAACAGGGCTGTTGATTTGGAGTCACCTCCTGCCTTGGCCTAACCTCTGACCCTCTTCTCCTTTCTCTGAATGGCTCTCTAGGTGTCTGAGGCAGTGGGGGTGTCACATACATAGCTGGGAGAATGTTTGGGGTTTCCCTGCCTGGTCCCAAAAGCCAGACTGAGACACCCAGCACCACATATGGCCTCTGCCATGTCACTATAGGACACAGCCCTACAAAGTCTGGCCTTACTCCTGTCACCGCCTGCTGCCAGGTGATGCCAGGCTGAGAGGAGCTTTGCTGCAGGCTCTGGGGTGGAGATTTCCATCCCAGTGGGAACTCACACTAGGCACAGGGCTGGTGGTGAGACATGGCTTGGAGTTGAGGGGCTCAGCAGCACATCATGAGTGCATGATCCTATTGAAATATGTTCCTGGGCAGCAGCACCTGCTGGCTCTGTCCCAGAAGCTGTTGTGGGGGCACAGGGGCCTGTGTCCATCCTGGTTCTGGCCAGTCTCTGATGAGCTCCTCCTCAATGGAAAGAGCAGGTCATGCAGTGCAGGTCTTATGGTGTTGGAGTTGCCTTTGTTGCTCCTTCTTGAGCTTTGCACATCAGACAGGGATGGTGGTGGTTGTTGCTTTTGCTGTGCCACTGCTGTTGGGGCTCTGGTGTTTGCTGGGCTTCGTTTGCACCTCTGTGGCCCCGATGTAGAGAAACAGGCATCTCTTGCAGGGGCTGGGGCTGGCTGCAGCTCCCAGCTCTGCTCCCCACTCCTGTGCCGTAGTTAGTTACAGAATCATGGCATGGTGTTGGTTGGAAGGGACCTTAAAATTCCTCTTGTGCCACTTCCTGCCATGGCCAGCGGCACCTTTCACTAGACCAGGTTGCTCTAAGCCCCATCCAACCTGACCTTGAACATTTCAGTGATGGGGCAGCCACAGCTTCTCTGAGTAGCCTGTTCCAGTGTTGTCTCCCCCAGCCTCACACAGGCCCTTGGAGGCTGTGAGGTCTCACTGACCTACTCAGCCACTGACCTGAAAGGTGCTGTGCTCATCCTGCTGGTAGGTGCTCCTTGCCTGTTCTGTGCCAGATCGCCAGCACAGCCCTGTGCTGTGGAACCAGCCATGCTGTTGGGGCACCCAGGCTGCTGCTGCCCCAGTGTGGTGCTGACTGATGGCCCTGCAGACGCTGGCTTCTGCACACTTGGCTGAGCCCAGCCATGGAGCAGCCACCTAGGCACAGCAGCAGACCCCAGACTTGCTCCCTCTGGCTGCTGGGGGCTGGAGAGGGGCAGTAGGATAAAGTAATGGGGATCACCCCAGGAAGGGTTGTATTCTATAGCGTGGTTGGTTTGTGTATTCCAGCAGTCCTGCCCTTTCTGACAATTCCAACCTGTCTCCAGGGTCAGAGCAGGTTGCAGGAGGCTTGTTGCCAGCTGTGATGCTGCCAAGCATGTGGCAATGGGTGCTGGCTTCTCTGATCTGTGGATGTCCCTCCATCCCCACCAAGGCTCCACAGAGCCTTAACGGGGGGGGGAAGCAGGGTCACTGAGGCTTGTGTGCCAGAGTAACATGAGCCTGCATGCTATGTCCAGCCATGGGCACTACCAGGAGCTGTTTTTTGCCCCAGCAGCCTCTGGATCAGGGAGATCCTGTGGGTGGTGGGACCCATTGGGCTGAGCAGGGGTCTGATGCTGTCTCTCCCTCACAGCTGGGATGAGAGCAGCTCCATCAGCAGCGGCCTCAGCGATGCCTCCGACAACCTCAGCTCGGAGGAGTTCAATGCCAGCTCCTCGCTCAACTCCCTGCCCTCCACCCCCACCGCCTCGCGCAGGAACTCGGCCATAGCGGTAGGTGCCAGTGGCACCTGGACCCTTTCCGGTGCCTATCCCAGCTTTCCTGCCACCACTTTGGTGGGAAAGAGGGCACAGAGGGTGCCAGTGTGAGGAAACAAGGATGGCACAAGATGTATGCTGTGTCCTTCTCCCAGCTAGCTGATGTTCTCTGGGGATGGGTTTGGGGTGGGTGCCAGGAGTTCCCCTGACTCTGCTCTGCCCTCAGCTGCGCACAGACTCGGAGAAGCGCTCACTGGCAGAGAGTGGACTGAGCTGGTACGGTGAGGGTGACGAGAAGGCACCCAAGAAGCTGGACTACGATAGCAGCAGCCTCAAGATGGAGCATGGCTCCTCCAAGTGGCGGCGGGAGCCCTCGGAGGGCAGTGAGGAGGGGCCCAAGGGTGGTGAGCTGAAGAAACCTGTCAGCCTGGGCACCCCAGGCTCCCTCAAGAAGGGCAAGACTCCTCCAGTGGCTGTGACCTCCCCCATCACCCACACAGCCCAGAGCACCCTCAAAGTGGCAGGTAAAAACTAGTTTGGGCAGGGTCCATCTCCTGTGATGTGGAGAAGGTTGGATGGTGTCTTTGTGTGCCTTCCCCAAGCATGGGGGCCATGGGATGGCCTGTGGCTGTGCTCAGACCTGGGAGCTGGCTGTGGGCTGGAAGGGAGACAGGGCTGTGTTGTGGGCTGCAGGCAGGTTGGGGGTCTGTGCCTGCCCCATGGTCTCATGCCCACGCACCAGGCTGGGGGGTCGTTGAGTGCACCAAGGGTCTGGCATGTTCCTTTTCTGTCATATCCCTGCCTTTCTGGTGCCCGTGTTCTGTCTGGGCTTGTTCACTTCCAAATGTCCCCAAAGCCTCCAGGGACACTAACCTGTCCTTTCTTGCCAGCAGGCAAGCCAGAGACCAAAGTCACTGACAAGAGCAAGCTCTCAGTGAAAAACACGGGCCTGCAGCGCTCCTCCTCTGATGCTGGCCGTGACCGCTCCACTGATGCCAAGAAGCCGCCATCAGGGCTTGCACGCCCCTCATCCTCCAGCTCCTTTGGCTACAAGAAACCAGCTCCTGCCACTGGCACGGCCACTGTCATGCAGGCTGGGGGCTCAGCCACGCTTGGCAAGATCCAGAAGAGCTCTGGCATTCCTGTTAAGCCAGTCAGTGGGAGGAAAACGAGCCTCGACGTCTCCAACGCACCTGAGCCTGGCTTCCTGGCACCAGGGGCTCGCTCCAACATCCAGTACCGCAGCCTGCCCCGGCCGGCCAAGTCCAGCTCCATGAGTGTGACTGGAGGCCGCAGTGCAGCTCGGCCGGTGAGCAGCAGCATTGACCCCAGCATGCTGAGCACCAAGCAGAGTGGCATCTCGGTGTCGCGGCTCAAGGAGCCATCCAAGGTTGGCACTGGCCGTGGCACACCAGCCCCTGTGAACCAGACAGACCGTGAGAAGGAGAAGGCCAAGGCCAAGGCAGTGGCACTTGACTCCGAGTGCAGCACCCTGAAGAGTGCCAGCTCACCTGAGACCACCCCAAAAGCTCAGACCAACCTCCCGCCAGCAGTCAAGGTGGCCGAGCTGCCCCCTACACCTCTCAGGTATGATCATCCCACCTCTGAGGGCAGCAGGTGCCTGGCACCGCTGTACCCAGCACCAGCACCCGGGTCTCACCTGTTTCCTTACCCATTTCCCCCATTCAGAGCAGCTGCCAAGACCTATGTGAAGCCTCCCTTGCTGGCCAACTTGGACAAGGTCAACTCCAACAGCCTGGACTTGCCCTCCTCTAGCGAGCTGCACACTCCGCATACTGCCAAGCTCCAGGACTTGCACCCTGCTGGCGGGCACCTCGCGCCCTGCTTCAGCCCCAGCCCTGCCCCCATCCTCAACATCAACTCAGCGAGCTTCTCCCAGGGCCTGGAGCTCATGGGTGGCTTCAGTGTCCCCAAGGAGGGCAGGATGTATCCCAAGCTCTCCAGCCTTCACCGCAGCATGGAATCTCTACAGATGCCCATGAGCCTGCCCAGTGCCTTTTCAGGGGGCAGCACCACCACCCCTGCCCCTGCTGCTGCACCCCCTGCCAGCACAGAGGAGGAAGAGGAAGAAGAAGAGGCGGGAGAGCTGGGCTGGAGTGGGAGCCCCCGGCTCACACATCTGGACAGGTATGGCTGGAAGGAGGTTGGTGGGCTGCTGTGGCACCTTCCTGGGCTCACATTGCTCCCTGCTGTTCTGCCATGTTCTTTGCCTGCTTCAGAGTGTCTTCCTGCTACATTTCTAGGGAAAAGCTCCCTGTTCCTGCAGCTCAATCCCCATGGTTCCTTCCCTAGTCTGCGCAGGGATGTCACTGATATTTCCTTCCCTTCCAGTGCCAACCGCGACAGGAACACGCTGCCCAAGAAGGGGTTGAGGTAAAAGCCCACATCGCTTTTGGATGGTGCTGGGGTGGGAAGGTGGGGCTTTCCAGGGCAGTGCCCCTGAGCCAGGGAAGCTAGGCTGCAGTGGGGTGGGCAGGAGCTGGACAGAGCTGGTCAATCTTACTGTGCCCATCTGTGGCTCCCCAGGTACCAGCTCCACTCCCAGGAGGAGGCCAAGGAGCGGCGCCACTCACATGCAGCCAGCGGGCTCCCCGAGTCGGATGAGCAGCAGGAGCTGCCCTCGCCCCCCACCCTCCCTATGGCGCTGGTCGGGAAGGGTCCGCTCACCAGCATTGGTCAGTGCCCTCTGCTGCCAGCCCCTTCTCTGCTGCTCCCTGTGCTCCCTGTGTGATGTGCTGGTGCTCCACTGGGCTCTGCTTTCTCTCCTTGACACCACCGACACCAGCACCTGGTGCTTTGGGTGCTGGATTGGGACCAGGGATGTCCATCACTTCTGCTTCAGGGCATCTCATCCACCTTTGGGCCTCAGGCCATAGCTGCTACTCTGAGGGTGCCTGGTAAGGCAAGGAGTAAGCCCTGCCCTGATCTGATCAGGACCTGCATGTTCCTGGAGGGTTTGGGGGGGGTCCAGGCAGACAGGTTGGGGCAACAGGCTCCACTCCCGCACCTGCAGGTGTTGGGCTGTGGCACAGTGGTACTCACTTCGCCCTGGGGCAATGGATTTGTTTTTCAGCCCTGTGATTACCTTGGTGCTGCTGTCCAGGTCTTCCCAGCATCAACCTGCATTTTAGCTTTCCCTGGCCCCTCCCTGCTTTGAGACCACAATCCCTGCTTCCTCACTGCATCGCAGCTCTTGTGGATCACTCCCAGTCCTGTTTCCCATCCTGATGCCAGGTCCCCAGCGTGACTCTGACCCTGCCTCCTCCCCGCTTTCTCCTTGCAGTGAGCCCCACTGCCACCACAACCCCACGGATCACCCGCTCCAACAGCATCCCCACCCACGACTCCACCTTCGAGCTGTACAGCACCTCCCAGATGGGCAGCACCCTCTCCCTGGCCGACAAACCCAAGGGCATGATCCGCTCGGGCTCTTTCCGGGACCCTGTGGATGATGGTGAGAGTGTGTTGCACTCCTGCCCAGGCAGAGGAGGATGCAGGGGGTTGGTGGGGCTCCCTGCACCCTTGTCCCTTCCTAGTGGTGCTGCCATAGCATTGTTGGGTGGGTTGGTGTGTCCTGTTCTCGACACCAAAGCAGGGACAGCAACACTGAAGGGTCTGTTGGAGACCCCTCAGCTGGCATCAGCCCTGGGTCTGCCCTGACCCCCACAGGTACTCACTGTCCTTGGGATGCCCCCAGGGTGCTGTGACACTGAGAAGGAGGGGATCAAAGGAGGGCAACAGAGCCCCCAGGTTCCCCAGAGAGGAAGGTGCAGGTGGAAGGTATTACCTACTGTGTGCCTAGGGAGGCCACCAGGCATGCACTGAGAAACGGGCAGTGCTGAGCACCTGCCATCCCACCCTGTACTTCCCCCAGGCTGCCTCAGAGCCCTCCACTCGTGAGAGCCCTGTCACCAGCTGTGCCCTAACCTGTAGCCCCTGGGTGCTGCTCTCCAGGGCACCCTGACAACCTTGGGTTTTCCTGTGTTGCAGTTCACGGATCAGTGCTGTCCCTGGCCTCCAGCGCGTCCTCCACCTACTCCTCTGTAAGAGCTGCCTCCGTGCTGCACTGCTTTGTGCATGGCTGGGGGGTCCGGGTGGGACTGGGGCGGGCTCTGTGCATGCCTCTGCCTGGTGCTGAGCCTGTCTGTGCCTCACTGCCCCCCTGACTGCCTCCTCTGTCTGTCTGTCCCTCTCTGCTCTCATGCTGCCAGGCTGAGGAGAAGATGCAGTCTGAGGTGAGCCTACACCCTCTGCTCACAGCTGCCCCTGCCCACAGTGAGGGCAAGTGCCTGGCCCCTCTCATCTCTCCGCTCTCTCCCCACAGCAAATCCGCAAGCTGCGCCGTGAGCTGGAGTCCTCGCAGGAGAAGGTGGCCACGCTGACATCCCAGCTGTCTGCTAATGTGAGTCCCCATGGGAACCCCTGTGGGGCACCTCACTCCATCCATTGCAGGACATGGGGCTGCTGCTGGATATGCCCATGGAAGCCCTGATTTCCCCTTCAGCCTTTTGCATCCCACACCTGGCAATGGGTGCTGATCTGTCCCTGGGTTTTTGCCCAAATGTGGGGGGGCTCACCTGTTTCTCCACTTCTCCCAGGCCAACCTGGTGGCAGCCTTTGAGCAGAGCCTAGTGAGCATGACATCCCGTCTGCGGCACCTGGCTGAGACTGCTGAGGAGAAGGTGGGTGTATTGTGGTGCTCAGTGGGGCTGAGGGGATGCTGGACTTGGATGATTGCCCCAAGGGTGCTCTTGGGGTGGGCTCTCCACCACTGGGACGCACTCCATAGCTCCCAACTCTGCTGCCCCAGGACACGGAGCTGCTGGACCTGCGAGAGACCATTGACTTCCTGAAGAAGAAGAACTCAGAGGCCCAGGCTGTGATCCAGGGTGCTCTAAATGGCACTGATGTCACACCCAAAGGTAGGGCATGAATGCTGCAGCCCTTCCTGAGCTGGGATGCTCCTGCTGGGACTGGCACAGGGTCCCAGGGCACACCCTCATGGGGAAAGTTCATCTGAGGACAGGGTGCCCTGGGCAGCAGTTTTTCCCCACCTGGGATCTTTGAGTATCCGACACCAGGGATGCACAGTCAGAGCTGTCACCATGGGAGGTCACAGGGCTGGCATGTAGGGGAATGGTTGTTTGTCAGTCTTGGGATACCTCCTTGCCAGGTCCTTTGCCAACAGCCAGTTTTGCTTGCTGATCTTGACTTCGTTCCCTTAAGTGCTGTTTCTAGCCCAAATACCCCAGTGTGAGTGCAAGGGGCTGTCAGGGAGATGGCTTGGGACAGCAGCAGGGTGATACATGCTGTGGTCACCTCTCTGGCAGTACCCATGTGGGTATGAGCCCCATGTCATTCATTACAAGGTGGCTCCAAGAGCTCAGAAGGTGTTGGGTGGGAGGAGGGATTGGGCCACAGGAGGGGGGACCATAGGGTGCTCTGGCATTGGGACAGTTGCAGGTGGCTAATCCCTCCTTTCCCAATCTCTCTTGCTTGTCTGGCGGACCCCAGAGCTACGCATCAAGCGACAGAACTCCTCTGACAGCATCTCCAGCCTCAACAGTATCACCAGCCACTCCAGCATTGGCAGCAGCAAGGACACTGACGCCAAGAAGAAGAAGAAGAAGAGCTGGGTGGGTTGGATGGGGCGTTGGCAGGAGAAGTGGGGCTTGGGGAGCCACTGGTAGGGTCTGCTCAGGGTCAGCCCCACAAACAAGCTGCTCTATGTTTGCCTTGGCCTTCTAGTGTTGGTGCCCCATGTCCCCTGGGGGGACAGCAGTAGTGAGGAGAGTGTAACTGCCGTGGATTTGTGTTGAATTGTTGGCAGGGACTTCTCCAACCACTTCAGGAGTTTCCCAGCCCTGGCCCTGCATGCCTGCTTCCTCGTGTATTCCCCCCATGTGTTCCTCCTGCGCACGCAGGCTCTGGCAGTGTGGAGGGCTGGCACCTTGGCCAGGCAGCCCCTTCCCTGCACCAGGCAGTTGTGAGCTGGATGTGTGATTAAGTCTTGCTTTGTTTTGTTTCTCTCCCCCTATGCTGACCTCAACCCTTTTTTTCCAGGTGTACGAGGTAAGTCCCATGCTGTCCAACCCACCACATGCTGTGCCCAGCTAGGGTCCTTGCTCCATTTCATGGGACGGTGCTCATACATTCCCATCCCATCCATCCCACTGACACTAACCCCAGCACAGGCCATCCTGGATCCCCAACCAGGCTATGCCCACCTTGGCTGCTTCCATTGATGTTAATTAAGTACAAATATGCACCCACAAGGAGAGGGTTGAACTGCCAGAGGCAGCAGGAAAGGCTCAAATGGGGCCTGTCCCATGGATGGGGACAGTCCCCTTCTTGCCTAGGGAATGGAGATACTCTCCTGACATCCTGTAACTGAATGTTTTGGCACGGGGACCTTGGTGCAGCCCTGCCAGTGTCACTGAGGGCACTGGGATGCACTGCCCATCTGTGCATCTCCAGGACTGCCTGATATGGTCTCAAGTGGCTCTGTTCCTGTCAGCACCCACATAGGTCTCAGTGCTTCCCTCCTTCCACCATCAGCAGAGCTGGATACCTACTTTGTTTACGCTGAAATGCTATGCTGGTGCTTCTCGAAACACCCTATAGTAGTCTGCTGGTGCCTGTGGGGACTGGGACAGATCCTGCATGTTCTCCAACCCTTCTTTCTCCCACCTTCCCTTGGAGCAGGCCCTGGCACATGTGGTGAGTCCAGAGTGCCTGTCCTGTTGCTCTCCCACTAGTTGAAGGGATCCGGTTTGGGTCCGGTTCGGTCCCTGTGCAGTGTCCATCCCTCTCCCTGGCCCCAACCCACTGCTCACCCACCTGCTGCTCTGTGTGTGCTGTGTGCATGCTGCATGCTCAGATGAGATACCAGCATGCTCTGTGGAAGGCTGGTTGTCCCTCTTTGCTCCCAGCAGGATCCACAGGGCAGAGAGAGGTGTGGAGCAGAACCCTCGCTCTGCAGAGGCTAGAGCAAGGGACATCCCTGTAAATAAATGCCTCTTGTTGAAATGGCTGTGATGGCGTTAATGTGGGGATGGATTGGCCCTTCCTGATGGACCAGGGTGCTGGTGCCATGCCTGAACAGCCTGGTGTAGGTGCTGGTGGGGAGCACATCCCCACCAGCTGGAAGACATCCTGACTAGGACATGGGTCCCGCTCTTTGGGGCTCTGGTACCATCTGGGCCGGGGTGTGTGTTGTCCAAAGGGCTGTGAACCCCATCCATTCACTGTGCCAGCAGAGTGGGGTTAGACTGCAGCCTTCCCCAGCATGGTGGTGGTGCTGCCTCTGTGATGGTTGTAGTTGTACAGTCTGTAGCTCAGACTGTCCGTAGGTCCTGGACAGGCAGGGCAGGACTAAGCCAGGTCTCTACTTGCAAGGCTGCACTTTGGACTGCCTCTAACAAGAACATTTCCCTCTCCTGTAGCTACGCAGCTCCTTTAATAAGGCCTTCAGCATCAAGAAGGGCCCCAAATCAGCCTCATCCTACTCGGACATTGAGGAGATTGCCACACCAGACTCGTCAGCCCCCTCCTCCCCCAAGCTACAGCATGGCTCCACAGAGACTGCCTCACCCTCCATCAAGTCCTCCACATCCTCCTCCGTGGGCATCGACACAACTGAGTATGTGGGGCCAGGGAGGGCCAGTGGCTGGGGTTGCAGGCTCCTGCCAGAGACTCGTGTGAGACCTGGTCTCTCCCTTGGCCCAGGCTCTTCCAGGCCCATAGCGAGGGTGAGCCTGAGAAGAAGGAGGTGTCAGAGCTGCGGTCAGAGCTGTGGGAGAAGGAGATGAAGCTGACAGACATCCGCCTGGAGGCCCTCAACTCAGCCCACCAGCTGGAGCAGCTGCGGGAGACAATGCACAACATGCAGGTAGGGACCCCTGCTAGCAGCCTGGCCGCTCTCAGTACCAGAATCCCCACAGTCCATGCATCCTCACCACTGTGCTGCACCCCAGGGTGCAGCTGGCATACAGCTCCTTACCCTGTGCCCTACTTTGTTGTGCCCCAGTTGGAGGTGGATCTCCTGAAGGCTGAGAATGACCGTCTCAAGGTGGCCCCAGGGCCTTCAGCAGTGCCAGGTTCTGTTCCCAGCCATATCACGAGCACATCGGCCTCCTCTTCACCAAGGCGCTCCTTGGGTCTCACCCTTGGCCACACCTTGAGCCCCAGCCTGGGGGATGCAGGTAGGGGTGATAGAGCTGCTGGCAGATGGGGAAGGGCTGGGGTAGGGAGGAGTGTGTGTGGTGGCACTGTGCTGCTGCTCACCCTGGAGTGAGCAGAACATCTGTTGTGCTGCTGGTGCTGCTGTCATCCGCAGCAGGATTTGCCTCCGGCTGGGCATACCCAGGCCTGGTGGTTTGGCTCTGGCCAACACAGCCTCACTGCTCCATCCCCAGACGTGTCCCCCATGGATGCTGTCAGTGCTGGCACCCAGAAGGACGAGCTGACACTTCGGATTGTGGTGCGCATGCCGCCCCAGCACATCATCAAGGGGGTGAGTGTGGGGTGTCGGGGGAGCCTGACCATGTCACGGCCCTAACAAAGAGGCGAAGGATGCCTCCTGGGATGATACGCTGCTGCAGCACTGCAGACTTCTGCCTTGGCTCCTAGGACCTCAAACAGCAGGAGTTTTTCTTGGGCTGGACCAAGGTGAGCGGGAAGGTAGACTGGAAGATGCTGGATGAGGCTGTCTGCCAGGTCTTCAAGGTAGGAGCAAGAAGAACACTCTTTAGAGAGCCATCCTTTGACTCCACTCCACCAGGCCTGCTATTCCTCGGCCCAGGTCCTCCCCAGCTCTCTTGGAGCTGCTCTCTGCTAGCCCTCAGGGGCACTGACAGCCCTGTCCTTCTCCATGTAGGATTATATCACCAAGATGGATCCTGCATCCACACTGGGGCTCAGCACCGAGTCTGTCTACGGTTACAGCATCAGCCACATCAAGCGGGTGCTGGACACGGAGCCGCCAGAGCTGCCACTGTGCCGCCGGGGCCTGACCAGTGTTGTTGTGACACTCAAAGGTCAGTGTGGCAGAGGGGCTCCATGGTTATGCCATGTCCCTGCTGTCTCAGGGTATTGCAGGGTGTGAGTGGGACCTTCAGCCCTCCCCTGCCCACAGGCTTGAAAGAGAAGTGCGTGGACAGCCTGGTGTTCGAAACACTCATCCCCAAGCCCATGATGCAGCACTACATCAGCCTCCTGCTGAAGCACCGCCGCCTGATCCTCTCAGGGCCCAGTGGCACTGGCAAGACCTACCTGACCAACCGCCTGGCTGAGTACCTGGTGGAGCGCTCGGGTCGGGATGTCACTGAGGGCATTGTCAGCACCTTCAACATGCACCAGCAGTCCTGCAAGGTGAGGGCACACAGCAGTGTCCCTGTGGGCACTGGTGCCATGGTCCCCATGGTTGTCATGCCATGGCCCCACACATACATCTGGCCTGTTTGTTCCAGGATCTACAGCTGTACCTGTCCAACCTGGCCAACCAGATTGACCGGGAGACAGGCACGGCGGACGTGCCCCTGGTGATCCTCCTGGACGACCTCAGTGAGGCAGGCTCCATCAGTGAGCTTGTCAATGGTGCGCTCACCTGCAAGTACCACAAATGGTGAGATCCCTGCTGCTCCCACTGATGTCACTGGGCTGTGGGATGAGGCCATTTATATCTGCTGTGCCCAGATCAGCTCTGTCTTGAGCTGGGGTGACTCAGAGGCTTTTTCTCATGAATGTTGTCTCTCTGTCACTCACCCAGCCCATATATCATTGGCACTACCAACCAGCCTGTGAAGATGACCCCAAATCACGGCCTCCATCTCAGCTTCAGGTAGGAATTGTACATCCCTGGGGATCATCCTTGTGGGGTTGTGGGGGACACAAGCTATCACTTGCCCCTTGGTGTTTCTGTGGTCACATCCTATGACTGGGGACCCTGATTAGGACTGAGCTCCAAGCCTGTCCCTGCCATCCCAGAAGGACCTGATATTCCCCAGCTTCGGGCAAACACAGGGTGGGGATGCAAGGAGGGACCCAAAGAGTGTTGGGGCAGGGCGGCTTGTGTGGAGACCCGGCCCTGACCACCGAAGTCTTTCCCCAGGATGCTGACCTTCTCCAACAATGTGGAGCCAGCCAATGGCTTTCTGGTGCGCTATCTGCGGCGGAAGCTGCTGGAGTCAGACACAGACATCAATGCCAATAAGGAGGAGCTGCTGCGGGTGCTGGACTGGGTGCCCAAGCTCTGGTACCATTTGCACACATTTCTGGAAAAGCACAGCACGTCTGACTTCCTCATCGGTATGGCCTTGCCTCGCCTTCCTCCTCTGTCCTGGCCTGCAATGAGCTCTGGGGACTGGGACCAAACCCTCCCAGAATAGCTCAGGAGGGCTGACATGTTCCCTTTGTCTCCCAGTGCCACAAACCACAGCTGGTGGGTGATGCACACAAGCATTGCTCTTCCCTGGGTTGTCTGTTCCTTTGGGATCTCTCACTAGGGGTGTCGGCCAAGGCTGCCAGTCCTCCCAGCACCTTTCCGTGGGCATGGAGGAGCTGTGTTTTCCCAGGAGGATCCCCCATGCTTCACCAAGCTTTTGGGGGATAGATTGAACTTGGCAGCTCCCTTCCTTACTTGGGAGATACTGTCTGCCTGCTGTGTAGGCAGGCGGATGGTGCCTAGTCACTGTTCCCAGGGACACCCTGCCAGCCAGGTGTGCCCACCTCAGTGATGTGAGCCTTGGGCCAAGTGACTGGGCAGGGGAACCCAGCTCCCATTTCTACTGTCTACTTTCCCCCCACAGGTCCCTGCTTCTTTCTATCCTGCCCTATTGGAATTGAGGATTTCCGGACCTGGTTCATTGACCTGTGGAACAACTCCATTATCCCATACCTGCAGGAGGGGGCGAAAGATGGGCTTAAGGTAGCCAGTGCTGCTGGCACATGTGAATGCAAGCCAGTGTGGGGATGCACTGATACACCTGTCATGAGTTGAGGGAGAGGGGTGGCACTGGGATTGTGGGTGCAGGTGACATCTCTGTCAGTCCCTGTGCTCTGTGGCTGTTGTGGGACATAGCACTGTCCTGGGGGTTCAGGGTGCCACATTGCTGGCTCTGGCATGTATGGAGGAAGCAGCTGCCACTTGTTCCCTGCCACAGGTCCATGGGCAGAAGGCGGCCTGGGAGGACCCCGTGGAGTGGGTGCGGGACACTCTGCCCTGGCCGTCAGCACAGCAGGACCAGTCCAAGCTCTACCACCTGCCCCCACCCACTATCGGACCCCACAGTGCCGTGTCCCCCCCTGAGGAGCGCACGGTGAAGGACACCACACCCAGCTCCCTGGACTCAGACCCGCTGGTACGCTGGCCAACAGGAGGGGCTGGGAGGAGCTGGTAGCAGAGCAGGGCGGAGCTTCACTTTCCCAGTTAATTCTCATTGTTAAAAGCCTGATTTGGGGATGCAGAAACACTTTGTGCTCCCAGGAGGAGCAGTGGGTGTTGGGTGGTGGCACTGGCAGGTGGGCTGCACACCAGGACACAGGGTGATGTGCTAGTGGAAGGGCATGACATGACACTCCATGAGGTGTCATGTCCACATGCAGAGCCGCAGACAGGCACACGTGCTCCTGCGTGTCCTGATGTGTCACCTGGATTCACCTCCTGACTGATCAACTGCCACAGGTGATGCCAGCTGATGCTGCTTTGGCACACTTAGTCTTGAGCATTCCACCTGTGCCCGAGGCTGGATCCTGGCCCAGGGGAGGGGTTTTGCAGCATTTCTGGGATTTGCTTTATCCTCTAAGGAGCTTCCCAGCAAGGCTGGTTTGGGAGGGCAAGGAGGGCCAAGTGGCCTCCCCAGTCACCTGTGGGCCTCCTGTCCACCTTGGGTTCCTGCCATGCTCCTGTCCCTACAGATGGCCATGCTGCTCAAGCTCCAGGAAGCTGCCAACTACATTGAGTCTCCAGACCGTGAGACCATGGTGGACCCTGACCTGCAGTCGACTCTGTGAGGCCTGGATGTGCCAGCCCAGGTTAAGGGGAGCTGCTGCTGGGCTGCTCTCCTTTTCCTTTGGCATCCGGGAGTGTGGGGCTGGCAAGAAAGCGGAGAGGAGAAGAGCAGGGCTCTGGGATGTCCTGGTGGAAATTCTGCTCATCTGTGAAAGAGCATGAGTTGCTATCTCTCCTCCCAGCCCTCGGGATAGGAGAATCCTGGTTTCTCTTCTTGTTTTTTTCTGTCTCTATTGAAAACTCTTGGGCTTTCGGACCAAGGTGACCGCCGAGGCTGAGCCCCTACTCCCAGGAGCTGCAGGAAGGCCCCTGCGTGGGGCAGGGACCCCGTGGGAGCCACCTGGGCCACAGCTCGGGGCACAGGAGGAGCTGGGGCTGCAGGATGAGGGCATGGGCATGAGGAGCTCTGGCTCCCTCTTCACCCATCAGCCACAGCCTCTACTGTGGAGCTCCCACCCTGTGCCAGCCAAGGGGAGCATGGCTGTCACCGCTCTCTCTGCATTCCCTGTTCCACCTTGATGGCAGCCACTGTGACCAGGACAGCCCAAAAACCCTGCTTTGGTTATTTTATTTTATTCCCTCTCTCCCCTTTTCCTTTGGCCGAGTCCAGGCTTTGCTTTGGTCCCTTTTTTTGTTCTGGTTCTTTGCTCTCCTGGCCTGGAGCTTATGGTCTGGTGGCTACTGCTTCCCTGGCAGCAGTGCCCTTTCCCTTTAGTCTCTTTTGCAGCTGCTGGTTTCACCACTCAAACCACCTCTGTCACAAAACTGGTGCTCACTGGATGATCTCCAGTCCCTGAACCCACCTCCTGGGGCTGCACAGGTTGGCTGAGGTGGGACTTGGAGGTCAGGGTGGAGGCAGGTGGCAGCAAGAGGCTCCCAGAGCATCTCCTCACATGGCAGCTCCCTCCTCAAAGACGCAGGTCATCCGGACGCTGTCTCCCACCAGGTTGGGATGCCACAGGACATCCCTGGGCAGCTGGATACCATCCCTGTCCCGTTGGTGGAGGGGTTTGCCCCACCAGCCTCCCATCCCCTTGGTGCTGCCAGGCCTGGGGCTGTGGATCAATGAGCCTGGGGTTGCTGCCCATGAAGCCTGCTCCCCCTGGCCCTGTGCCTTCCTGCAGCCTGGCAGGGTCTGTGTTGGTGCTTTGGGGGCACCTGGGTTTGCCATGTGTCCTGGCCTTACCCTACATTGTCAAAAGGTCAGATTCCATGGAGAGGGTCAGCCCCGGTGCTGCTGTGGTGCCTTAATCCCTGGCCATGCGGGAAGGGGGCACGTGGGGCTTGGGAGAGTGCTGTCACAGCCTGCTCCAGCTTCAGTGTCCTCTGTCCCCAAAGCCATCTTGCTTGGGATGGAATGAAGGGGCTGGGACTGCTGCCTGCAGCACCCTTGCTGGCCTGTCCCCTGCCATGGCTCCAGGGTGCCCTGGGCTCTGGGGGTCCCCTCCTCCCTACTGCCCTCCAGCTCAGCCCCCACATTCATCCAGGGCCCTGGAGAGACGTATGAGGAGCAGTGACCCCAGGGCCAGATCAACTGAGCCCACCCTGTCCCCAAACTGCCAGGCTAGGGACTGGGCAGCCTCAGCCCCCTGTGCCGTGGCTGGTGTGGCCTTCAGGGACACCTCACACCCCTCTGGAATGGGCACCTCCCACAGTGCCCTTGGAGGCTGCTGACGCCTCTGCCCTCGGTGCTCTTGGCCAGTGTGTCCTGCCTCGCCGCACCATGGTGCTCGCTTTTCCCACTTCTCAGTCTGTCTGACAGCCTCCTGCTGCTGCCAGGGCCGGCCAGCCTGGCCCCTTCCCCCAGGGATCTCCGGGATCTCCTCTCCATGCTGGCTTGGGCGTTAAGGCTTTCTGTTTGCCTTCTCTTGTGTTGCTGACGTCGAGGACTCGTTGTACATAGCCCTGTCGTGGAACGCCCTGTGTGGGTTGGGGGGGGCCGGCCCTGCGCCTTGGTTTTGGGCTTTTTTTTGTACTCTGTGATGACTGTGCTGTGCTGACTTCTTTTCTGATTGTATGAGACTCTGGCCCAGCAGCTACTCGAGGTTGGCAGTGGGGACCCAGCTGTCCCCTCCAGCCCCTCTCACCCTCCTTGGGACTCTGGTGCCCAGGGTGGGAAGGGACCGATGCACCTTTGGGGGCTGCCCTGTGCCCAGATGCCCTGAGGAGTCCCATGGGAGGAAGGGCAGCCTTGCTTGAGCTTTTTTTTCTGACACCTCCAGGGAGCCACCCAAACCTGGACCAAACTGTAGCCGTCCCCCACTCCTGAGCATCCCCTAGCCTGCGTCCTTCAGGTTTGCCCTGTCCCTCCCCAGATTGGGACTGCCCCTCGTCCCCTCACCTCGGCCCTGGCAGCTGGAGGTGAGTAGCAGCTGGAGATGTGATCCAGGAGGAATTTCTGAGGGAGGAAGGAGGACTATGCTAGCAGGTGGGCCCTGGGATTGGCATGTTTGGGGGCCTTGGCTGGGGTTACCTGGCCAGAGGAACCAGGTCCTGGTGGATTCCTCCTGGCTTACACCAAGCACCTCATGTCCCCAAGGCTGTCAGCTGTCTGGGGGCCAACCCCTGGCTGTGGGCTGAACCCTTCTGTCCCTAGGGAAGGGGTTCAAGGATTGCTCTAACTCATCCTCCTGCCACCTCCAATGGTGCCCACCACCTCCAAAGGTGCTTGCTACCCCCGAAGGTGCCCATCACCCCACAAGGGTATCTGCCACCTCCAGAGGTGCCAGTTGCCCCCAAAGGTGCCCATGGTCCCTGGGAGTCCCCCTGAAGGGCTGGAGGTGTGTGATGCCTGCACCTCACCCTCCTGCCCCCTTGAGCTGCTGCTGCCTGGTGGCCTGAACCTTACAATTTTAGCTTTTTTCTATTAAACACAACCTTTTTTAATTAAATAAAAGATTAAATTGACAAATTCCTGTTCTAGATTATCTGTGTAATGAACTGGGTTTTGTGTTTCTTAACTGCATGGTATTCCTGCCAAGGGGTTTTATAGCACTTTTTAAATTTCTCTTTAAGGTTTTGGTCCAGATTTCTACTGCTCTTGCCTGTCTGTTTTTGCTTTTTCCTTGCACCCTCCATGTTTGTAAACTCGCTCCATTTTATACCTGATGTTGAGACCCAGCCCCACATTGTACATAGCTGCGGGAACAATCATAGGGAACAAACAAACACCATCTGGACTCTTTCCACGATTAGTTGGTTTTTACTTCAAAGAAATTTTAAAAGAAACATAAAAGGAAGCCAGGAAAAGGCTTGAGGATATTCTGAAAAGACAGAAACAAATCCAGCCCTCCACCAAGTCAGCTTCTGCTGCCCACACTGCCCGCACCAACTGGCATGTCTCTTCTCAGTCGTCTAACACCATTGGATTCAATAAAGTGATCTCCTGTACTGTTGGCTTCTGGTCCTGTGTCTGCGGCTCTGGTCCTGTGTGGTAGAGGGGTGGGTGGTTGTACACATCATAGAAGGTGATAGTTTGGATGGAAGGGACCTTAAACCTCATCTCAGTGGAGGGGACACCTTGCACTATCCCAGGTTGCTCCAAGCTCCTGGCTTTGACCATTTCCAGGAATGGGGTGGCCACAACTTCCCTGGGCAACCTGTGCCAGGGCCTCACCACCCTCACAGCCAAAAATTCCTTCCCAATATACCATCTAACCCTGCCCTCTGGCAGAGGAAGCCATTCTCCCTTGTCCTGTCCCTCTAGGCCCTTGTACAAAATCCATCTCCAGCTCTCCTGGAGCCCTTTTCAGCACTGGAAGGGGCTCTTGAGCTCTCCCCAGGGTCTTCTGTCCAGGCTGAACATTCCCTACCTCTCCTAGCCTGTCTCAAAAGCAGAGGGGCTCAAGCTCTCAAAGCATCTACCTCTGTCCTTCATAGTTGCCTTCCTGCAAAATCTGGGAAGGGAGCCTTAGCAGAAATGCTTCTGGGTTGAAATCTTAGCTATTTTGCAGGATGCTGGGAGCAATTTTTGGGGTTGGGGACCTCTCTCCCAGGGTCACACTCCTGTAAAGTTGGGTAGGCAGAAATGTTTGTGCAGTTCAGGACATGGAAAGCAGGAGGTCTCTTTCCTGGGGCAGGAGAGCAAGGTCCTACCTGAGGTGAGCAGGGGGAAGAAGGTTTGGGGTGGGTGGGCATTCCCAGGGCCCCTTTTGCCTAATCAGGTCTGATATGATCTAACATTTTGAAAGGACATGATAGTGACAGATGCCACATCAGCTCAGGGGGACAGAGGTGGCATAGTGTCCCTTGTGCAAATTCAGTTTGCAGAGGACGGCTGTAGGCTGAAGCAGGCAGGGAGAGCCCGGTCTTCCCACGGCGTCCTCAAATCTGTTTTCCCCTCCGGAGAGCGATCCTGGGGAGGGGACAAATGCTTCAGGAGTCGTTAATTAATGACGGGATTGCGATGAGCTATAAGAGACTGCAGTGGCGGATCCAGGGCCAGGAGAGGGCTCTTCCCATCGGCTCCCGCTCCTCCCGCAGGGCGAGTTCACGCGAGTTCCTTACGTTGGGTGCGGTCCCGGACACGGAGAGTGGGACCGGTTTTGGTGACGCCCGGTCTCTCGTCCGCAGAGATGCGCCCTGTGCGTGCACCCCGACCTGTGCTGACTCCAAGCCCTGTGCAGGCAGCAGAGCAAGCAGGAGAGGAGAGCAGGCGGGAGAGGAGGCAGGGGAGCAGCAGAAGGGTCCCACGCATCGTGACTACGGGAATTGCCACGGTGTAGAGCCAGAGGAATCGATCCGAGCTGTGGGGCGGGGGGGCGATGCAGAAGGACCACACGGGGATGATGCTGACACTTCAATTCCAGACGGACTCCTGCGTTTGGGAGCACTCATCCACCCTTTTCAAGGATGGTGGGCAGGGGAGGGTCCCTTCGGTCCGGGAAGCCAGCACCCCTGGGTGCTGTAGTGGGGATGTGGCCCCCATGCAGGACCTTTCCCCTGCCCGCAGTATCCGGTGGGAGTTCGTGTCTGTCTCTGTGATATGCGTCGGGAGCTGGTGCAAGACTGGCAGGGGGTTTTGCTGGTGCAAGACTGGGAGGGGGTTTTGCTGCAGCAAAACTGGGTGTGCAGGGGTTTTGGGCAACGCGGCTCCCAGCTGAGTTGGGACCTCGAGATCCCCTCCCTGCTCTAGGCATCACCTTTCCTGAGTGTCTCTGGCTGGAGCGGCCGGAGCAGCCGGACTTCTGTGTAGCTGAGATGCTCTGGCTGCAAGCACTGTGACCAGGGGGGTGCTGGAATGGAGGTGGTGGACCCTCAGCTGGGGTGATTTGGGGTGAACCCACAGGGTCCCTGTCCCTGGCTCATGTATGGGGAGTAAGGAGTGTCCAAGGGCTCCCTTTCCCACTGGAGGCTCCGCTGATGGGAAAGGGATCCCACAGCAGGGGCAAAACTGTCCCCGCACTGCCCTCCACTCCCCACCCGGGCTCCTCACTCGAATCCCGTCACCTTTTTCCTGATGTTTTGGCTCTAAAACCAAAGCTGGTTCCCAGCAGCCCTCTGGATCTAGGGGAGGCACGGTGGAGGTGCCACCACCACAGCTGCCTCCAGTGCCTCTCTCCTGTAGCCCGGCAGGTCCCTGTGGCGGTGGTGGCGGCAGTGGTGGGTGGCTGGCGGGTGGTGATCTGGACAAGGTCACTGATGAGAAGGGATCAGTGTGCGTGACCAGTGCGAGGTGACTGATGTGAAATGTTTGGTGCTGGCGCCGAGTATTAGTGCCTGGTACGAGGTGCTTGGTGGACGTCCCTGGTGTCAGCGCCAGGTGCTGCGTGTGAAGTGACCCCGATGCGGGGCGCCTGTGCCGGCTGCCTGTGCTCGGTGCTGCTGTGAAGTACCCGGTGTGAGGTGACCCCGATGGGGATTTCCCGGTGCCCAGTGTGAGGTGACCCCATGGGGTGCCTGTGACAGGAATGAGGTGGCCCGTTCGGGTGTCCGGTGCCCGGTGCCGATTCCCGGACGCCGCGGGCGGTGCCGCTCCCGCACGAGCCCCGGTGCGCACCCCCGGGGGGGGGCCGGGCGGACCGGGGTGCGCGGGCGGGGCCGCGGGCGGGGCCTCCCGGTGGCGGGCGGAGCCTCGCGGAGCCGCCGCACGCGAGCCCGTAGGGGCCGGGGCTGCCGCAGCGCCGCGCAGGTCCCACCGCCTGCCCCGCACCGACCGCTCCCGTCCCCGCCCGCCCCGCACCGACCGCTGCTCTCCCCGCCCGCACGGACCGCACCGCAGCGCTCCCGCCCGCCGCCCCGGCCGGTAAGTGCCCGTCCGCACTCCCGCCGAAGTTTCCCCCGGTGCCGCAGCGGCGCGGGCTCTGCGGGACGGGAAGCCCGAGCTCTCGCCCATCCCGTGCCGGCGCCGCCGCCCGGTGCGATTGTCCATCGTGGGGTGGGATGGAGTACTCGCCGCGGGCACCGGGTAATGCACCGCGCCGTGTCTCGGTGCCCGGAGCGGGGCAGGGACTTGCGCTTTTCCCGGGAATCCATCCCAGGACACAGGTCCCAGAGCTGGCTAGCGCCTGGAGGCTGCCCGTGGGGGGCTGCGCTCAGAAGGCGGCTGGGGACGGAGCCTGGAGAGATGGAGAGGGGGGCGGCCAATGGTGCGGGAGGCTGCGGAACTGGCGGGGAGCACCCAGGGGCGTGGGGAGCCTCCCGGGGAGTCCGCGCGGTGCCGCCGGGTCAAAGGTGCCCTCTGGGCGCTGCGGAATGCTCTACCTCCTCATCCTTGCGGATGCCCGACAATGAGTGCCCTTGGGGTGCTGGCCCCGGGAGTGGCGGGGGCGCGGGGCTGTTCCCGCATCATTGCGGGGAACCCACCCTGGTGCGGGGAACCCGGGGAGCGACGTGGCCCCAGCGTGGGCAGCTACAAGCCCCGCTGCTGTGACGGCTTCTTCGTGGAGGCCTGGCCAGGAGCCAGCTCCAAACAAACCCTTCGTCTGGGTTCCCGTGCCGTAGCTGCACCATCTCCGGGATCCTCCAGTACTCCCTACTCTGGCTGGGTGCCGTCAGGGTGCAGCCGTGCAGAGGGGCTCAGTCCAGCGCCGGGGATGTCACACTGGGATGCTGCAGTCCTTGCTGTGCCCAGCACATCGCTGCTTCCCTCAGCCTAGTTTTAAAGAGTGATCCCAAAGGAGCTCTGCAAATTGCGCAGGGGACAGGCAGCGTTGCAAGGTGACTGTGGCATAGAGAAGGGGGAACACAAGTCTGTCACCCATTGCTTCGTGGTCTCCAACTTGTATCAGTGCCTCTGTTTCTCTCTGCACGGCACTCCTTGGCGCAGCGCTCTTCTGTCCTCAGGGTGAGAGTGGCCGGGGTGCTGAGGGGTGTCACCCACTGCAGAGTGTCCGATAGCACAGCCTCCTGCGCTGTGGAGCTGCAGAGCACTGCTGGACTCCCCGCCTGCTCCTCTGCTGCAGCAAAACTTCAGTCCTGAGCGCAGGCTGGCTGGTACGCGAGGTGCTGCTGCAGCGGTGTTACTCCTGCACGCACCGAGCGGCAGCGCAGCCACCGGCAGGAGTCTCCATCCTGCTGCATTATTCCTCTCTAGCACAGCTCCTCGGCCGCACGCTGCTGAGAGCTGCCGGACCCCCGGGGCACCCCTGGGGCATCCCCGGGCTCTGCGACCTTGCTGCGTGTGGGTCCTTTGGCTGCAGGGTTTGCGTGGGAGAAGTGTGGCTTGCGGTGGTCCATATGCAGGGGGAGTGTGAGGCATCATGGAAGAGGTGAGGCACCCAAGGTCATTGAGGCCAGCCGTGGCAGTGGGAGTCACCTGTGTTGCTTGAGAACAGACCACCCAGCAAAGCACCCCAGTGCCTCCAAACCCAAACGCCTCTCGGAGTGATGCCATGTCTCCTCATTGCTTATGGGTGTAGTACAGGAATGGGTCTGACCTTGCCCGGTCCCCTGGCACCTTGCCCGGCCTCCCGTGGTGAGTACTGCTGTCCCGCTTGCTGGGAGCCAGTTTGAAGCGCCGGTGCCCCTGATTCTGCAGGGTGAGGACACGTCCAGGCCTGCAAGCCCAGTGATGGCAGCAGCGGTGAGCAGCCCCAGCTGCACTGCATTGCTGCTGGCCACCCTGGCTCTGCACCCCGCTGCCCACAGCACCTATGGTCGCAGAGGAGGGAGGACACACAAATACAGTCATATAGACTCTCACATATGTACACGGATATATGTTATAAGTATGGTTGGGAAGGGGGTTTCCAAACACAGCCACTGTGGCATTTGCTGCCAGCTGCTCTTGTGAGAGCTGCCTCCTGTTCCATAAGCCCCAGGGATGGTCACTGGGCTACAGCTAGAGACCACTGAAGCGAGCTGGGACTCCCACTCCACCGCGGGCCCTTCCTCCAGTTCACCATGGTTTTGGCAAAGTCCCAGATTTGGGAGCCAGATGACTGCAGCTCCTCATTATGACTGGAGTTTCTCCTTCCCTGGGCTGTGCAGAGAGCTGTGAGCCGGCAGCCGTGATGTCCTCCAGTAGGATCAATGTCCAGTGTACAGATGGGATTCAGTGCCCACTGGTTAAAAATCCTGTATATTTTAATTCCCTACTCCCAGCAGTGCAGCTCGGCACTGTGCCTGGCCGTGCTCCTCCTCAGCCTGGTGGCCACCAGCACCTTCCCTGCGCCACTTATTTGGAGCTGCTGGTGAGTGCAATCGGCAAAATGCTTTTGCCCTTGGCTGCAGTCGGCCTTTCCCTCCTAGATGAACGCCCAGCTCTTCCCTATCTCATGCCCTCAGCTCAGATCCTGCATGAGCCTGCGTTCCCCAAAGCACTCTTTGATTATTAGCCCTAATAATTGTGTTATCGCATTGACTGAACTGTTTCAGATGCCAAAGCTAATTTTGCTCTTCATGCCTTCCTTCATCAGTAATGGGATTTTGATAACATCATGCATCCAAAAGTATTGGATAAACTTGGCATAATTCCCCATTTATTAATTAAACCGTAAATTAGGCAGTGTGCGTCTGGAATCTGAACGCCCCAAACTGGTGTGATCCTGCAGCTGGGGATGGTGCTGGTCTGCTCCTGTCAGCCCTGGGGTGTGGGATCCTGGTGTGTCCTGCTGAGTTTGGGGACTCCCACATCCCAGTGGGACCACCTGCTCCATTGTTTCCCACATGCTGGAAGTTGTTTCATCTGCTCTGGTGTTTGGAGTAGGAATCATGTTGTCCCTGAATTTAGCTGCTGGTCAGCAGTCTGGCAGAGCTCCTTGTCCCCCTGGGGTGGCTCTGCTGGTGCTGGTGCTTTGAGAGGGGTGACTGCAGCCAGCTCTGGCAGTACATGTGGCAGTACTGGCTGTGCCAAATTCCTGCCCTCTGGAGCCACATCCCACTCTCCCACACAGGGAGTTGTCTGACTGTTGCACCAAACCCATTCCCACTGGCTGTCTGTGGCCCACTGGCCTGGAAGGCACTGACAGGGTGTCCTTCTCCTTGTACATCTTAAGGAGAGCTGGGGTGGTTTAATTAATCAGGTTTTTTGTTTTGGTTTGGTTTTCTTTTTTTTTGTTGGTTTTTTTTTTTTTTGTTTTTTTAATCTGGACCAATTAATCCCAGTTTTTCCTAGCCCTGTGGGGTGCAGCAGATGTGGACTCTGGGCTTGTGCATCCTTGGGAATATGGGGAGACCAGGAGAAAAGTGGGTTCTTGTGGCACGAGGTGTAGGTGGTGCTGTGGGATGTGATAGGGTAGTCCAAGCCCCGAGTATATGCTGAGCTGGAGGTGGCCTGGGGGGACTGCTCTGCTGCCAGGGACCTGGGGAGCTGCCCTGGAGCCGCCCTGGAGCCAGGCTGAAGCCATGGGGATTGGGAGTGTCTGTGAGCTGCAAGATGCCCAAGACATGCCTGTGTGCTAGGCTGGTTTGGGATCAGCAGAGCTGATCTAGCGGCTGACATTCTGGCAGTGCTGGCATGGGATAAGGCATCCCTGACTCCTGTGAACCTCATGTGGTGCCTCACAGCACAGCAATTATACCAAAACACCATAGAGGTGAGATCAGCCTCCAAACTGCTCAGCATCATCCCAGGGAGACCCCTCCTATCTTCTCCTGCAGGACATAGGGTGGCCCTGGGGACATGCTGGGACTGAGGGCTGCTGGTTCTGGGGAAACCCAAATGGCACCACAGCTCTCACTGGCCTTGAGCAGAGGATTCAAGGAAGAAAACAACCCCAAATTTCAGAGCCATGAGTGGATTTACTAGCACATGGACTCCCTGTGGGCTCTGTTGCTGTCTTGCTCTGTTCCCAGGGGGGTCCCAAGGTTTTCTCCTGGAGCTGAGGTCTGGCAGAGCTGGGTTAGTGCCTAGGATGAGGTACTGGCTTGTGCTCCCACTGCCCATGCAGCCTGGTGCCACAGTGAGCTGTGTGTGGCTGTGCCTGCTCTGCTTTGTGCCACAGGAGAGCCCAGCAGAGACCTCCTGGTGGAGTGGCATGGGCCTGACCCTTGGAAGTGATGGTGACTACCAACACCAGTTCAGGAACCAGGGTACTTGGCATCTGGGCTCTTCACGTTTTTCCAGGGGAGGAGCAACCTTCTTCAGGATGCACTGGTGGAACAGCTCCTCTGTGCAGCCCTGAAAGTGTGTGCTTTTGTGCCTGTGCCAACAAAACACTTGGAGTCACAGGGGGATGCAGTTCAGAGGGGCTGGGCAGGGACCGAGGAAGACCCTGTGGTGTTCAGGGGCTGTGCTCATCACCCTAGCTGGGCTCCCAGCTCTCCCAGGGACATTTCTCCACCTGCACAAGGTTTATTCCTGGAAGTCAGTCCTCTGTCCTGGCCTTGGTGGGGCTTTGTGACACAACAAAACCCCCTGGGCTGCTGTGGTGCTGTGTCCCTGTGATCCCATCATTGTGCTTTTTCCATTCCCTTTGCCACCCCAAATGGCCCTGGGGACACAGAGTTCTACTCTGCCTCTGGGCTCTCTGTGCCTTGGAGCTGGGCAAGCAGCATCAGCATTGCTCCCATGGGTACCCAGTCCTGGGGGACTGAGCCCAGGCTGACAGGGAGGAGGAGGAGGATGAGCATTGCTGGGAGTTCCCAGAGCTGGGAGATGGTTTCCTGGATTCTAACACCAGACCATCAAGACCTTGTCCTTGACTGGGAGCTGTGGAGATCTCCCTGGAGCGTCCCCCTGGAAATGGCCCCTCGTGGCTTGTGTCTGCTTGTTTGGCCCATCTGTTGAGCTGGGGAGCAGCACAGGGTGTGCTCTCCCTGCTCCTGTCTGCGATCGATCCACCGTGTCTCGGCTTACTCCTGGAGCTGCTTTGGCTCTTCCCCAGGAGCTGACCTGGCTCCTTTTCTCTCCTCCCATGCTGATCTGGAGCAAATCAGTGTGGCACAGGGCCATGGCCATGGTGCTGGCAGTGTGATGCCCACCTGGGAGGGCAGAACTTGGAATTCTTGGCTGTGTGGTGGCTTCGAAGTGCCAGGTCAGCTCAGCCCATCACCATCTGGTGCCCTATTTAGCTGCTCTCATGTTGCCTTCAGAGCAAGACACTGCTGCCACAACATCACAATGCTGAAGAGCGGGCTGGGCTCTGGCAGCACCTGGAACCTATTTTCTGGGAGATTTCTTTGGCCATTCATGGCTCTGTGCACCAAAGGTGCACTGCCTGTGCTGCCTAGGGTTGGGGTGAGCCTGGTGGTTTACTCTGGCCGTGGTCAGTTCTATGTGGGACGTTCCATATGCTCTGCTGTCCTCGGTAACAGCTGTGTCTCCACAGCTCAGGAGATTGTGGTCTCCAGCATCCCCAGCTGCCTTTTCTACCTGTGCCCTGGTGGCACATGGCATGAGCCAAAACCCTCTGGATGAAGTGCTGGTGGTGCGTGTTGCCTGCAGCCCCTGCAGCATTCCTGTGGGATGAGAGAGCAGTGCAGCAGTGATGGGAGACAGTGGGAAGCAGAGAGCCACAGTGGAGAGGGGGTAAGGTGCTCACCAGTCCCTCTGCTTTTGCACCCAAATTCCAGGTGGCAGTGGCTGTGGAGGTGTGTGCCCTGGTTCCTGCAGGAGCCCTGGCACCAGTCCCAGCTCAGCTCCCTCCTGCCCTTCCTTCCTTGTGCAGCTGCAAGCCAGAGCCAGGGACTGATCCCTCTAGAAAAAATGGGCTTTGGGGGATCAGCACCTCTGGGTGCCAGACAGGGCTCTGAGTGCCCAGCAGTGGGTCCTTCTCTCCTCTGATGCGGGTGCTGGTGTCATGGACTCTGACTGCCCTTGTCCCCCATTTCACCTCAGTGTTGTCCTGGTTTCAGAGGCAAAGGCACAGGAAATCCCTGAGCTGCCTCTCTGGGCACCCTGGGGCTCCTGGGTGCCAGCAGTGGTCCCCATGCAGGGAAGTGTCCCTGGGTAGGGACAAATCTGCCATCTCCCTGAGTCACTGTGCTTTGGGGCGCCCTGCCATTGCTGAGAAGCACCCCAATACCTGGTGGGTATTGAGTGGGGTGATGCTTTGCAGGAGGAGATGCACAGGAGAAAGCAGGGCAGGGTGGGATCATCCCTTCCCTACACTGACGTTTAGGTGTCCATCCAGTGGGAGACTTCTGTCAGCAGGAGCAGGAGTCTTGGCAACATCAGAAGCCATCACTCTGGAACCCAAATGATGGACAAAAGCTGCCTAAAGGCTGCATTTATGGCTAGACCTTGCTTGGTTTTGCTGTGAGTAACACAGATCCTCTCTCATAGGCAAGCACTGGCTCTGAAACCACCATCAGTTTTTAATTTTTTATTTTACAAGCTCTCCCTCACAAGCTGGGGGCTGTCTCCTTCCTTGAGGCCAGGGGCTCTGTGATAAGGAGCCCAGACTCTGGCTGTGGGGCAGTGGGGCAGGAGCTCATCCCAAGCTGTGCAGTGTGGTGCCCTCCTTGAATCCTTGGGGAAGAGCCTGTTCGGAGCTGCTGAACCCCAGCAAGTTGTTATTTTCAATTAGCCAAGCCAGGAGCTGGTGGGGGATGAGGCCATGAGTGGAGTGTGCTGTGGTGGGGAGGAGGGTGCTGGCCAGGTCTGGTCCCATCCAGAGATACTGCTGGAGCCTGCAGGATGGGGAGCTGTGCTGGGGGTCCTGGTGAGGTCTGGTGGCTGTCACTGGCCCATTCAGAACTGTGGGAATGCTGACCTTCAGCCCTGCTCAGGGATTTCCTCTCTCAGGGCACTGCTTCCCATGCTGTGCCTCAGTTTCCCTTGGTGGGTGGGAGTGTCTGGCCAGCAGTACCTGCTCATACATGGGTTTGGGGACAGGAAAACCTGTTACTGTGGTGTCTCAGCAACTCAGGTTCTGTGATGCCACTTGCTACCAGAGTATCCTCACCCCATCACACTCCCTCAGCTGTAGGAACACCCTCCCCTGAAAAGTGCAGAGCTGGGAGAGCAGAGACTCCTTGCCCTCAGCACAGTGGATCAGGGTGGGAATGTGGGGGCATCCTGAGGGCTGCTCCACCATCCTGGGTGCTGAGGGTCTGATCTGGAACCACTGATGCAGCTGTTATGGTGTTGTGCTGGGGCTGGGGAAGAAGAACAGGGATGAGATTCCAGGATTTGCTGAGCTATTGCAGAGTCCCTTTGCAGCAGGGTCCTGCAGCATCTCCCCACCCAGCACCCCCTTCCCTCCCTCATCCCTGATCCTTTGGTCTGGTACCTTCACACATCCCTTGCCAGGAATTCTCTGTTAATTAAATGACCATTAGAAGCTAGGTCATGTTTTTGCCTTAATTAGAGTCTCCTGTCTCACCAATGTAAGCTGAAACTCCGGCCTGGCATGTCCCCTCCGTGTCCCACTCTGGACTGGTGGGAGTGCTGGGGAGCCAGGATGGCTGTGAACAGCTGGAGGGATGCCCAGGCATTGTACCCGTGGGTCGGGCAGAGATGGGATCTCTCCCTCCAGCTCTTGTGCTCCTGACCCCAGAAGCAAAACACCTACTGGCATCAAAATCCAGATGGGGCACTGCCACATATCTCAGCTGTACTCTGTAATCTCTGCTTGTCCCCGGGCTGCACTGCAGGGTTGTGTGGGCTTTGTAGTGCCCAGGCTTCCCGCTGGCATTGGGGTGGGAGACGTCTTACCTTGAAACTGGCTCGGGATTTTCATTCATGGTCACCAAGCCCTGGCACACAGCCGCACAGTTTTGGGGTCAGCTCCTCATTTGTGGAGGCCTGAAGGGTTCCTACATCTCCATCCTAGCAGGACAGCTCCGACCTGGCTTTGCCATCTTGTAAAGGAGCAATAACTCATCACTGGCCCCATGGTGACAGCTGCCCTTCATTAGCTAACGAGCCTTCCCCACATCAGGGTCTCCCTGGGACACTTCATCCCTCTGGGCTGGGGGGGGGCCGGGGTTGGGATTCCTGTACCCTCCTGCCCACACCCAGCCTATGCTTGGTCAGCGCTGGCTGCTGCTAATTGCTGCCTCAGCCTCATTAATCTTCATTGTTGCTGTTCCTGCTGTCCATCATCCCCGTGGCCTTCACCTTCCTGGAGGGGAGAAGTTCCTTCTGCTCTTGCAGAGGAGCAGCTGGATTCCCCAAAAGCCCTCACCCTGATGGGGCCTAGGCTCCCTGGGTGCTGCTGTGTCCAGGGACATCCTGGTCCTTCTGTGCATCCCCAGATTCTCGTCCTGAGTCTGGTCTTTTGCAGAACATCCTGGGTGATGAGAGCAACTGCTCATTGATTTCCCACTTCTCCCTACATGGTCTTCAAAGCCCCCCCAGTCAGTGAATCCCCCCCTTCCATCCTTCCCCATCCCATCCACACAGGGAGTTACTGCTGCACCAGTGGATACCCATGAAGGGACCAGTGGGACCAGCTCTGGAGAAACCCCAAATCCCCTTTTTTGTGTCAGGTGCTGCAGCAGCATGGGGGGATGGAGGGTGTCTCCAGGGTGGGGTATTTGATGGAGGAGGAGGAGGGATGAAGGGCTCAGGAAGGGGATTTTCAGTGTCTAAACTGCTTTTCTATGTACAGGGAATGCCCTGGGGATAGATGGGGATGGGATTGCTGGCTCCAGCCTGCAATTTACATCCTGCTGGATCTTGGGGTGCTGCAGGCAAATGGAATGTGGCAAATGGAATTCAGCAAATGGAATATGTGAAAGAGAGGGGTACAACCCCTCCTGCTCCCTAAAATCAGCGATGGAACAAGGAGGTTTACACCAGGAAGGGCTGGTCTGGAGCTCAGTGCAGTTTCTCAGGGTACAGTATCAGCTTTAACGGGGGTTGGGTTGGACCTGGGGTGAGTTTGGGGGCTGAGCCTGGAGGGAGTTCCCTGGATACAGCCCCTGGGGGCTCCTTCTAGGCCAGATGTTTGCAGCTGGGGGACACTGCCTGAGGGGGTACAGGTTAACACTGCCAGTGTGGGGGTGCAGAAGGGTTTTAGGGGCTCTGAGGGTAGTGCAGCATGCAGGTGCATGCATGAAGTGAGGCTGGGGTAATATGTTAGGGGGTCTGGGAAACTGCTGCAGGTACAGGATATGGGATGTCCTCTGGAATGTGGGGGTGCTGCGGTGCTGGATTTGGGGTGCTGCCTTGAGGGGTGAAGGATGAGGCATTGGGGGCTGCAGGGGGGTGCATTAGGGGAGAAATCCACTGAGAGGGTGATGCGTTTGGTGGGGTTCAGAGTTACACACTGGGGGACTGGAGCAACAGGGAGCAAGATAAAGCCCTGTGGAGGCAGAGGTGGCAGCTGGTGGGCTGTGGGGACCCCACACCGTGGGGGCAGTGTAATGGAGGTGCATGGGTGATGTGCTACCCCATGGGGTGTCTGCAGCAGCTGCCTGGCTGAAGCCCACCCTGTCCTGCTTCATGGGGAGCTCCTGGTGGTTTTGTTTTGGGGGGGAAGGGGTGCAGTGGGTCCTGCCGTTCCCATCAGCCTCCCCTGATGGGTGCTGCACCCCAGGGAGGGGCTGGGGGATCCCCAAGGACCAGCAAGGCAGCAAGGGGCCCCTTCCTAGCCAGTATTTTATGATGCCTTAATCCATGCTTGTTCTCCGGCCAAGGACTGATAGAAATGGTTAATTATAACCCTCATATTTTCTTTATGTCTCTAATCTACAGTCATGGCAGGGCAGTCATGGGGAGCAGTGGGGGGTGGTGGGAAACAACTCCAAACCAGGAAGGAATAATGAGGAAACTTGAAGTACCACAGCGAGTCCTCGGGAGGGGCAGCTCAGCGGGGTTTGGGGGTGCGCTGGGGATTTCGGGGGGCCGACCTCCCTTCCCACCCGCACCGCCGCCCGCTCGGCCCCTCGCCAGCGGCTGCCGCAGCTTACAAAGAGGAGGGG
Organism: Cinclus cinclus; assembly: GCF_963662255.1. Classification (NCBI taxonomy): domain Eukaryota; kingdom Metazoa; phylum Chordata; class Aves; order Passeriformes; family Cinclidae; genus Cinclus; species Cinclus cinclus. The sequence goes on from NC_085072.1 coordinate 6,647,019, forward strand.
GAAAAATTGCAAAAGGAATGGAAAAAAAAAAAAAAGGCAGCGGAGCCGGAGCAGGACTGCAATGCAGTGGCGCAGCCGAGCCCGCACGGCCCCCGCCCGCTGCCGGGGGGAAGGGGCTGGGACGAGGACAGGGGGCTGGGACGGGCCCCCACCGACTGAGAATCTGCGCCCTGGGCTGGGAGCAGGTCTGCCCCCACAGCTGAGGGTTTGGGGTGCCCCGCTTGTGCCTGGTGAGGACACGGGATGTACCCTAGGACACCCAGTGAGACGGTGGCACAGTGGAGACGGGGACCTGGAGGTGAGGGGACATCCCCAAGATCACACTGCCCCACTGCTTGCTCTCCCTGCCCCATACACTGGCCCACTACCTGCCCTCGCAGCCTCACACCCCTCTCCGGCCGTCCCTGCCCTGCACGGGCTGCCCCCATGGCACTGCCCCAGCCTGCCCTGCCCATGCGAGAGGCGGATCAAAGCTTGCTCCTCTCGCTCGGGGGTGCAGAATCAACTTCCCGCTCCCATGGCAAGAGCTGCACCCCCAGGGGCTGTGAGGTGCTCAGCTGGAGGGGGAGCAGCCACAGGGTCTCCACTGGCTGGCTCCCCTCTGGCCTCTCCGGGCCGCGGCTCTGCCAGCGCCCGGTGATCACCACAAGCGCTCATCACCATTAGTGATGCTAATGAGGCCGCCCGGTTCGAAAGCAACCCCTGCGAGGGCTAATGCTGCCTGCAGCCCTTCAGCCTCGGGCAACGCGGCAAATGCCCCCAAGCAGCTCCCAAGGCAGCAGTTCCCTGGCCAACTGTCTGTGCAGCATCGCAGCCCGCAGACCCCCCCATGGCACCCCGTTCCCGGGTTCCGGCATACGCCCGCTGGCACTCAGAGAGGCGTGCGTGTCTTAGAATAGGCTGCGAGTAGCGCCACGCACGGGTGAGGACACCCACAGCCACACACGGGCCAGAACTGTCAGAGCCAAGCGGGCACTGCCTGACAGCAAAAGCGACAGAGCCCTTCGTAGGTGAGCACGGTCGAGGGCACACACTGCCTGTGTGTGAGCATTGACACACAGCCATTGACCCACTCCCT